>NC_133316.1:10722224-10809724 GCF_012295235.1 Primulina huaijiensis | reverse complement strand
GGATTCGGAATATCACACATTGATCAATCAAAGAGAGATTCAACAACTAAAAGAAAGATCGATTCTTTGGGATCCTTCCTTTCTTCAAACGGAAGGAACAGAGATAGAATCAGACCGATTCCCGAAATGCCTTTCTGGATATTCCTCAATGTCCCGGCTATTCACGGAACGTGAGAAGCAGATGATTAATCATCTGCTTCCGGAAGAAATCGAAGAATTTCTTGGGAATCCTACAAGATCCGTTCGCTCTTTTTTCTCTGATAGATGGTCAGAACTTCATCTGGGTTCGAATCCTACTGAGAGATCCACTAGAGATCATAAATTGTTGAAGAAACAACAAGATCCTTCTTTTGTCCCTTCCAGGCGATTGGAAAAGAAAGAACAGGTTAATATATTCAAGATAATTACGTATTTACAAAATACTGTCTCAATTCATCCTATTTCATCAGATCCGGGGTGTGATAGGGTTCTGAAGGATGAACCGGATATGGACAGTTCCAATAAGATTTCATTCTTGAACAAAAATCCATTTTTTTATTTATTTCATCTATTCCATGACCGGAACAGGGGAGGATACACGTTACACCGCGATTTTGAATCAGAAGAGAGATTTCAAGAAATGGCATATCTATTCACTCTATCAAAAACCGAGCCGGATCTGGTGTATCGTAAGGGATTTGCTTTTTCTATTGGATCAAAAACAATTCTTGAATGAGGCCAGGGCTGAATCGAAAAAGAAATCTTTATTGGTTCTACCTCCTATTTTTTATGAAGAGAATGAATCTTTTTCTCGAAAAATCAGAAAAAGATGGGTCCGGATCTCCTGCGGGAATGACTTGAAAGATCCAAAACAAAAAATGGTGGTAATTGCTAGCAACAACATAATGGAGGCAGTCAATCAATATAGATTGATCCTAAATCTGATTCAAATCCAATATAGTACCTATGGGTACATAAGAAATATATTGAATCGAGTCTTTTTAATGAATAGATCCGATCGCAACTTCGAATATGGAATTCAAAGGGATCAAATAGGAAAGGATACTCTGAATCATAGAACTATAATGAAATATACGATCAACCAACCTTTATCAAATTTGAAAAAGAGTCAGAAGAAATGGTTCGATCCTCTTATCTTGATTTCGCGAACCGAGAGATCCATGAATGGGGATCCTGATGCATATAGATACAAATGGTCCAATGGGAGCAAGAATTTCCAGGAAGATTTGGAACATGTCGTTTCTGAGCAGAAGAGCCGTTTTCAAATAGTGTTCGATCGATTATGTATTAATCAATATTCGATTGATTGGTCTGAGGTTATCGACAAAAAAGATTTGTCTAACCCACTTCCTTTTTTTGTGTGAGTTTGGGGAATATCCTGATGCGAACACGGATGTGCACGTCCCAAGGAAACCATGGGATCCCTTAGAGTTACCAGCGGGACCAATCACGAGGGGACGACTGAAGAAGTTTAAAGAGGCGTTGCAGGGGCTTATGAGCAAGGAAGAAGGACTTACAAGCGAGGTGCAAAGTGCTGAAGGGTTCGAGATGCATGGAAATAAGTTTGGGAGCCAAAGGAACGTTATTCAAGTGCTAAATCAAGAGGAGTCTAGATACCACCGCGCCCGAGCGGCCAAATCTTACCGCCCGAGCGCGAAACATACTGTCCAGGACGTGAACTCCAGAAGCAGCGGCGCCCGAGCGGTAAAATATTACCGCCCGAGCGCGACCTGTCCAGAAGACTCCGCGCCCGAGCGGTTGAATCTCGCGCTCGAGCGCGCCTTGTTCTGAGACACGTTATCTTTTCCTATTTTAGAGTTTTAATTAGTTAGGTAACTAGATTTATCTTATCTTTTGATTTGTAGTCAATATATGGACGAAAAATTAAACACTTTGGGGACTATCATTGATATTTTATAAAATTTTTTGAGTTTTCTCTCAACTTTTTCAAAGCTTTAGCTTTGTAAACAAAAATCAAACTTATCAAAGTTTTAACTTTGTGGCGTTTGTCGATCGTGCTTGTGCGGATTGTCTTAGACTCGTTCTTTGAAGGTTCGTCATAATTTTCGATTCTTTATCTCGTGATTATTTGTTGCTAAACTTCTCATAGTTTAGAGGTGAAAATCACAACACACACACTTGATTCAAAAGATCGGGACAACACTAATTCCTTGTTCGATATTAAATTGAGGGCGCGATTCATATTTAATTGTGTTTGCTTTTATTCGTACGTGGATTCACATCATAGCTCAAAGGGCCAACCCTTCCTCTTAGACACTACTACTGATCAGTATGACTTTCTTTCATTTTTGTTATTGAAAGTTCAAGTAGTCAAGTTGATTCTAATCGCGTACGCCGAGCTTCGATGGATTGTTGTGTTAAGTCGCTCTTGTGAGAGATAGGGATAACAGAGACAAGGAACCACCGCCCCTTCGGGTAGGGCATAGGCGGATACGGCGGAAAAACCCTGGATCTACAAGACTGACTTCACGCTCTCTAGAAGCTCACTGCAGAGGAAAGTATAGTTTTTGTTTCATAGTTGGTGGGAACGTCCTTTCTACCCATGTCTGGTCAGTATAGTATGGCTTTTTCCTCGAACTTTCTCTCATGGGCTTTTCTTTTCGAAGCTAGAATGTTGAAAGCCGGTAATCGATTGGCAAAGCTACTTCTTTTCGGAGAGATAAAAGCGAAGGAAGACTTAAAAGCCTCGAGGGCTCTATCAAGGAGAGCGAGCAAAGTCGAAGTATCTGTTAACAGATATAGGATGTGTGAACTTAATAGTGAGGACTTACTTTATTCCAATTGGAAATATTCTCCAAGGTTGCTTGCTTACTTTACTACTTTGAAGAGTGAAAGCAAAAGCATAGAGACTAGTTAACTCACAACATTTATATAAAATATATAGAATCTCTCTCCAAATGAACAGGTAATTTAGTTTAGTTCTAGCTAAATTCGTAGGGCATAGGCCAGATTCCTTTTTTTCAGCAGTAGCGGTTTTAGTCATCAGTCATCATTCTCATAGGAGTGGAATGAGGGGGTCTTAGCCGACATGTGCCTACTCAACTCTCCACGAAAGTTGGCTACACCTAACTATGTCAAACTCAAAAGAGAAGACGCTTCCGCACTACCCCATTAGTCCCATTCTTGAGTGAGCTACCCCTCTTCTTCGTTTTGATTTTCTGTCCAAGACTCTTTCTGGGCGGAATGAATTCTGCTGGTATTTAATACAACGATCCTAAGCAGTTGGAGATGCCAAATGCGCCTGCCCAGTCTCATCTCGAAGACAGAGACCTGTTTTGGAAAGGAAGCCCTACCCGCTCCAGTCCCTCATCCCATCTCCGAAGAAAGGGCCAATACCAGCAAGAACTGGACTGCCTAGCTGATAGGTTAGCTCGCTCCATCAGGTATCGGATATACGTCTCAGCTATAGGAAATAGCATCGGTGAGGAGGGGGAAGATACTGCAAGGATTCTGAAGACGAAGAAGCTTGCATGTCTATCGGAGAGATTAGTTTGTTGACCTGCTATTGGAGGCCGGTCGTAAAGCTGGTTCGCCGGCAACGGCAGCTCGTGGGTCTGTGTTAAACGATGGAGACCCGTGTAAACTTAGGTCTAAAGATCTTCCTGGTCCTTCGGGTTGAGGAAGCTATTCTAGTTGCGACCCCGGTTGAAACCCCAGGCCTTAGCCAGAACATGATCTAATTGGTCAAGGAAGTACCAAAGACAAACCAAGGTTCGTCGAGAAGCGAAGGAAGACTTGAACTATGCTTAACACATGCAAGTCCATTCAACTGGATTCCGACCCATAAGGCCTTCTGAAAGGAAGCTATGGCTCGTTATGCTTAAGCGGAGAAATACCGTATTTTCATGCCTCGAAAAGAGCTTCTTTTCGGCATCTCCTTCTGCCCCGCTGTGAGTACTACCATCGATTATGAACATCCTGACGCATTTGAAAGAGGATCCTCTTGTTCTACCCTGTTCCCTGTATTCACACTATGCTTCCTCCCTCCCTCCAACTCGAGTACTCTGTCCAAGATCCGAGGTAGCTCCTTTTGTTCAATCACAAGGATCATGCTAAAAGGGGATAGGGTCCGTCAGCTGGCACACAAATCCTAAGAACTCATGGACTTATCAGTATCGCTCAACTAGAGTGATTAGTCTTTCCTCTCGTTATACCTTCTTTTTAATCCTGTCAGACTGTGAGTTTTTCCTTGCTCTGTCCACTTTCGAACGCTTCAAACCTCGGCTGGGCGTAGAAGGACTCATCCCTGGAAAGGAAAGAAGGAATTATACATAGGGTACTGGCTAGAGGGAGGACAGCTTACTCGTAGGTAAGGGCGTGCTCCTAGTTGTTCCCAATTAATGATATTTATTGAATTGCCTTAGTTTTTCAGTGGGTTGGAGAAGACGTGCTCGGAACCAATACTCGAAACTCAGACAGACCACTGATCCCTGATCGTTTACGTTCTGGGGAGGCGCTTTCGCCCAACCTCTTGCCTTTTCGAGGGCACTGCCCACTTTCTGAGTCATGTGTCATGAGCACGGTGGACTGAATGGAGGAACATGAAACCAAGCTCCCTGCATACCATCTGGATTCCTTATTCTCTTGGGACTTTCTAGTTAGACTTTCGGATTGGAAATAGGGATTTTAGGCAAAAGAGTCCATACCTCTCTCTACTTTAGGATGTTCCGTGGAGACCTCGAATCCTTCATAGTACTGCATTGAGCTTTCTTTCCTACACGTTAAAAGGTATCTTTTCCTACCAGTCCTGGCCCCAAACTCTACAAAGGAAGAACACAGGACGAGAAGAAGGCTCGGAGGCAACATCCAGAAGGATAGGTTGTTGAGCCTAAGGAATGCCATATCGGGGGAGCCTATCAGGATGGGGATGAAGCAGGTTCCAAACTAAGGCAAAAGTATGGAAAACTACCATTACTTGGACTGATTTAGCTCACTACTGGAACAAAGTAAAGACTGTATTAAATGTATTTCACCAAACTATTCTATTCCACCAGAGTGGAATGTTACTTAGCTCTGAATCAGACTTACCCGATCCCTCAGATGCTGCTTCTACTTTCACTGAGTAATTTGAATTGAAATTCCCCGCAAAAAACCAATTAGCAGAGCTGTGATGATAAAGGATGAGCAACCCTAGCCTACCGAACGAAAGGAAAAAGCCAAGGAAACGACATGTAGTCAGGAGAATCTTAACGGGAAGACAAATAAAATCTGTGAATACCAAAGAATGAAAACAGAGGCAACACATAGGTTGATGCCTCAGAATACATAGGTGTCTCAGTCATTATAAATGCTGATCAGTGAAGACGATAATTTAGGTCTAAATTACTACTTGAAATTCCATTCCTTTCTCGGGTGGGAGGGTTTAGAGCCAGTTAAGCCAATGGCATATCAAGCAGCAGCTCCAGTAGTACTAGCTACATCAGTAGATCATCGATTAGCATACTTCCCCTGAATAGTCTATGTGGCTCCCCAATTTCTCGGATGGATCAACGACCGCATTAAAGTCTCCAGCCATAAGAATTTCATTGAAATTAGAACATCACGTAGAGCTTGGAAGGCAGCTGTAAGGTATAATGGCTCTGACGGTTAGTGGATGAAACTTGAGTGAAGTGGGCACACCAGCCAAAAAAACAAAAAAAGAAGAAACTTCCCAACATTTCAAGCCTGTCAACATGATCCATCTCTCACATATCCGATTTGGTACAGGAGTGTAAAACTTCTGCCCTTAAAAAAAGCATTCTGAGACTGAAAAACAAGAGTAGGTATAAAAGCTTCAATCTACTAGTAGCACCTTAGATATACCTTTCCTATAGAAAGATGATATATATGTTTTCTTTTTTTTATATGAATAGATCGAGATATGGCTTACAGGCAGGGTGGATAGCTGCCGAGTGTGCTTTCTTTCTTTTGTTTGCCCGCCCAGCGAGAGGGGATCCTGCTCCTGATTCAGTGGTGGTTCCTGGTGAATAAAGATTCTCTTCCCTAAGACGAGACGAGCTCACTGGGGAAAGACTGAACATCCGCTTGTCCTCCAGTTTCAGGTCTTCCTTATGCAGGTTATGAATTCAAGGTAGAGGGTTCGAAGAAGAGAGGAAGACTGAAAAGCTCGACCAAAGAAAAGAAGGATGCTTAATTCTCTTCTGAAAAAAAAAGGGGGGGATGGACCAGTCATCACGTGAGAGGGGAGCGTAGCTGAGAAAGGAAGGTGGCTGGACATTCAAAAAATTCGATACAGCGGGTGGAATGAGTCCCTCCTTACCAAACTTGCTCGCTTTGCTGGTGAAACACTGCGATGTATTTATCTCAGTGTACGGTTTGCCTTCAGCACTATTATGCTGATAGCATGCCTATGGAGTATCATCCATGTCTCCTTATGTTATGTTTCACTAACCAGATCCGGTATTCCCTGTATCATCCTTCATCGAAAGGTGATAAGAGGAAAGGGTAGATCCGATAGTAAAGCTTTATATGTAATGGTTTACGAATACTGGTTAGGTTAAGTAAATGCCTTATTCCGCAGTATAACCGATGACACTGATAGGGTATCAGTTCATGTATACGCTGAACAGCCTGTGAAGCGGTAGAAATGATCGCTACCATCTTGCACTCAATAGAAAGGATCCGTGCATTAAAGATATAAGGGATGAGGCTTTCGATCAAAAAAACTGGGACTCCCAGAAGGAGAACTGCTTTACTTCGGGAGTTGAGCTCTTGCCACCAGTTCTGTACCTCTTTCCTTTGAAGGCTGGCTGGAACTCGAAAACTTGCCTTTTCCGTCAGCAATAGGACCACTCAATGCTGCATTCAAAGAGAGGAAAGAAAGAACCGGTCTCTTTCTAAATACACTTAGGTCTGCTCCCCAAGAGGAAGGCTCTGAAAGAGAGTTCGACCTTTCCATTTGCCATTGTTAGCGCCATAAGTGAGTCAATGGGTCAATAGCCCTAGCCCTTCTGTCTTAATCGATCGTGTCCTGACTCTGTTGCTCTTACCCCAGTGAGTTTTCCCGCTTCCTCTTCCTTTGGTCGAGTGAGTCTGTTCCCAAAAGTCTTATTCAGGAAGTACTATCGGTCAAAGAAATGCAACTAATAAGCAGTCTTTTAGGCCCTGGGATGAAGCATTATTCAAAGACAGTGGGCAAGGCTCGAATGACCTCCTATGGAAAAGGACAGATTCAGTAGGGGGAGGACTATGAAGCCTTACTAGTCTCATAAGTAAGTTCAGGAAGAAGTGAGCCAGTCAAGGATTTTTCTAAAGACTGAGCGATGGGAGATGCGTCACCGGAAGCACTTGCTCCTGTCCGCTCTTTGGTTGCAAGCCTTAGGCAGAAGACGAATCAAGCCAGGAGGCAGAAGGTCGCAAATCCCTACTCCTCTTGAAAGTAGCTAATTCAAAGCAAAGGCGGAGACGGGGCGTAGCTTACTTTGTCCAATTCCTCATCTGCATCTTCAAGTCTTATAGCAGGGGATTCTATTCTTGTTCTATTTCGAAAGTCCCAGACTTGCTAAGACTAGCACCGGATACGTGAACAGCGGTTATGTAGCATCAACAGGATTGGAATCAGGTGCTGCCTAGTCTCTGTGCGTTGGGCCTCCAACGTCTGTCTTTCCTTCCTCTTCCTCTCGAGCAGGGGCAACCCTAATTAAACCTTTATTCCTTCGACGTTATTGCAGGTTATTCTCGAACAGTGGGCTTCCTGTTGGATCTTGTTATTCTAACACATCCATCTTATCTGCTTCTTGCAAAGAAGGAAGTGACTTGTTCAGCTGTAAACTCTGCTGTTCTTGTTTACGACTCAACTCCTATTGATTAATCCGCAGGGCTTGACTTGCTTTCAAAGCCTTTCTTTTCTAGGCTAACTCTTCACTAAGTCCCCACAACGGCTAGCGAGGAAACTGTAGGGCTTAAGGTAGCGACTGACCTGAGGGTAGGCAACTCCACTCAATATACGTTAGAGTCGTCTTCCTGTTCACTTCTTAACGTCCTTACTTTATTCGATGCAAATAATAGCCTAGTAAAGTTGCCATATTCACAAGGAAAGGAAGCCATTCTTGCTGATTAGTCCTATAAGAGGAGTAAGCTCTAAGAGAGAAAAGCTGGAAGAGGAGTTTCTTCATGTGCCTAGCCCCTTGATATGATTTTCTAGCCGACCAAGAGGCCAACGGAGACCGTCAGGTAAAGGGCACTAATGGGCGATGGTCAGGGTACGACTTATTTTATCATAGTTTTGCACAAGAAAAAACTCTCTCTTTTACAAGTTAGAATAAAAGAAATTCTTTAAAGAAAGAAACCAGTTAATCTTGACCTACGAAGAAACTTAATTCATGTCTTTGAGTGGAAGGTTTAAGATTTTAGACTGCAGTTAAAAGAGAATATTCTTACTATGCCTACCGGTGAGGGCAGTTCTTAGATCTCTTTAATGAATTTCTTATTGGTGTTATTCTTTGTGGTAGTGAGACCAAGAGTCGGACAAGGACAAATCTTTGTAGTTGCACCCATGGGTTCGGTGTTGACGAGCCTGAGACATCATCTCTTCTGGAGTTTCCGCTTTACTCTTTTCGTAGCCGCTCTTGGTCCAATTGAATCAGCAACCTACAGTAACTGGTGTTCAAATAGCCGTTGTTGGGATCTTCTCCGCTTTATAGCTTCCGTCCTACAGCGGTCTTTTCCCTTCCAGTTGGTTGTACCCTTTACACTCTCTTAAGAGAGACTGGCATCTGGATGAAGAGTAAGAGGTTTCTGTAAACCCAATCGGCTCCTTTTTTCTTTCCATCGACAGGTAGGGTTGCCCTCTTTCTCGTTGTAGGCTTAAGGCTTACCTGTACTGTACAGGCCCTTCAAAAGGCGAAACTCTCGTCGTAGTTTGGCGACCAACCGCTTCGGATCCTGCTCCTTGGTAGTCGATGAAGCTACCACTAAGGCTATGAATAGGTCAGTATATCATTCTCTTAGGACATGACTCAGGGGTAGAGCAAAGACAACCTATCTTGCTGCTACGAGTACCTACTCAATAGCCGATTCTTTTCTGCTAATAAAATGTTTATCGGTAATCCACATCAGAGGAGAGGGGAAATCTCATCTTAGGACGAGACCCCGGAACCTTATTACTCTTTATGAGGCAGATCTGTCGACCATCTCTTTCAGAGCCTTCCTTTAAGAAGCAGGGGTCCACTACTTCTATTTCTATTACGAGAGGACCAAAGGGGTCTGTCTAATTGTATCAATAAGGAGCATCTTATTCTGTAATAACTTCTTAAACTTCCTTGAGGTAAGTAGCAAGAGCACGCCATCTACGCCTTGAACGGGGTTTTCTTAGTCCTTTCCCGCATTGAATGATCCTCCTTTCTTGCGTAAGACATGCAATTTTAGAATTCTCGAATTTCTCATCTGGTTGAATTGAAATGGTAGCTCGATTGCTCACTTTCTTGTTAGCCAGTGGATTCTGAGTTTTGTTCTTTTCTTTTTCTCTCTTTGCTCTACGGGCTTTAGTCTTGAGTCAGTGATCTAGTGGCATGCATTCTTAAAGCTGGTGCACTACTTCGGGCTGATCCACCTTCCTTCGGAGATTTCGGGGTGTTCACTCTTTCAGATGATTCTTCTTTCTTTGCCTACCCTCGACTAAGGCTTCCAACTCCAAGAGGCTCACTATTGCTAATGTGCGGCCCGAAAAGAGCTACCTACTAAGATAATCCCAAACCAAAGCTACGTCGGACCGGACTTTTCTGAGTTGAGGTCGTCACTTCCTAACCTTCCTAAGTTGCCTTCAGAGCTTTATTCATTCGTTCTTCAAGATACCTTTTTATCCTGTGAAAGGTAAAAAGGAGAGGCAGCATAGTTGATTTACACTGGAAATGTTGTTGCTAGTTGACTTCTATTCTCATATGGTTTTTTTCTCTTGTAAATTCCCTTATAATATTGATTCTCTTCCTTCAATGTGAAGAAAATCAGATTGATGGAAAGAGAATGGCATTGATGGCATAGAAGAAGCAAGCTCCTGGTGGTTCAGACAGTTAAGAAGAAAAGAATCGGTTGCTAGAGGAAGCAAGGGAGAATTGAAGAATACATAAACCAAGGTCGGAGAGGCCTTCTTTCGTTCCCTTCAGTCGAGTGTTGATGATCGGGACTAAATAATTTATGGATGTTGGGACAGACAGGGGAGGAGGCTGGCTAGCAGCTAAAAGTCTTGTAGTTTGGGAGCTGGGGAAAAGGTCTGTGTCTGTGAAACAAGCAACCTTAGCTTTCTGTAAACTGGAGTTAGAGCATGGTAGTTCGTAGGAGAAGTGGGAGATTGATTTGTTTAAGTAGTTAGGGTAAACGAGCTAGGTAGCTTGCTTCTTCTTTGAGTTGAATATGGACTTTCAAGTAGTATTTCAGATGGGAGTACAAACAAATAAGTAAACTAGCTAGCCGCATTCCCAGCTACTTAGTACCCTTCTTTCACTTACAGCTATCTAATCTAAGACATTCAGGGGCTGTGTAACTGCTGTTAAATTACTTTATAGAGTCTTAAGGGTAGTCTCAAAGATAAGGGATTCAAGCAATATTCGTTTTGATTAGCTGTCCCAGGGAAAGGACTATGTATTGGCTGTTGGCATGTCCGAGCTAAGATCGGTTGAGGCGGGTAAAGACGGTGGCCTAGCTTACTTGGTAAAGGACTCCTTTTGTTTAGCGGTCATGGATTGATTCTAGGTGGTTAACTTGTATACCCCTATTCTCAGAGTTCACGTTCTGATATAGAAAATCTACTTTTCAGATGAGTTCCATAGTTTTGGATAGGACAGGTGGAAACTAGGAGGTAATTCTCCTAAAGCAATCGGGCAAATGCGTGTATACTAGCTTACTAGCTTGTGTACTAGCCTCTTAAAGGAAGCAGGGGGACTTTATTTGGGCTGCTAAGTAGAAGTATAAGCTATAGGCGAAGGCTTTCGCGCCTTGCTGTTAAGTAAGGTGGAAGCTAGCTACTTGCTTGTTAAAGGTGCTTTCCCGCGGCTATTCGTAGATCTGGAATTCTATAGCTGTGCTACTTGAAATAATTAGTAGCGGGTATTAGGTGAGAGGGCGCCTATATCATAGCTGTTACTGTGCTTTCTGGATACCTTTCAATCCTTTAACAAGCCAGCTACGCACCTTGCTTGACTGCCTTTTCACACTCATACTAGGAGTCAAAGAATGAACTCTTTACTAAGCTATTGCATAAGAGAGAGCTCTTTCTATAGTATGAGATATCCTCCCACATTCGATCATGGTCTATCTACTTCTTCCTCTATTGATTCATGTGCTATATGCTTAACGCAGGGAATTCGGACTCTAGAAATTCCTTTTCACTGGGAACAACTCCTGGTTCATTAGCTCAAGCGGAATCCAATACCTGTAGTGCCTCACTTTCCTGAAAGCAGGAAGCACCGCATTCTTCTTATTATACGAATACATGCTGCTTGCTTATCGGCTGTTGTCACAATTGAATCAGAATTAGCTACGATCAAAAAGAATATCGTAGATCGTAGGTATAGTCACAGGCAACATAGTGGCTGTGACGTGAACAGCGCTTCGCTCCTTATATAGGCTGCACCGTGCTGACCCATTCCCATTCAATCTGTTGGAGAAAGGGTGGCTACTAGAAGCTAGTCTCATACCTGGCTCAAGCCGGACCCTTACTTGAAGTAATTAGCCATTGCGGGTAGAGGCATTCGAAGAAGCTTTGAAAGAAGAGAAAGAAGGAGTTTTTCTCTCTTTACTTTACCACAAAATGATTAACCGAGTGCTCACTAATCGACTGCTAATGCTATGCCTAAAGGCAAGCAAATTATCCCGAGGAGAGGCAACTCACTCAATCAAATTGCAGTTGGTCAAGAAGTTCCTTGCTTCAGGAAAGAGAGAACAGCCTCTTATCTTTGTGGCATTTGGCCTTCAAACATCTGATTCCCTATCCCCGAAAGAAAGAGCTTGTAGATCGTGAAGTGAACCAACAAGGGAAGGAACAAGGAACTGAAAGAAAGCAAAGAAGGGAAATTCCGTATAAAAAAGAGTAGTTTTTTGCTGAGATAGCTAAATTAGATGTCACCAAATTGGTGAATCCTTGAGATACCCGCGCAGATGTTTGAAGTCAGAAGGAACGGATAGAGATGCTTTTCATAGTAACAATGTGCCTTTGTTCTTGGGATTCGAAAGGACTTGTCAACTGATCCTAGAAGGGCAAGTGCTTGGCTAGATTTTAGCTGGAATGTGGGCAATTGATGTATTATTAAAAAAAGATCCCAAGATAAAAGCGAATTAGGAAGCTTCAAAGCAATCTGGGATCCCATCTTTGATGGAGATGAAGGTCTAATTTTCACTAGGAATCCCAGAGTTTCCGGTAGTCATTTCTGGGCACAAAGGATTCACTCGCGATTATAGGCCCGCCAAAGGGAAAGCGCACAGGTCCTCAAAAGAGAAAAGGTCTTTCATTGTCCGAGCAATGGCTCAAGTATTCAATGTCAGATTTTTGCTCATCGAAAAGGGGAAACCCATTCAAAGCTCAGTGGTAGCATGAAAGCGGATAAACAAGGTAGGGTAAAAGGGAGATTTGACCCTCAGAAATGATAGGTCGACCGCATGAATGAGTCGAGATGGCAAGCACAATTCTTAAGCTTAGTAAAGAACCTTTTGTACGTGGCCCTTTCAGGTTCGTTCATATGAGGTCTAAGACAGAAGGAAAAGTACTATATAATGAGGCCATAGCTTTAATGGAAGGCTTTATCTATGCTTCTTCATTCTTACCCGGATACTAAAAGGGAAGATAACAGAAGGTGGTGGCTAGGCTATGTCTTAATAGGAGACATTTAAGGTTATCTTTGCAGGAAGCAAAATAAAATTATAGCATCGCGCTATGCGCTAGCACTTGTTGAGGAGGAGTGTGTGCTATAGCTTCGGTTTCTATGCTCTTTCCTTAGATTTAGATAGAGAGAGCTTCGAAGCCAATCCGATTCTGTCTTCTAAAACAAAACAAAAAGAAGAAATAGCGGATGATGAAAGAATTCAATTAGAATTATTACCTGCTAAAAAAAGGTTTCACCGGATCCTCCGAATGAATCCGAGACGGGAATGAATTTCCACCAAAGTCTGAAGCTGGCTGAAGGCAAGCGAGAACAACTCTTTTCGCTGAGTCCTGGGCCTCCTCTTCACCCTGCCCTGCAGTAACAGAATCCTAACTGGAAGAAAGAATCCGTTCGTGATTCTATAGAGTGAAAGAGAGAAGAAAGGAAATCCGATCTACGTTGAAGAGTCAAACTCAGCTTGCTTTCTCTCCATCCTCTCTCTCACTTAAAGAAAGATAGCTATTCAATAAGCAATTATGAGAATGGAATTATAATGCTAAGGTGGACAAGAGCTTAAACTACAAAAGGGGGCAAAAGAATAAGTTCTCAAAAAAGAGGAGATCTCCCGTATGATCCTTCCTTCGATAACGGAAAGTGGAACTGGTTCGGACTTTCATCTATATTACTATAACTCGCCCTAACCTATCATATGTTATGGGGATTGGTTGTCAGTTCTCTGGATGACAAGCACTCATGATGAAGTTGATCCCCCTCTCAACATTGGGGAACCCGGAAAAAGAGTCTGAGACTCCATTCCGTTTGAACATGCTGACGTCTCTGCTGGCCAAGATCCAGAATCCTTCACTCAACACAGTCTGATTTTATTTTCTTTCGTTGGACGTAATCCTTTGCCTTGTAGGCTTTGAGGAACTCGTTAGCTCTGACATGGATGAGATTTCGAAAGTACCGAAGAATTTCATGCCCCGATGCGAAGAAGCAGGAAGCGGTTCGAAAGAGTCCTGTTTATGAACTCACTCCCCTTTTTCCCACTTTCTTGTCGAAGGGGGCTACAGGAGATGGGAGCTACCCACGTGAGCTCACCATCTTCGTTCTGAAGCTTAATAAGGAAATCGAATAGATCGAATTTAACTAATAGCAACTCTTTCTTAGTTTAAAGAAAGGTCTTGGCACTGAATAAAGATCAGATTGAGCGAGAACCCTTTCTGATTCCCCTGCCCCCAGGAGTGTGCCTCTTACTATATCTGGCTTTCTGCCTGCACGCTACTATTTCCTCACTCGGAGCCCTTGACTTCAAATCATAATGCGACCTATAGCTTCGCGTTCCACATGAGCCTTATGACAAAAAAGAGTATAAATGTTGAATAGGATCAAGAAGGGCAGTTGAACTCATGGCGAGCCTTCTCAAGCAGCTGCTTATACTCCTGCATATTCACGACTAATGGTAGCAACATAGTGTGGATGCTTTTCACATCCGATCAACAACTTCTGCCTGCGTTCGATCACTCTCAGCATTCCCAAATACAACGAGCTCCTCTGTTACGACTGCAGCTGCTGTGAAACCTATTCGTTCGTCACCCCACCAAAGCATATGGATTGGGACGAAACATTCGTTAGTCACTAAAACCACGGGAACGGATGGCTTTCTGGTTGCACCTGTCCCAAGCTTACTGTCCCTCTTTCCTGCTCTGCCCCTGTAGTAAAGTCGAAAAGACCAATTCTGTCTTGGGGTGTTAAGCTTCATCCGGCTCCAAGCCCAGGGCTTCAAATCAACTAGAGTAAGTCGACACTTCTAAGTATGATTCTGCAGTTATTGCTTCAACTTATTTGGTTGAATATACGACGGTATGAACACGCTCCTTCCCTTTGGGCAAAAATCCATTGAAATCAGACCCCTTCCTCTTGGGAAACAACATATGAGACATGATACCCCATCTTTTGAAACCAATTGAAAGAGCCCTTCTTATTGGAAACCAATTATGACCTTTGTACCACCAGACACCTCTGACCTTCTTCCCGTCCCACAGTCGAACTCGTAAGCTTACCAGACACCAATATAGTGTCTCACCACTTCTTTGACTCCCAAACAACATGAACAAAATACATATGCCCTCGGAAGATTTACAAAAGGCTAAGCCTCATTCGTGGCTGGCTTGTCTATCTTCATAGTTGAACTCCTGTACGTACCATTGCTCGAACTCCCATAGCCAACCTTTAATGATCAACATCAACGCCTCTGAGAGATCTCATCTGAGGGATAATGATCATCCCTCTTTGGTAGAATCATGAGCAGCTGTGCGTGCAGAGCAAGCCAGTCAGAGTCCAAAAACCGTCTTTCTGAGGAATATGATCCCAAGATGGTGAAGAAAGACCGGCACTATGATGACTACTACCGAGATGACTACCGACGGGCAGGTGCGAAAAGCGGTGGACAACCCCAAGTTTCTAACATAAACGTAACCTCTATGGTAGGCCTCCCCAGAATAAGGAATTAACAACATGGCGAGCTGCTCCTCCCGACAAGGGTACTACGGTCTGCAAGCTCCAATTCAAGTCGCTCCCATTTGTGCATGTCTCCAAGGCCGATCTCCTTGGATCTCTTTCATCTGAATAAGGTATGGCGCGGCGCCTCCCCTGTGCCCTCCATTCCGAAGGAATGGTATGCAGGTCTTCCTCAAAGCAATACCCTATTCATCTGGCCTCAAGCGTGCTTCCGTTTCGTGGTTTTCCAGCTCAAAAAGGTGGTGGTTTTCTTTTCCTGGATCCTTGAAAAAGGCGGGTGTTGGGCTTTTTAGGAGAATAAAACTCTGTAACTAAATGAAACTAGATGAATGCCGCTTTGCGATATCGATTCTGTGAGTACTAGACGTCAGGAATACAGAAGCCACTAAACGGAAGCGGCTTTCATTCTATTACTAGGAGCGAAATTGAGGGGATCATAGAATTCCAGTTTAGAAAAGTATTCTCTGACCTGATTATTGATTGGTTCCCCGAAGTCGCAAGGGCTGCTGACATGATGCTCGTTACAAACACCTGATCTATAAAGGTATCTTTAACGAGCCTTGCTATGTCAGGTGGTGAGCAATGGCTCTTCTGATGACCTTCTAGTAGCTGCTCCGGAACAAGGATCCACCAAGCGCTGAAACCGATCAATAAACAAACTAGCGTTATGACTCTGATATCTTTGAAATAAGAATAAACTATTGCATCCGAAAGTTTCAATTCCTTTATTCTAGAGGATTTCTTGGTGACACCCTCTAATCCTACGCCCCTCTCTTAAGATATTTCTAGTTTGATCGCGAGGGCTAGCGATCAGAAACAAAAAATATATTCTATATACGTTATTTATGGACCAAGACTTTTCCTATACTTCAAGTGTGTATTACCAATTTACCAATTCTTTCCGAGAGTGGTTGGGTGGCCTTTTTTTTACACTCACGCGGATAGGCCTTGTCAAGCTTTCAGCTAGGCTCCATAGCTCTTTTTGTAGACATACTTAGGAGATCCCAGTCCAGAAGATCCATTCTCTACCAGGAACATTGTTTTCAATGCTTTTACCGCTTCTACCATTGGCCCGGAAGACCACTTCTTTCTATCAATTGCCACAGGAGTTTAACGCCCATCCACAGTGAACATAGGTTCAGAGGCTCTCGCTTCATAGCTTCTTTCTAGAGCCAGAGCTACATCTTTCACGACTGGCTTCAAAATAGGCTTGGCTCAAGCACGAGGACATAGGATATAGAGCTTGCTCAAAACAAAATAACCCCAGCGTGCTCGGATCGCTTCGATTCTTTGCTTTCCTGGATCGTGAACCAAGGTGCTTTGGGGGAGAAAGGGCAGCCTATGATAAGTCAATTCCGCAAGAAAGTCAAAAAAAAGAAAAAGAAGAACCGGAAGTCGGAACATGACCTCTGGTAGAGGTCTTACGCGGAAGTGATAGTATAGCACAATCTCAGATTAGGGGTAGCCCTTGTCGGATCACAAAAGACTATATTTATTAATATATAGTAGAAGTAGCTGCCCTAGCTCGTTGCTAAACCGATTGCAACTAATGGGGCCGGTCAGAAGCTTCTTTACGCTGCTGATACCCGGTGTGGTTCTTACTAGCTTCGGTGCTTATAGCTTCGTGGATCTAAATCACCATCTTGAGATGGAAGATATACTGTTGGTTTGCCCGGGTGGAGCAGCCCTGCTCTTTCTACTTTCTTATAGTAACTAGCGGTTATCCCCAGCGAATTGTAAATACTACACTAGTATGGGCGGATCAATGACTACTGGACTCGATGGCATCCTCGACATTAGACAAAAAAATGATATGCTAAATGCACTAAGATTTCTGGTTGAGTACACGGGCCCTTCTAAGTTTTTATGGCCCGGGAAGGGGAATCCGGTAAGGAAGACCAGAGAATCTAGAACCAAAGGACTACTACTCGTGATGAGCGAATCTTTCGGCCTCGAAGCTTCCGCGAAGATATTTCGTTTTGAGTTTTAACAATAGGAACCGCGAGCAGCTCTTTGCCTTTCTGCTTCAAAGAAAGAGGTGGGGAGAAACATCAGTTGGAGCACCAAAAAAGCTTGGGAAATGCCGCCTACCTATCCGCTACTCTCATTGATTAAGCCTGCCTGACTGTGAGACCGACTGGTCAAATAGAGACGACCCAAGGTTCTTGAACGTACGTTCCGCGGTTAGGCCCGTTAGTAGGGGCGTGCGAGAGCGGATTGGGGCTTTGAATAAAACTCTGGTCTAGCACTACGATGGGAAAAAAATCAGAATTGCTGAACCATCGCTATCGCTAAAGTAAGGAAGAGTGGAGACCCATGGCATATACCTATGGACTAGAGATGGTAGTTATATCTTAATATCACCCACCACCTCGAAACTTGATCCGGGTCTTTCCAAGGGTCAGATTTACTACTCAATGTTGATCTAGACACTCTCTTAGCTCGCAAAATCCATTTTGCTAGAGAAAAGAATGATAGATAACACTGAAAAAGAGGATCCGCCCTTACTATAACAAGTAAGCAAGCGAGCTAGTGTAGTTGTTCAGCGGAGCGAAGAAAGCTGTCCGTTCTTTGTTTTCTCTAAGTAGTTCTGCTAAAACGATTTTATGTCTACGAGCTCCTATCTGCCCTCCCCCGCTTCTTAAGGTGGACAGAACTCTCTTTCACCCGGGCGGGAGGCTTAATGTCGACACTTCCAATATCAACGCCTTCCACCTAGTAGAATCAGCTCCTTCACAAAAGGATGTCTCGTCTTGGGATTCCTATTCACCTTTCGGCCTACCGGGTCATGAATAAAAGCAGCAGCCCTTTATTATATTATATTATTTCATTTAATTATTAGATTAGCGGGTAGGTTAAACTTTTTCCTGAAGCATAGATGAGATTACAGATGAAAAAAGACGCTAGCATTAGTAGAAGATCATTGATCATACTTTATTGCCTTAGCCACTATTGAGGAAGATAAACTCATAGCACATACGATCCTTACCCGTGAAGGTAGTTTTAACTTAGGGATAGACGATGGACCCGCTATTCTACATGATGTAGTATTTTGAAAGAAATGAAATGAACATATGAGACCGATGAAATAGCTACTAGCTACGAATCCTGCCGCCGAGCTGTCAACAGCTAACAAGGGTCACTACGGACAGCTAACAACTGCTTTGATACTATTGGCTCACTCTGCCCTCAAACCCCTTCCCTCCCTATGGAGCCAGCCTTCGCTTCGGCATAAGGAGCGAGATCGTTCTCTCTACTCCCCAAAAACGAAGAAAGCCTTTTCCAATAGCAGCCCTACTAGCGGATAGTAAAAATGTTGTTAATACCTAGTGTAAAGACTAAAGGTATATATTTTTTCTGCTATCACTTACGTGAATTCGTCGCTCGGTACCTCTCGGAGCGGATAGAGGGTTTTGTATGTTAGTTGATAGGTTCAGCCAATGGGGTATGGTTTATAGGCGAAACTACTTTCTCTAGGCGGGGGGTTGTTGATGGATAAGTAGGATTTTACTACCCATAAGCATAAGGAGTGCCTCACCTCTTAAGAAAGCCAACTGCTAAATCAAGCGCTATTCGTCTCATTCCCCTCTCAGTGGCAAGAGTGAGTAGATAGCAGAAGTTCTTTCATTCATCATTCCTGGGATCTTAGTGAAGCTTGCCCCTTAGGGGTCTTCTCACCTGTGCTATCAATAAGAAGGAGCCATTTCCGTGGTAGGCTAAGCCCTTGATCTAGCTCAGTTCACTAGTCTCAGCCCAGTACCAATTCAAAGGGGAGGGCCCCCAAACCAAATGAAAGGCCGGTGTTAGCAAGAAGGGCTTGGTTGCAAGAGGGAGCGCTTTGACATCGTGAGTGAAGCTAGTACCCTAAGTTTACAGCAAAAAATCCTTCTCACTTCACTCCGACTGCCCTAACCTAAGGCAAGTGGGGAATCAAATCCTATAAGAATAGGCATAGAATGCTGCTATTGAATGCGTTCTTGGTGGTGAATGAATAAACAGTCTTGTCCTATCTTTAGTGATGTTCTAAATTGAATCAGCTGCAAATGAGCTATACAGCACGACTGACTTTTCACTTTTAGAGAGTATGAGGGCTGCTATAGGCAATGAGAATGAAGATTTCAGTAAAATAATCGACCATTTTCTTGCATCAACTAGATAAGAAAATTGATTCACTTATACTTATGAAAGGAAAGAAGAGAATAGTTTGTGCTATGTTCGATATGCGGATAACCTTATCTTAGATATAAAAAACGGGGTCGAATCAGAAGTAGTATACCAAAAATGGAAGAAGGTTTTTCAAATAACGCTCCATGACCTACGGCTCGAAGCAACATCGCTAGAGCTTTTTCGACGATCAAGTAAACCCCGTGAAAGGCTAGTCCTAGGATTGCTTGTCTCAATCAAAACAAAACAAAATAAGTGGTTGGTTGGTGATACGAGTTCCTTTCCATAAATGGAAAGAAAAGCTTACTTTGGCATATATAATAAAATAAAAAGAAAGGGTCCCACCCAAGTGGAACCACACTAGCAGGAAATGAAATGAAAGCAGAAATGGATCTGTGTCACTTTATCACTGTCTATATGCTTGTCTTCAAGAATCAATCAACCAAACAAAGAAGCAATCAAGAAAGAAAGTTGAGGTATCAAAGTCTATCCTGTCTTCTTTCTTTTCTGTCTACCAGTTCAGTCCTTTCTAAAAATCTAGTATAACTGCTAAGTAGAGGGAATGGATGAATTGGTTTCAATGACCTTGACTCAACTCTGTTCCCATTCCGTTGGCTGGACTAAATGTACTAAAGGTAGCTTCTTTCCTGTCTTGCTTTCTGTCAACCAGTCCGATCCCTTTCTCAAAGTCCTTGTCAACAGGTCCTAGGATAGCTTCTTCTGCATTCGAACTCCGAACTACTCCTCAGGCCGATTAAATTTCACCTCTGAAAGATCTAGGACATCGATCTCTGTACACAAAAACGCGAGTTTCAAACCCGAATCACTCATGAGGGTCCGTTCTCGTGCCTTTACTTCTATCTAAAAGAGGCCCTTCTGCCAAAAGATCAGATCGTAGGCTGAAAGATAGACCTTTGAAAGGTAAAGGTTGGCACAAATGGACTACTCCTTTGCCTGATCGATTCCTCCTAACATTAAAAATTTGTACCACTCTGGGCTCTAGGGTTGAAAAAGGGGCCGCACAAACCAAACATTCCGCCACCAACAATCTAATGCCTGGTTGGTACAATCAAAAGGGTCAAACTTTGTTCGTTAGCTGAACCAGTTGTTCCTGCTTCTACCACTCACTCGCATGCCTAAGCTCGTTTCGTTGCTTGAATGTTTGTATGCAGATAGTCCCAGGTGTCTCTTATCAATAGATACATTCTCGGAGTGCTCATTTCGTAGGGGAGGAGTCAAATAAAGAACTCCATTCCGCATACCTTTTCTTCCTTAGTTCGTTCGAGATCTTTCTTCTAGTTCTTATATTTGGATATCTTCTCCGTATCCTGTGTTATCAACATTAGCAACCTTCCAATCTTTAGGAACAGTTGGTTCATACTGGTAACAACTATTTAGCTCGGGGTACACATCTTTTATCCAATGCTTTTCTCGTACCGCAACATTGGTCATCAGGAGAACGCTGGCCTTTTCTTGCTTCTTCTCTTGCGTACCCTGTCTTCTGCCATGGAGTCTCTCTTCGCTCCGCCCCTCCTTCGGTCAAGCGTCTATCCTTATCTCTTTTCATGCCTTTCTCGCGCGTATCTCTTCTATGTCTATGCGGGCCTCTTCTCTGTGTTCTAATCCTCGGCCATTGCTTCGTGCTAGGCAAGGACAAGACTCTAAAGCCTGCCTTCGTCCGCTTGTTCATTGAGGTTCGATAGAGTTGAAGTGAAGAAATCTGTCGATTACCTATTCTGTGGTGTCATTCCTAGTATATGAATGAAACTATTTTGGTCATCTAGTCAGTAGCTCAGTAGCTTCAGTCTTCTACTACTAGTCTAATTGGTCATTCAATTTTGCTTCAGTCTCTTATTCATTCGTATCAGAAGCTTGGGGATCATGCTGTCATGCTATCGGTCTCATCCAACACAACACTCTTAAGGCAGATATCACTCGATGCCATAAGAAACCTCTATGCGGTTGGGGAGTTGCTCCTGCCAAACAAAAAGGAAAAAGCGAAACCAACTGCACTTTACTTTATCGGATAGGTTTTCCTCTCTAACTCTACCGGATGCTTGTACCGATCATACGAAAGTACCAAGCTAATCTCTATTGAGAGGTCGGTAAGGGAATGCAATTGGCTAAAGCTAAAGGCTATCAGTGGAAAAAGAAAGCCATCCATGTATTGGTTTATACCAAAAATACAAACCAATTTCTCTGAATACAATCAGTAGTCTTCCTTACCCACCTTATTAGCTTTAAAGACTATCCTTTCTTCTAGAAGATACATTCTGAATGAGCTTAGATAGGAACGAGCTTAGTGAAATCATTATTGAAATAAGTTAGTTTGAGCCAGAACTCACTCTAAGAAGGAGAGCCCCTCAGCCAAGAAGAGCAGGCCGGAGACTTTTGAACGGTGCGCAATATCGGCTATTTGGCTCAGTCAGCTTCAAAGCCATAGCGCGCTACCCGCTAGGTTCAATCAAATCAATGAATCAAATTCCCACTTACCTACCCAGTGGGAATAAAGACTATCAAGTCGACGTTCCTCAGGACTTGCCCGGAAGGGAGAATAAATCTCTCTTTCCGATGCGATATCCAATATATGATGTGATTTGCTGACTTATCCTACAGGTTTGTTTCCGCTTTATTTACTAATTAAGGCGAGTTTCCTTCCTAACACCTTTTGCACACTAATGGAACTTCTAATACTTCCTTCCACAGTAACAGGCATTTGCCCATAAGCAGGTGGGACTTCTTACTTTAGGGTGGCATGGATGTCTTTAAAGGAGCTACTTTTAAGCTCGAAGAAGTGAAGAAGAAGATTTTCTTTGTTCTACCGCTTTAGAGCTGGATGCCCCCAATCGTATGCAGTATAGCCTATATAAGAGAAAGAGTGCCTCACGTCGACTGAAAGCCTGGATCAGTGTCATATCACACAGGCGTAACCTGGCACCTATTGTTCACGAATGCCCTCTTTCGTAAGAGAGAAGGGCTTTGTTTTCAAATACTCTCTTTGGCTCTTGTGCTAGAATCGGTATACGAATAAGTTCTTTGTCAAATAGGTTATTTTCAAAGAGGAGAGGGTAAGTAACAGCTAGCCTTATTGGCCTGGCTTTTAAAAGTTGGAGAATACGCATCCCTTGAAGGTGTCGCAAAATTGCTTTGAGGGAGAAGGTATGGAATTCAAAGGTGAAAGAAATAAGACATCCAACATCTTCTATGAATCGAACATCTCCGGATCTAAATATTAGGTGAAACGAAGCAACAGTCTCTGTTGAGGAAAGAAGGAAATGTTTTAAGGTCTAGAATAGAAGCAAGGGACTCTCTTACAACAGATTCAGAAAAAACAAGCTCTCTCGTGGCCTGCCCCTAAAAATGCCTAAAAAACGGGGGTTAATGCAATCGGTGAATCGATAGAAGGCTCGGTCTCAAACAGACCTACAGTTCGTATTCCTGCTTTCAACCTATAGTCCATTCCTAGCTTGCCTTATTCTTTCCCTCTAGGGAGCCGACCGACTTATTGTATCAATGCCGTTAGTTAATGCCTTAGCCGAACTACCAGGNGTTGATACTAAAGAATCGTTCTTTCTTCCATGGCGAATGAAAAAGTAAAGGCTGATCAGGTTGACTTCCGTCTGATTGGAATTTAGTAGTTGGATAGGTTTCTTTTGTTTAGGACATCATCTGCTCCGGCGAAAGCAGTTTGATCATCTATGGCAGAAACCGACTCAGTAACCAAAGTTATGGAAAAAGATCCAGCGAGGGCAGATCCTTTAGACGATTAGTTGGGGGTAGGTGATTCGGCTACATCAACTACTCAAGCATCTTAAGTGGTAACATATGGTCCAGCAACGGAAACCGATGACGTGATATAAATTTTCTCGCCTAAAGTCTCCGGTTCCGGGATAGCGTACTCTCCAACAATGGAAAATGAAACGAAAGACGGTCATCTTTTTCGAATAGGAGCTAGCAGCACTCGATGAAATGAAAGGAGTTCTAAGTCAACGACAGAAGTTTGATTATATATTATCGTCCGCAGCGGAAATTGGATCATCTAAAGTACCCGATGGGGTGTGAAAAGCCTAGTTATTGTAAAAGCCCCCACTTCCAGTTGAAGGAAAGACAGATCAGTACCACCTCTCTCTTCCTATTCTTAAAAAAAAACTCTTGGCATAACCAACTATTGGGTCCATGTAACATCACATCATAATACAACTCCTTGAGAAAGCCTGGCATGTGAATCGCCTCGTCCCCAATCACTGTCCGAACAAGGTCAGGCGTGTTCCATTCTGGGGGTAATTGCTTACCGGTTCTCACCACCCACTCGGCGTATTCATCACAGATTCTCTCAAATATCCGCTCACACTCAGGTGGAGCGCGCGTCCGACCTAGTTGAAGAGGTACTTGACGAGAAAGACACAGACTATTCTCATCATCTATCATAAAATAGAAATTACTGGGCGTTGGATTCCCATAGAGTACAAGAGAATTTCCATTCATGACAGACCACTTTTTGACTGCTCCGCTCCCCCCCTCTACTACCCAATTCCTGTCTTCGGAACTACGAAGATAGGTGACTTTCTGCGATGGCCCTCCACCTCGTTGGGAAAAGTGAAAGAAAATAACAAGCCCTAAACTAAATACCAACTAGCAGCTTATCAACCACCGAACACAGCCTCATGTTGGCGATGCCATGGTCAAGTAAGAGGACGACCCATTCACCTCAAAAGAAAAATATCGCCTCTCAAGTAAGCCAAACGATTGACGTCAAAGAAAAGGACCACCCACCCAGAGTCTTTCAGCCAAGTACTTCACAAAAAGAGTGGAAGGCACAACTAATTGAAGTTAGAGGATATTTTATGTACTGTAAAAGTTGCTCGGAAGAAGAATCACGCCTCCAGTCAATTCTACTTCATGTCTGACTAGATAAGTCACAAGGCCTGTCCTTCTTCAGGCCCAGGTCATCTAGTCGGGGAGACCCCCGCACTTAATATAAAGGAGATGTAGTTGACCAGTCATAGAACCGGCAAGTCGGCAATATGAAAAAAGCAAGTAATAACGTGGATAAGACTAGGCCCCCTCCTCTATCCTGTGACCCTTGCCCAAGTGAGGACCTTACTCCAAAGACAGCTAAGAATGTGCTCCCAACGCAAGAAAAGGACGCTTGGCAAGAAGAGGAAACCCCTCGTGAAACAAGTCCTCCAAGAGGAAAGAAGACCGGATGCCACCTGGAATGCTGTAAATGGGAATGGATATGGATTACTTGGAGCCGAACGCAGGGCGTGAATAGAACTATAGGTGATGAACTTTCCATAAGAGTACCTTTCTATCTTCAGACTCTAAGAGCTAGAAGGAGAGGTGCTTATGGCAGAACGGGCCGATCAAAGAAGCATGCATTTACATTACAGACAGGAATGCGATAACCTGCTCGAATAGGCCAAAAGATATGGAATTCCCCGCTGGGGGAGAAGTTGGTAGAGAATGACTAGAGGTATCCAATCGGCTGAAACCGGCTCCGATCTTTTCTTATCTTAAGAAGAAAGAAAAGGATGTCGGGCGAATGAGGAGATAGCGGCGGCAAAATCTAAAGTCCTTGAGGGGATCTCTTACTTCAAGAACTGACACAAAACTATGGATAGATCCCTGGTTGAACGGCTCACCGTTGATCCACCAGCCATCTAGGTCCCACCCGACCGCAGTGGAAAGGGTTTAGTCAGTTAGCTCATCATAAATAGAAAAACCGACGAGTGGGATAGGAACCAGATTCTCCACCGATAGAATGAGGACATAGCAAATCAGATCCTAGCTAGAGAGCGGCCCCTTTCGAACCATCTCTCAGCATCAATCCAGTTGCCTTACTTACTTCCCTGAAAGGAGTGAATACCAGACCTGTTTTCTGTTGCTAAATAGACAAGGCTTCCATTCCTTTTAAAAAAGGAATCTCAGATGCCTGTAAAAGCTCTTGTTCATTGTCTCTTGCTGAGCACTCGTTGAGAGCGGCATAAAGCCTTTGTCCTTGATCTGATCGCTACCTTAGCCCCCATAAAGGGGTCTTTTTAGAGCAGTCAAAGAAAGTTCGTTCTTAAAATAAGAGAATCCCACCCCAGGGCTTCTTCACTCAAGCAGCACTCAAACGAAGTCCTATTGTCACCCCCAGCCTGAGGTAGTCCCCATAGAAAGTTCCCTCGAATGTAAAAGGATAGGGATTCCTATGATTGAATACCAGCAGTAGCTGAATTCCTTTATATCCCCTATGTTGAGGAATCGGTTACCCACTTTTGAGGAAAGGATCCGATCTTCACCTTCAAAATCAAAAGCAGCAGGCAAAAGCCACAGCTTGTTTTGTTCCAGGCGAGTGTGCTCTTTTCGAAGAGGTAGGTAAGTTCGGTCTAGTCTCTCCTGTGGAGATCTTAGGATTGTCTATGGTGAAAGGGAAAAAGCGAGCTTTCTTCGTATGATGAAGACGAGGATGAAGTATTTGATGCTGTCGGGAATAAAAGTAGGCTTTTAAAAAAGAGGAGTTCGACTCCGCCGAAAGGAAGTCGTTTTGCACCTACCGGAATAAGGTAAACCTCAGTTTGGAGAATATGGCTGATATCATACAAGCCTTGCCCTCCATGCCGTTCCTCCAGCATTTCGCTTAGACGCTCCGCCTGATAGCCCCCAGGAACCTTGGTGCCTAGGTCCCTTAAGAGTTCCTGTATTTTTTCTGCGATTAGCCTTTGGTTTTCTATAAGCTGGCGAAAAGCTTCTAAAGGTGCTTGGTGAAAGGGCCAGATGAAGCCGAAATTTATATATTTTATATATTATATATAACCACCTTCCAAAACTCAACTTATTTTTCTAAAGGTCAAGAGCGTGACTCTGCTTTTGGAATGTATTGAATCGGTTCACTGGATGGAATCAGAACTTTCACTTCCTCGAGAGGGAAATGCGAAAAAAAAGTAGAGTTCGAGCAACTTTACTTTACTTTAATTTCTTTCTTATTTTTGTGGAGCTCTGTCCATTGATCAATTTCGGCTAGGTTAAATGTTGGTCACGACCTTTCATTTGATTGTTGAGTTATAGTTTCATTTATTAGTCCAGTCGGGAGTGCTGAATTTTTATTATACAGAGGAAGACTTTCTGTCCACACGGGCAAGTTTTTGGAGCTACTTTCTTGTTCTATTCTAATGACTTCGTCCTGCGCTTCAAATGCGATATATTATTTATTTAGAATCAAGTCGGCCTTTTCTCAGTCTTCATAGGTATTCTCGAGGTCAATGAGATGCTCTAGTCAAGATGAAATTGGGGGAAGTTCGAAAGGTTGCAGTGTTGTTAAGTCTCAACATCCGGGTGGATACCTTAAGAATTAAGTCTGGAATTCCATCTTTTGGTGGGCACTCTAAGTCAGTTCATTCCCGGCAAGGTTATTAAATATAAAAAAGAAATACAAGCTGGCTAGGCCTAGGAGATTTCCGCTATGAAACCCGATAGGAAGGTCATGGTTTGTGTCTACTCCTCTGAGTACGGGATTAGGCACAGAATCATCAGTTGTTTAATCGATTCAATCTCAGTCAATGGTCCACTTTCTCCTAGAAGGCAACAAAGGGGCAGGATAAGCTAAAAAAAGGCATTGGAGAACGATTGTGGTGGTCAAGATAGAAAAAAATCTTTGAACAAGCACTGGTCTGGAGAATGGCAACGAAACTTCTTGGTGATCCAGTCAAGCAAGGGCAAAAACTACCAGGCCCAGGCTTTGATCACATTTTTATGGTGTCGATCACAACTTTTTTTTTGGAGGCTCTGAAGTTTCTTTCTCATGCGCGGTCCTCAACAAACACGACATTTGGCAAGCAACACTCTAAGCGAAGAAAGATTGAAAGGCATGGAGGTAGCCCCGCCAGCTTTCGAAAGATGGGTTTGAAAGAGAGATTAGGACTCTAGTTAGGATTAGCACTCTAAAGAGATGGGCAAGTTGGATCAGAGCTTTTCCGTAGCTATGTCCCTTAACCAATCAAGCCTGACTTTTCCTTGTCTTCTTTTGTTTCCTGCCCCGGTTAGCTAGGCCCACTAAGTAAGAGAATAAGAAAGAAGGCTTTTTTCATTTTCCCGCCCGGAGATCTTTTCTTACAAACAAAAGGGCAACTAATCATAGCATAGACGTGGTCTAGCCACTCCACATTAGTCCCCTAACAAAAAAGTAGCAAGCCCCTTTGGTGGACAATGCATGCATGAGAATGACCCCAAGTTGCAGCTGGAAAGATAAGTTCGCAAGCCAGTCTGCGAAAAAGTTGGCTTCTCTGTAGACATGTTGGACTCGAACCGTCAATTCTCACGCTAACATCGGATACTATGAAAAATGGATGCCTTTGGGTTTGACTCATAACAACCCTTCTCAAGAAGAAAGTTTTTGAATCGACTTCGAGTGCATAAAACACCTCCCACCCCACCCCAGGTCCTACACTCCATTCAAACCTTGGAATACACCCCGCTCTAGTCAATTAGCAGGTACCAATCATGTACTCCAACCCAGAACACCAAGCTCCTTCTAACCCCACCTAAGACTGAATTGAACCATAAGAGTGATAAAAAATATTTGAAAATCTTTACCTACTCTCACACCACTTCCCACATATGTACTATGATCTCTCGTGCCCGGTGAAGAATGCTCACAACAGGGTCACCTTCTACCCGAAACTCATCCTCAAATAGATACTTGTTTCGCCAATTCCAGATCATCCAACTCGCTAGCCCGAACTGGCCACTGAAATTCTTCCAACAAGCCAAAGCTACCTCTTAAGTTAGCAAGAGTCCAGTCATGAAAGGTCCATGTCCATTGATAAGAAATTATAATAATCTTTTTATTAACTAGCTGCAGATATATGAAAAAGAAAGCACTTTTTACAAGTCTATAATTGCATGTAAGGAAGATTTAACTACACCGTGACCAAAGAAAGGCTTGAGCTTGCCATCTTCTATGGAATCTTAGTCCCGCACATACCGTAAGCTCCTTTCTTTTTTGCACAAAGGAAGATATTTTCCTATCAAGTTGATGAAGAAAGACATTCATGAGCACAGGTGAGACGGGTCGCAGGCCACTTCAAAACATTTTCCTGTAAGCGTAGAACTGGAGCTTTCACCATTCGTCACTTGATCTCTTCAAATTGACTTGCAGCCTTTGTCCAAACAAATGGACCTGATTTAATACACTCAGTTATCAGCGCCATGATGGATGGTGCAACAATTTCGAATAAAAGGCCGATAAAAAGTCACCAATTCATGAACGCTGCAAACTTTTATTAGGAAGAGAAGGTATAGGCATGTCCCTATATCTTAACTAAAGACTATTCTAAATAAGCTTGAAAGGTGAAAAGGAAAAAATTGGAATCTTTGAAAAGTCTTAGTTCCTTCTAAGGAACCTCTTTTAGGATGTCCAACACATGAAACCGTTCCAAGCCACTCTAGCGGAGAGACTCAAGCATGTTCTATTAGAAAGAGGAGACTCCTGAATAGTAACGTACTTTCACTGCCTCAAGGCTAGAGAAAGAACTTATTAAGGATGGCGAGAAGAAGCTCTTGTCTCTTGCTTGTTCGGTTTGCTCTTATGATGCTTTGAACTCCGCTTTTTCTGGAGTTTACTTTTACGTCTCGTAGGAAAGTCTTATAGTATGTAGGTTAGTCAAATTCGTCAAGCATGCCAGTCCAAGGCACTGAGTCCTTTTTCTAGCAGTCATTGCGTAATCGTAAGCAGCCCTTCCAGACAGCAAGTGCTAGTTCCCCGAGTGTAAGTAGTAAAGTAGGCAACCCCTTTCTTTTTGAAAGACTATTCCTTGCCATTACAGTTTGATTTTATATAATTGGAAATTGGGGTTTCTTTCCCATGTCAAGCTAGTTATCGTGGAGTCCACTTAAGGGCTTTTTCTTTATTTAATTTGCCGGTAAGTAGTCTTTTATAAGGCGCAGAAAGCACTCTTTCAAATAACAAGGAGGAAAGCGTAAAATGGGCAGGGCAGGAGACTAGTCATTGAGACAGCCAGTGAAAGAAAGTGAGAGTAGGCCAAGGGCGAGGGGTTCGATTGGAGTCAATAAAGGGAGAGGGCTTTTTTTGACTACTACTATTACTAGAAAATAGAGGTCTAATGCTAATATCTATAAAGATTTCCTTTCTTCGCGAGTCATTTCTTATCCTTTTGGAATAAAATCTCCCTTATCGATGTCGGGACAGCCGAGTTAGTTTCAGTGCCCGTAACAGCAGTTGCAAGCTAGCAAACAAGTGAGATAGAGAGCTCGCATTTTAGGGCCAATTAGGCCAATGGCAATCCAAGAGTCCATTACAGCCAGCGAGCTAGTTTAAGAGAGAAGGGCTTCCATTTTTCTTCCTTTTGTCTTGGATCGAGAAAGAGTGAAGATCAGGATTTGAAGCTCTTTTGAGACAGCTTTCAATATAACATAGAGCTCTGCCCTTCTGGCTATCCGCTAGTCAGGAATGGAATCGGACGCTACGAATACGAATTATTGCATGGGGGGCATTTTCGAATAATTATTAGACAAATAGGGCACTAGAACACTATTCTTCCTCCTTCCCCGCTTAGCCCTTAGTTAGGGGCTTAGGACATTAGCAAAACTTCCGCAAGGTAGCAAAGGAGCAGCAGTGGAAATCACAGTAGTTGTAGCAAAATCATTGGCACGCTAGGCCCCTTTGATAAGAGAAAATAGGATAGGCAGGCTACTTGAATGGACATCTGAGATGGAATCAAGCAAAGCACAAAACAGACTTGGGCTGCTAGTAAGGAGGACTGTGAAGCCTTCTAGCATAAGTGATGCCTTCCCAAGGTCTGGTCTCTTCGGTACGGGTACGGGCTCTGAGAATGTAGAATAGAAGGGGCTTTCTCAGCTACCGGGAAACACTTCTTAGAATGCCAATGCAGTACCTCACACTTGCGTCTACCCCTAGCCGTACCACAACAATTTAGAGCTCCGGAAGATCGTCCTGCCTAGTTCTCCTTCAGGAGTTGCCAGGCCGTCCATCCTCATTAAATTTCATTTTAGGTTTTAGCACCTTCGCTGTAGAAGCACCTCTTTCCGACGCTAAGCGCAAAAGGCACTCGAAGGAGTAGTGGGACCAACCATGACCAGCTCGAAGCTATACAAACGATCCTTCTTAGTAACATCAGCCAATCCAGTCAATGGAATGGGGTCAGGGAAAAAGCATCTATTAAAGGGGCATTCCCCTCTCTAAGGAGAACAGCGATTCTTATTTCAAAGGAAGAAAGCCAGTCTTTTCTACCTAAATAGAAGAAAAAGAGTGGCAAGTACCCTGGTCACGGGAATTCTAATCACTAAAAGTGGCACGTTGTCTCGAGTCTCGACGGGGCATCTTATCAAGAAGTAGATAGGCATCCTGTTATCTAAGCCGCTATCGGTTCCAAGTCACTTATCGGGCTTCGCCTGGTGTCGAGTGATTGTCGGCTTTTGCCTGGCTGAGAAGGCTATCGGGGTTCTCGTCCGGTAGTGACATTAAATCACCACTTTTACTTGTAATTATGCCTTTCGTGTCGTGCATTTATGCCATTTCGAGTGAGTCTGCAACTTCTTCTTAAGGGGTGGGATGCATCCGTCTCAATGTAAAATGCTATTGAATCTGGAACATTTCATTTGAGAAAGAGATAGGAAGGCTATGAGGGAATAGGTCTTCACGTGCCTTAGTATAGAAAGTAGTTGGCTGGCTTTGCTACTGCCGCTTTCGGATTATATGATCCAAACAAGCCAAGATTCAATGGGGCACTTCATTCGGCTTCCAGTCCACTCTCATCTTAACCAATGGAAAGACCAGAATGACGCTATAAGTCCTTTTTATAGAATTACACAAGGAGTCATTCTTGGCAGGCCCTACATCTTGTTCGTGGTGGGATGCCAGACAGAAGTAAGCCAGTAACTCAGGAGCATCATTCCCAGCCCAAGAAGCAGATAAGATGGATGTGGTAGAATAACAAGATCCAACAGGAAGCCCACTGATAGAGCAAGGTCCTTTACTAAGGAAGATGAGATCTATAGCCAATTGAGCTAGATCATACTAGCCTCTCCTTGCTTTAACAAGCAAGCCTTACTCACTCGTTCTACCAAGAAGGGAATCTCGATTTGGATCGTAACCATTAAAAGATGAGAACGATTGCCTAGTTCTTTTGGGCTCCACTTGACTTTTGTCAGATAGCCGTTGATCGAAAACATACGTGGAAGCATTTCCAGATCTAGTAGTTGGAAGTGCTCGTTCACTAGAATGAGGAAGTTAACTGCTAAGCATAGTTTCTTTAATCCCTTCCTCATACACACGTGAACACCAATGACTTTTGATACTCTCAAGCATGGGAAAATCTCTAAAGCCAGCTAGAAGCCTATCCTTGACAAGGCGAAAGGTAAACTTGCAAGTTGGAAATGCAATCTCCTCTCAGTGGCAGACAACTCTTATTAAACATGTCTTTTCGGCTTATACCAATCACATGGCTACCATACTACACTACTGGCACAAATTTTGTTTGGGAAGGAGTTTTACCGGTTGTCGAAAGAAGAGTCTGCCGAAACTATTGTTGGGGAAGAAAGGAGCAGAGAAAGACGATGAAATAGAATCTTTTCGTAAGTAGCCCAACCCAAGGAAAAAGGGGGATTCGATATACAACCGTTTGGTAGTTTCAATAGAGCGTTTAAACGGCATGAAAATGGCTAGCATAGGATTCAGTTGGATGGAAATAAATACTGTTTAAAAAGATCTTTCTTATTATTTATAATTATAGCTCTCTGGAAAGCCCAACATGATGAGATACGGAACGAAGGTAAGTGCCGTGTCCATCTAACTGTTACAAGTTCCATGTCGCCACCGTCATAACTTCATGATTCCAGTGAGTGCCATCTTCCCTTAATTTATTTGATTGACTACTCACTTCTTTCTCTCACATTGAAAATTTCACCAGTGAGCGGGAACCGGAAAAAGCATTGAAGAAGAGTTTGAAATCAAGATCAAAGTGGTACTTTTCAAAGTTTCACCTTGGGTGCGCATAAATATAAAGAAAATCAAAAATGATCCCTGCATCTCTATCTCATTCGTTGTGAGCCATAAGGAATATTCAGTCCCGAATTTCATATTCAAATGAAATATGAAGTAAGGTGCTGGTGATGTTACAGATCGTCGCTCTACTACTGGCTTTTGCCTTTTCTTCGGTGATTCCAAACCAGGTTGAGAGCATCGAAGCTTATCCACCTGAAGCACTCACTTCTACTCCTGTCTTGCTGTAGAGGCAGGCGACCGGGAAGCTTTGCTTCTAGAATGCCGACTACATGGGAAAAGATGTTTTTTTATATTATAGGTTTAAACAATTTATTGCTACCCACTCGATTTCAAGATGTTCCCGAGAAGAAAGAAAGAGCTCACGAGAAAGCTCGTCAGTGGAAATTGTAAAAAGTATTGATTCCGAGGATGGTGTAGTCGGGGTTGACTACAATTTCTCAAGTAAGAGATAGAATCTCACTAATTGGAAGCAAAAGGGGTGCTTTGATCCATTGTGATTCGGTTCTTGGTGTGGAGAGATCTCTGCCATAAAAGAGAGAGCTCCTAGGCCTTATTCTGCAGATCAAAGAGCAACTCCCCATTCATCCGAAATAGTATTTTAGTAAAGAACAGAGGCATTTTTGGCCGACTACATGCCCATCTAGTGCAGTGGCTTGGTATAAAAGCCTTGACCATCTTCCGAAGTTCTAAATAATCTACTGATCAAAGACTGTAGGGGTGGACTGCTCTACATTCAGCCACACCATAGTGACCCCTGAAGCCATCTTCTTCTAGTTGCGGGACGAAATCCGACAGCCAATTGCTGGCTCTGAATAACCAGCTCAGCAATAAGCTCAATTATTCCATAAGATAACGGGGCGGGCTTGCGCGCGAGTCGAATGACGTAGGTGCACAAGAGTACTTCACGCCACAACCATCTCCTTTTTATAGGTTCTACGGACCGATGCCTGCTGCTTCATTTGGGAGAAAAAATCATAGATATGCCGGTCATTAGAAGGAAGAACCGCCATAAAAAGAGTCCTCGTGTATCATCTGTAGCAAAACTATGAACGGGAGCTAGCAATCCGGACCGTATTGAAAAGGTTCCTGAGACACGGCATGGAAAAGTCACAATATTAAGAAACGAGGTCCAAGAATGAAGAAGGGGTTGAATTACTGAATGAATACAAGCTGTGGCTAATACCCGAGGCATAAAAGAAGCATTTTCTACGGGATCCCGAAACCACCAGCCACCCCGACCTAATTCATGATGAGCCCACCAAATTCCTGGCAAAATGCCTACGGTTAAAAACCAGCGACATGTCAAGATCAAATTTCGAATTGGTTCTTGGTCCTGGTCAGAGACCACTGTGTTCGCGTCGTCGGTCCAACAAAGAGGCGCAGTAGTGGTATCTTTCTTTTCATTACGAACGACATGCTTCGCCTGCTCCCTCCCCGGGTCCACAAGCGCTCGTGTCCAGAGCGAAGATAAGTCGAAAAAGTGCCATCGAAGCAGCATAAGCAGGCTTCTATTGCTACGTAACAATAAAGCAGGATAGAATTTTGCGCCCACATATTTTGAATTTGAGGGTAAAGAGCTCGCTTGTTATACAGGATCCGAGGCATCCAATAGAGCGAAACAGTGTTCCATTTTTTTCGGCGGCATCCTTCCGCATTAGCGGCGAGTGGAGTGCCACAATCCCATTCATCATTTTTGATCTACATAAGCCAAAGCCCATAGCACTGGCGACGTCTCCGGCATAAATGCAAGGAGGATGTATAGCTGATAGAGGATCTTGTGGAACAGGAATTGATTCTGCAAGCGGTTCGGTACGAACGAAGAAATTTCGAACAAAAGGGTCGGAACTCGCTGATAGGAAAAGAGAGAAAAACAAAGCAATGCCAAGGTCAATCCGCTGTTCATCGATAAACGAAGCTCTCTCTTTATCATCTCGTGCCAGATGCAACAAAGGATGAGTCCTTTTTCCTTCTCCCGAACCACGGGAGCGCCTAGCGCCTAGAGGAGCAAAGCGCATTTTCCTTTCAGGGAAAAGCGGCGCATAAAAAAGGGCTGGTCCGTCAAAAGTCCGGTTCTTTCGCGAACGAAGTTCAGAATCAACAAGGGTTTGTAGAACGAAGGGAGTGTACAACTGGGTCTGCGCCCCACTTTTTTGTTCGTAACGAGGGAGAGATAGAATGGAGTTCTTCACGAAGTTCGAAACAAAGGAATAAAAAAGAGTTTCTCTATGGCCTCCTCGTTTTGAGACATTATGGCTTTTGGGTCGACCCCGATAACAAAGAAGGAATCCATAAAAACTTAGGATCCGACACCATGATAAAATACTACCCTCATGATTAGACCATGTCCCTGAGATTTGATAAAAGAAAGGTGCATTAGCGGTTAATACGTTGTAATTGGATAAGTTATTAGGAATATGACGGAACGAAAGACCAAGGAGAGAAAGACGGGTACACCAAAATGCAAGTGCTGCACCGAACACTGGTGGTTGTTTCTTGTTGTAAGTGAATGCAACGAAAAGACCCGGAAATAACGAACAATGAAACAATTCATATATTGACATTTCGTGCTCATTTAAAAATTTCTGCTTTCTTATTCTTATCATCCGGTAATCACAGGATGATCCACAAGAAAGGTGGCAGGATTCGAACCTATGGCCGGCCGGCCCGCCCCTAACCTGCTGGGTTGGGTGGCCGGGTTAGCACCCCTCGTCGCCTCTGTACCCGAAACAGATGCGCTGCACTATCCAGCGCGTAACCTTGTCTCCCCTACTCCTCTTCTGGTTGTGCCATTACCAACCGCGGGTAACCCCCGGCCGCCCCTGACCTAAGAAGAACGATTATCCTTATAACCAAATAAGGACCAGCTTACTTACCTCTCGAGTGATAGTTCCACGATCCCGACCCGCAACTTGTTGGGAGTAGAGGCATCAAAGCTTGCCCAACCTAGTAAAGGGGCTTGGAGATAAAGGTTTTTCTGGGGGAGATACAGTTTCCAGGTTGGATTTTTATTTTAGATCAAATAGGAATAGTTGGGTAGATAGAGGTGGTCAAATCTAACCTTTGCATCGATGTTTAGCAGGGCGGGTCGCTTGAGTGTCAAAACCAAGCGGTGGTTGTTTTTCCTTCGCTTATCGAACCAGCGTATGCCCATTCCTCCTTTGATGACTCCCAGTAGAGAAAGCCTAAATTTTCCGATATGGATTGAAAGGAAGTTAGGGATGGACATAGATTTTTCCGCCTATCCGGAGTGTTGGAAATAAAGCCATTTTTTTTTCTTGATTGAATACAGAAAAGAGAACCATCCCCCCGTTTTTTGTTGTACTTCGCTAGCTCTAGCTAAGGTATACGAAGACAAAGCTTATTTTATTACAGTGTTGACGATGAAACTTACCAAGGAGATTCGTTTTTCAACAAACTTTGGCTTGTCCACAAATACATCAGGTTATTCCCTAGATTTATGTATTTATGTAAATTACTCTATTGTAGTTTTTCATCGGGCTCATGTCCGGATTTTGACTTCTTAAATTCATTAGAATTAGGTATATGAAAGAGAAGGGGTATGACTAACTTGATTGTGGACAGGAAAATGAATCTAGAATTTCCCTCCAAAGATTAATGGTGAAAGTTTATCAATGATTGCATAAGTATCGATTCGACCCCTTGAAATGTGTTTTTCTTTCAGTTTTCTCTTCGATTCCCGTGTGTGAGTTTCGAGGAATAATTTAGTTTTCGATGAACTAACCGGTCACTTACAAGCAACAAAAAAATAATGAATAAATGAAAATTATAGAATTTTAGATTTCAAATTTTAATTTTAGGGCTCTAGGGCTATACGGGCTCGAACCGTAGACCTTCTCGGTAAAACAGATCAAACTTATTATTATAAAAATGATCTGAAATGTTTCAAAGACCCAACGTGCATTTTTTTTGCATTGGGCTCGTTCATTAATTTATAGAAATATCAGTTAATCCGCCATATTTTTTCTTGACAGTGACAGAAAAATAAGATAATGAGATGGCTCCATATGCTCTGATTCATTAGTTGGGATTCTAATCCAGGAGCACTACCAAAGTGTTTCAAAGGGGGGTTTATTTTGACGTAGGTTTGCCTCTGACCTAGATTATTTTAAGTTAAATGAAGTCTCTATCGTTTAAAAAATAAAAAATAAATATGAAACTTCATACACCTTAAAGTTCATAGGACGAAAAGATATTTTTTGAAGACCTTATACTCATTATGCCTAGCATTGAATGTACTGGTATTCACCTTATCAATATCTCAAATCAATGATGGGGTCTCTTTGGTACCTAAATGGGGCACAAAAATCGGACTGAACCGTTTGTCAGGCTATTGTACCCTTACAGTTCTGGAGTAAGACATCGATTTCTCAATAAGATCAATTTCTTTTATTGTATGATGGACTCCCCTGAAAAACATTTGCGCATGTGTAAACGAGTTGCTCTACCAACTGAGCTATAGCCCTTAGTGCTTGTGATACATATTTTATCATTTATATAATTTCTTGTCAAGATCAATATTCTATGATCCAACATCATAAATTTTTTAATGGTATTGCTTATTAAGCAATATTTTATTTATAATCCATCCATGGGGATGGGTTTCATTTCGTTCTCTTTGGAATCATAAATAACCTACTTAACTCAGTGGTTAGAGTATTGCTTTCATACGGCGGGAGTAATTGATTCAAATCCAATAGTAGGTAGGACTTATTAGATACCGAAGTAAATGGTATCTAATAAGTTTTTTGACCCACCCTCCCTAAAATATTATATTGATTTTTTATTTCATTTTGAATTCCGTTGTATCAAAATTGGATTCTGCTTGATTGAATTCACTCGACAAAATCCAATCTAAATAGGATTTAGAAACAGAACTTATTTTGATTATTCGAACGAACCAAATAGTTATGAAATCATATTGACAGCCTCTACTCTTGTCCTAGCCCGGCGGAGAGCTAGATTTGCCTCAATTATTTGTCTCTTTCCTTCAGCTTTTCTAAAATTAGCTTCTGCTAGTTCACGAGTTTGTTTAGCTTCTTCTGGATCAATATCACTGCCCCTTTCTGCATCATTTACTAAAACAGTGATCTGATTATTGCCTATTCTAGCAAAACCACCCATCATAACCATCGTTACCCATTGGTCCTGAAAGCGTATTCTCAAAATCCCTATATCTACAGCTGTAGCAATCGGGGCATGATTTGGTAATATGCCAATTTGACCACTAGTCGTACATAAAATGATTTCTTTCACTTCTGAATCCCAAACAATTCGATTAGGGGTCAGTACACAAAGATTTAAGGTCATTTCTTCAAATTGCTCTCCATTTCTAAGTTCACAGCCTTCGTGGTAACTTCATCGATATTACCTACCAAATAAAAGGCTTGTTCAGGAAGACCATCTAATTCTCCGGAAAGGATCGATTGAAACCCTCTAATGGTTTCTGCTAAATCAACATATTTACCTGAAGAACCGGTAAATACTTCTGCTACAAAAAAGGGTTGTGATAAGAAACGCTCAATTTTGCGCGCTCTTGCTACAGTTAAACGATCCTCTTCGGATAATTCGTCCAACCCGAGGATAGCTATAATGTCCTGAAGTTCTTTATAACGTTGTAAAGTTTGCTTAACTCTTTGCGCAGTTTCATAATGTTCCTCACCAACGATACGAGGTTGAAGCATGGTTGAAGTTGAATCTAAAGGATCTACTGCTGGATAGATACCTTTGGCAGCTAATCCTCTTGAGAGTACGGTAGTAGCATCTAAATGTGCAAATGTCGTAGCAGGAGTAGGATCCGTCAAATCGTCTGCAGGTACATAAACTGCTTGAATAGAAGTTATGGACCCTTCTTTCGTAGAAGTAATTCTTTCTTGTAAAGAACTCATTTCGGTACTCAGAGTAGGTTGATAACCGACAGCGGAAGGCATTCTACCCAATAAGGCCGATACTTCGGATCCTGCTTGTACGAAACGGAAGATATTGTCGATAAATAGAAGTACGTTTTGTTCATTAACATCTCGGAAATATTCCGCCATCGTTAGGGCAGTTAAACCAACTCTCATATGAGCTCCCGGCGGTTCATTCATCTGGCCATAAACTAGAGCCACTTTTGATTCTGCAATATTTTCTTCATTAATCACTCCAGATTCTTTCATTTCCATGTAAAGATCGTTTCCTTCACGAGTACGTTCACCCACTACGCCAAATACGGATAGGCCCCATGGGCTTTGGCAATATTGTTAATCAATTCCATAATGAGTACCGTTTTACCAACCCCAGCTTCCACAAACAGTCCGATTTTTCCCCACGGCGATAAGGGGCTAAAAGATCTACTACTTTAATTCCTGTTTAAAAAATAGAGAATTTTGTATCTAACTGTATAAAGGCAGGCGCAGATCGATGAATAGGAAATGTTGTACGAGTATCTACAGGACCTAAATTATCAACAGGCTCTCCAAGCACATTGAAAATTCGTCACAGAGTTGCTCCACCGACCGGAACACTTAGAGGAGCTCCTGTATCAATCACTTCCATTCCTCTCATCAAACCATCTGTAGCACTCATAGCTACAGCTCTAACTCTATTATTTCCTAATAATTGCTGTACCTCACAAGTCACATTAATTGGTTGACCAACAGTATCTCGACCTTTAACTACCAGAGCGTTATAAATATAAGGCATCTTACCCGGCGGAAAGGCTACATCTAGTACCGGGCCTATGATTTGGACGATACGCCCCAGTTTTTTTTTCTTCCAAGGGATGTACCAGTTTTGATGAAAATTCATCTCCTCAACCATTGCCGCACGCCAGTGAAGTTTTATTTCCTTGTTGGGTGTAGCGGGTAGCTCGATGTCAAGGCAGGGAATGGAATGTTTTGAGGCTAATAAGGCCTTTGGTGCCTTGCGAAGAAACATCTTTTAGTATAGTAACCACAGTATGGAAGGGTCCTTAGATATTCTTTGGCGTCTAGAGATGGGTTTGGGTGGAGGTGGTGGTATAGGGAGAAAAACTACAAGATCAATGGCTGGGTGAGCGGGTGTTTCAGAATTTGGTGTAGGGGAAGGAAGGGGAGGGATGTTAGTAAGATCAATGTATAGTATAGCATCAGTGTAATCTCTTGACAACTTTCCGTCTCAAGCAGGGAAAGAGTAAAAGTCAAGACAGACTAAGGCGATAGAAAGAATTCCTATTTTTTTTACCTTTCCCGGGGTCACTCCCTTTGAGCTAACTGAGCTAACAGCAGGATATATTAAAAAGTGAAATAGCCAGCCTATCTCTTAATCGTACGCTTACGAGCATATCTTAGTTCCATCTCGTGGGAGTCCATCTTCCTTCCCGTTTGTTTAAGTTTGAGTTCCCTTCGGGAGGTGGGGTAGGCAAGTTTGAGGTGGGCAAGTGAGCTCTCCCGGCCGGTCTCCTAGGGTCTAAGACAGGGAGTTAGTAAGTTTTCAAGGAGAGGCGGCAAGTTAACAAGCCAGTTTCTTTCACCAATCCTGTGAGCTAGCTCCTTTCTTTCTTCCAGTGTGGAACTAGAACCAACCTATAATCTATTCATCTTACGATTTTTTTTTACTATGTATCATTAAGAACTAGAATACTAGGGCTCTTTAGCCCGTTCCTCAATCGAAAATAAAATAACCAAGGTAGGAATTGGGCACCAGAGAATGAAACTTTTACAATCCATATGGATGTACTTCTGCTGTCAAAATGAGAGTTTCAGGCACCTTTTGGTGTGGGGAATCATTCGATGTCGGAACCATGTTCTATAAAGATCCCACTACAGCCATTCCAGACATCAGCTTAGGCGCGAGTAACGGACCCTAGGGGGAAAGATTCCTAAATCCACTCTTTCGGCCGGCTTCAGTACCTATTGATGAGGAGAAGCCTACACATGCTATGCCGGTTCGATTTATAGATCCTAGAAACAAAGGATTCTTTCTCTTTGGTCTTCGGTTCATAACGTCCAGTCCTGCAAGAGGTGCTTTCAGAGGATACTTATCTATGATCAGCATCTGAGTTTGAGTTGAGTCAGTGTCGTACTATTCATGATCAATTCAACCAGAGACGGGGAAGATACCTAAATGAATAGTAAAAAATTCCTTAAAAAAAAGGGCTATAGGCCAGCCTAACATAAAGAGGAAGAATCGTACTACACACATTGTTTGCCTTTCGACAGAAACATTTCCCTTAACCGTAGTAGGCGAGCAGGTAAACTATATTGGTCCCAGAGGCATTCTTTAAAGCATCAAAACTACGTGTATCACTGGCAGTCCCCGGGAAAGTTATCTCGACCCGGCCAAAAACAAACGCAATTTCGACTCATCAAGATTCAATCTATTTGGGGGGGGGGCCCGACCCAGGTATGGATTTTTGTCTTCTTCGTATGGGATATAACCTCGCAAGGTGGAGTACCGTACCACAAGGTTTTTATTCCCACTTCAAATGCCTATTAAACATGTTGTCAATAGTCTGTCACGCCGTCTCGATCCTCAAATGGGCGCTACCATAGATAGCAAAGATCTTTCCACCTATCTATCGATTGGTCATCCCAGTTTTGGGACTCAATATTGATATTGTCGGGGCACCTTTAGGGTATGACCAGGAGCGGAGCAAAGACAACCTATCTTGCTGCTACGAGTGCCTACCCAATAGCTGATTCTTTCTATTATGATGATAAACTCTGATAACCCTACATCAGGAGAGACAAACCGCATTTAAGGAATAAAAACCTCGGATTCCTATTCCTTTGTCGAGGCAAATTTCCTTTTTATTGTGCCCATTAGGCTAGTCCAAATTGAATTAGTCAATGTGCTAAGTAATCTCCTTGCCTGCCCGCCTCAGGAACATTCTAATCAATGGTCTCGGGAATTTTCTACGATAGGTCTCACAAGACTAAGTCAATTTCATCTCACTAGTAATCGAGACGGGATGAGTCGATGCCAGGTGCCATGCTTATCCGTTGTTAGCGCTTAGTTTCTTCTCATCTCAGATGTCGCCTTGAGAGTTCCATCCTCACCCGGTCCTTGGCTCTTTCCTGGTGTCAGGTTATCAAGAATAGAATCAGAGTAAAGAAGATTCATTTCATCTGCTTCCCTCCTCCTCCTTGAAGGAAGTACACTGACATAGATTGATTACCGACCGCTCCCTTCCTGTGGTTCTTTTCTCCCGGCTTTTCAGCTAAAGTTTTTATTCCTCCTGTGGATGTAGTCAATATAAAATCACTTCAGCTCTGGGATCTATTGAGCAAAGAACTTTCTCTGCCATCTAACATGCGCACTCCAATCAATCTAAAGAAAGGTATGCCTTACCTGATTCACGCACAGCTCTATTCTATTCTGCTTTCAATCTATCTCAGAAAGTGGTACAGATCAAAGTTATATCCTACTGCTCCTAATATGAAGGTAAGCAGCGGTTGCTGCTAGTACTATATTAGACTTCAGTCTTTCTTTCTCTCTCCGATAGTAAGAGGAAAAGGTTTTTATACGGAAAGATAACACACTAGGGTAGATTGGAAAGGGAACAGGAACACACTTTAGTCTCTCGACATCTCATTAGACATTAGACAACAAACATAGAAGAGTCAGAAGCTCTCTTCCTCAGTCTTGGTTATCTTACAGGGTCGGCTAGGTGAGTTTGCTTCCCATTCCCGTGGCAAAAGGAAAAGAGCTTGAGCTTGATATCCGAGCTTCTATCAGTGAAGAAAGGATATATCCTTACCGAGATTGTTCCATGGTATGTCTCCCGTGGTACATACAATACAGAGAAGCTTCGCGCTTCCTTTATCGGTTCGGTTAAGCAATTAGATTGCCTTTCCCTGGTTGTTGGCTATCAAGTGAGATGCCCATCCTAGGGCTTCAGTCAGCTATCCTCTTTTTTTTCTGCCTGCTTCTTTCTAGCGGCAATGGATCTTAAGTAAGGAATTACCCTCCAGCAGCTCTTTTACCTATAGGGGACGCGTATGTCCGGTACAAAAAAAAGGAACATTCTATTCCATCGGTTAATCAAAGAAAGGATATGCTCCTACCAAAGTTCACTGAAGTTCTCGGTTAAGGCTTCCCTTCCATTGGATCTGTAGGATATCGAGTTTTCTTACCGCCTCGATCGGCTATGGGATATGCAATGATCTTTCCTGACCTAACACAGAGCAAAGTACGTGCTAGTGCTAGTACACGAGTAGACCGCTTTCACCTAGCTATTGCTCACTAACAGAACCTCCCCGTACTGGAGACAAGTTAAGATAAAAATCCTCTTGATTTGAGGAGGGGTGAAAGGGGAAAGAAAACAGCTGTTTTTCCGAGGGGCGATAGCATTTAACTGCCATCAAGGGTTATTTAGAAAAGGGTGCTCATCAAAGCATAACCGGGCCTTTTTGGTAATTAGAGGAGATATAATAATGGATAAGAAGGCAGATTGAAATGCCAGTCTGCCCTTCCCCTTCAGCGACCGAAGACTCATTCTGCCTGCAACAGATGTCTTATATGCATTTGGCAGAAACTCTTAGATGAAACGATATGAGGGAATCTTCCTTTTTTCTAGACTAAAATATCCTGACGCTTACCCGTAACCACGACTCCCTTTGATTATCATAAGTTAATATTATAAATGTGGGTCTTTCTCGTCAGGTCTATGTTCTTGCTTTCAATTCAATCTTTCAAATCGGGTCTAGAATGACTATTTTTCCCAGACAAACAAGTCTCCTCTAGCTTAAGAGTCCATAGCTAAAAAAAAATCTATGGTACTAGCTTATTCCAGTCATTGGGCACAACTTCCCTTTCTGTTTACAGAGAATAGGAAGCTTCCTCTATCCCATCCATCTTCTTGGGCAAATAAGATGCTCGCTCACTCCACTACGCCACTTGCTGTGCAGTCTCCAATACGCCACTTTCAGTTCCACAGAGTGTTTCCAATCTTCTTGGGTATAGAGAGGAATCTAAGGGTGCTAGCTCCATTGCGGGAAGCACCATATGCCGCTTCTGTACCAACGCCTGCTTCCTCCTCTAAACAAGCAATAGCCAGCTGAAGTGAGCCAAGCTCAACAATCTGGAATGCTTACTCACTCAAGAAGTAAGGCAACTCCGCGGGCTCAATCAGAGGTTCCTATGCAAAGCCAGCTATGAAGCGAATAAAGCGCAGTTCGCACTCTCGATGGGATGGGTCGGGTTCGGTCAATGAAATGCCTTTTCAAGCACGATCAGGCTTCAGGGTAGCTTCTGGGAGTGCTCTACGAGAAGGCATATGTTTTACATCCGGGAGTGCTCAATGAGTAAACATCATTCCGTTCATTATTAGAGTAACTCCCACAAAGATAAGAATCGAACACTCCTTACACAGAGGAGCGATCAGAGGTTGAATACGGTTGTGCATCAACCAATCCATTCATTCTTCCTCCACTCATCTTCTGAGGAGAAGCACTTTTTTTTGCATCAAAGACTCTTTAACCAGCCATTGCTGTTAACCCAGCCATTCCTACCTATTAGGCGCACTTCCTCCATTCATATTAGGATCACGGATCCATACATACCCCGGGATTTTTTCATTCTGGATTATTATAATTATATATATAAGGTATCGCTCGGGCTTCTAGCCCATCGCTCAAGCACTCCTACTCGTACGAGAGGTTGAATTGATGACCGGTAACGATCAAGTTGGTATGCCTGTTATTTCCGTGGTATAAAAGCGCTCACACCCTAGCCGGTATTCTCTTCTAGACTTAGGTTCGCTCCTCGTTCACCACAAAACATGTCGAAATTCCACAATCTGGGGAATGAATCAGCGCTTCCCGATACGGCATGCAGCTAGCTGGCTGAACCGATATATCTTACTAAGATATTTAAACCGTCGATTTAGGTGGAGAGAGAGTGGAATCCTTGGCTGGAATTTGATCGCTAGTTGGTTCGGATAAATAGATTGCTTTGGTTCGGCTTGGAACCTCGACGTGCTACCTACTAATGGTCTCGAATAAAGGTTCTTAGCTGCCGTTGCTTGGGCGCTAGGGATTGGTCCTGATGGCAAGGATTCACTTGATTGCTTTGAGCTCCCTGGGAATGGAAATGCAGATGCAGAGGCTGCCGCCCTAGCATTTGATCCAGGAACAGAAGACATTAGATCCAGCTTTGGGCTCAGTACCTCCATTAGGTCACTGACTCCCATTTCCGTTGATTGGACAACCGGCCTTAACGGCGCTCCCTTAGCTTCTCTCGTTGGGAAGCATTTGAGGGCAGGAGCTTTCATTTGGGTGACCAGTAGATAGATACCGGGGTTATCCCCTCCTTTCTTTGCCAGGAGAGAGGAAATACTTGGATTGGTGTTGCTATCGGGTCATATGGAGAATGATGGTGATTCCATGCTTTCGGGCTAGGCATTGGAATTGGATCGGGCGGGCCCGGTGAAGAAGCATTGGATCCCAGAGATGGAATGGAGCTGTTGAAGAGGCGGGTTGATTAGTTCTGGTTGGAGGGCTACGAACTCCTTCTCATTGTTCCGCTCCTCTTCTCTTCTTTAATGGTTGACCAGGCACTGAAGGTCGATCATCTGTGTTCACCTGGTATGGATATAATTGAAGAGTGGAGGTGAAGGGCTCCTGTCATCCGGCAATGCAAGACCCACTCCAGATCGATGCCTCTTGGTCAGACCATTTCCGTATATTGAGATTGACGACATAGCGAGATAATTCCGTAAGATGGTATTGCAGTGCTTATTGAATTGTCAACAATCCTCTCTTCACATCTGCTAGAAAGAATTATTAGGGCTTTGGAGAGTGAAGAGCTATTCTTTTTCTCACATCTCGATTTCTTTGGGAAGATCAGATGGTTTGCCGTGAAGTTCCCAACATCGATCCACGGTATGATTAGGCTTCCCACAATGAGAGCAAACGGGCCGGTTTAAGCCCCCCATTATTTCCTCTTCCACTCTGAGTTGTATGATTGGATTGGTAAAGGATCAATGGCCTCTAGCCAAAAGGGCGGAGGCTTCATGTGATGCATGGGGTTATTCATCGCAAGCTGTCTTGCTTCCTCATTGAGTAGAACTGGAAGGACGTTGTCTCTTCTTCTCAAGTTCTCATTTTCAAGGATCTGGACTTTGATCAGCTCGTATTCCGGCTTCAGTCCTGCCAAAGTAGTATGAGTACTTTTATAAGAGAACTTCCTTTTCTTTTATGCCAGCCTTCAATAAAGCCGACTGCCTTTGCTAGCTCGGGAATCCTATGAAGCGATGGGGCTATTCTGACTATTAACTCTGAAACGACGAAACTCTTTATTGTTTCACATAGACTCCCTTTCATTCGCTCGAGTTCTTCCATTCCCTACCTTGGCCTTGAATTGAAAGAATCCATGTGTCACCAAGGCCCTTTATCTAGAAAGGAAGCCCTTTCGAACTACGAATGACTTGATCCTGTCCAAGCCACTAGGAAGGTACGTAGGCAAGCTCGATCGAATAGAGCCCCAGTCTCCATTTTTATTACATAGGAAACGAAGATAAATCGTAAAGCATACAAAAAATCCATTAATCCCTGTCATCCCAAGCACCCTATGCCGCCCAACGATAGCCCATCCGGTACCCAGGACGGGTTGGGAAACGCATTCCATTACGGGGGAATGGTCCCGGCTGGTACGTCCGGAGCGTCCAGCTCCAATAAGAATTTTGAGGAGACCATTTGGGACGCCTTAGAGCAACCCCTAATATCTGACGAGCAGAGACTAACTGAAATAAAAGGAAAACTGAATCCGTATTTCGACCTGAAGGATTCCTCAGCTCTGTTAGTAGTAGAGCTGAGGCTAAGGAGAAAGCAGAGCTAGCTACTAAAAGACAAGAGCGAATATCCCTGCTAGCGAAAAAGAGCCAATATCCATCTCTTCAGCGCGAGTTGTTGGTCGGATCGTGGAACGCCCCCCATTAGAAATTACCTTTTTCCTTTATCATGGTCGGGGAGGATGTTAGGTAAAGAGTCAGAGCAGCTATGCAAGCACACACATGGGCACTAGTCAACGCCCTTGGTTTGGTAAAGACAGTGCCCTTGCTTTGTTTGGTTCTTAAATGGTGGGTCGATCTGTCTACTCGCCCAAAAGATGAGATGGATGCTCCTTTCACAGTATCCTGTGAGTCTCTAATTCAAAGCTAACCGAAGCGTGACTTTCAAGAGCATTCCTAAAACGAACCAGCCGCGAAGAAAAAGAAAAGAAAGGGTCGCAGGTCTTAGAAGCAAAACTATTGGATCAACTCTCGGGGTTTAAGCGGAAATTCCCAGCTTTATTAACCTTTTCCGGGGCTTTCGTCAATCACTTTGGAGATGGCGTTGAAGGCTAAACGTAAATGGCAGACTCGTAAGAAGGCTAGGGTTTCTGGAGAGGAGACTTCGCTGGACCGAGAATGAGCATCCGAAATACAAGCACGGGAGGATGGGCTAGGGCTACTAAATCGAAGAATTCATCGAGAAGAAGAATAATAGTTCCGGCCTTGAGGCCATGCGAATATGGAAGGAGATCTCGCTATGTAAGAGGGAATTCATTGGCTCGACACCAAAAGTGCGTGGTGGGGGAGTAGGTGGTGCCTCTGGTTTATTTATGCAGCAGTCTTTGTCTTGCGGGGCATCCTCCTTGAATTTCTTATTCGTGATAGCCGCATAGTTGGGCTTTCTATTTCTACTCGGCAGCGAACAAAGAAGCGGCGATCTCGATAAGCTAAGCAATTTACTCTTTGTTTGCGATTCTTTCAAGGAAGACTCAGATCCAAAATCGGTAGTGGAAGAATTAGACTTGTGTAAGCCTGAGAGATGGCCTAGACCAGAAAGTATTAAATTAAGTAGAGGCTGGGGGCAGCAGCAGAAGGTTGGACTGGAACCCGAGAAGGACAAAAACAATATCTCTTCGGTGGAAGTTACTGACGATCGGGCTTCAAGCAGCTAATCTAATCTGTAGCACCTGAACTCCTGAGCTTGCTTGGGTGAGTGGTGGGATGATAAATGGACTGGTCGACCCTCTCCAAATTTTCCTGTGAATAAAGCCCTTCTTTAAAGAGCCATTTCGGTAGGTTTTACATTTAGTCATTAGGAATAGCAGACCCCGCAGAAAAAGGTGAACAGCTTCAGTTATAAGTTCCGCTCGAGTGGAACGGTTGTTGGTATTCTATTTCATATCCTCCTGTTGGTGAGTTACCTATTCCCTTCCTTTCGATTTAGGAAGTTCAAGTAGTTTCCGGTGTTACAGTATGAGTAGACGGTGCTGTGGCCTTCTCCGAGACTGTTCAGGAACATGGATCTGTGGGTATACCTGCAAAATCGCTTTCTCTACGAGCCTACAAGCTTAGCTTTGGTTTAGCTTCCAACTAAGGCTAAGGGAGTTGTTTTCCCGGGATTGAGAGAACGAGCTCATAGCCCTCCACCCATTGTCTCCCGGAAGACAGAATTCCTTCATTCTTACTTTACTTTCATTCTTTCTGTTTCGAACTCCGACAGCCTACTAACCAGGGCTCTCCTTGTCCCTATCAGAGGATTTCACTGCTTCGCTTCTACGACAAGCTTGCTATGATTCTAGGGAATGGAACACACAGTCAATCGGCAGCCAAAAAGTTCTGGTTCACTCTCTATATCAATAGATATGGTTTCATTAACAGTACAGAAGTAGCTCTATTTACTTTCCCCGGCCTTGGTAAGGGATTTGGTGCAGCTTAGCATGCAGAGTCATAAAATCAAAAGAACTAGGCTCACTCGCTTTCCTGTCTCAACCCGAAAGGCTCAAATCATTTCACTTTCCTTACACTGCCCCTTTCCGTTTCGCCCAAGGAATCCTGTGATTCGGCTCTCTAGAAAGAAGGTTGGGCTAATTCTCATCCCGGTGCCAAGTTGCACATTCAGAAGTGAGTTCAGTTTCCCTAGCCTGAAGGGGGAACATAACTAGCTCCAAAGCCTACCGTTGGTTTTGCGAAAGTTCCCTTCGTGAATGATTCAATGCTTTCGCTTTCCTCTCTAAAGCACTAATTCCTAGTGTTCATTCCCTTGCCCAACCTCCAAGAGATTCAAAGCGGGTAGACCTTTAGATTAGACAATTCCGACTGCTATGCTAAAGGCTAGAGAGGCAAGAACTTCTAACTCAACATGTTGGAAGAAATGCGCCTATCGGGAAAACTTTTTTAAGAAGAATCTATCTACTCTACACGAATTCCCATCGCCAGCTACTTTTGATTTCGAATAGGCTATGGGCCTTTCTTTTGCTTGAGTGACCCTTTCCGCGCCGGATTCTTTTGAAAGGGGAACGGAGATCCCCTTGCGCATAAATTGAAATGGAAGTGACAATGGGCGTCATGCCAAGCCTGCTTTGGTGGAAGTAGGACCTATCGAAGTCGGAACTATCAGAAATAGAATAGAGAATCTTAGGTGTTTCAATGCAATGAGATGCAGCTAATCAAAAGGCTAGAAGATCATTCCCTTCCCCTAAGAGGGGAATCTCCTGGCCTATTATCACTCTGCTTGCTACTAAAGAAATAGCTTCAGTGATGTGATGCTTTCTTTCTTTTCGATCGATATCGCTTCTCTTGGCCAAAGCAAAAGCTAGTAGAGTAGGCTCCATAGGGTTGAGTGGCTATCGATCCTATTCTTCTTTCCCGTCTTTCACTGCGGCGAGGAGACAACTAGTGAAACTACCAAACAAGCTGGCCCCTTTGTCTTTGACTTGGGTTGGCTTTCGCCCTGCCTTCAAAGTCAGAGTATGACCTGCTGCCTCAAAGCCTATCCCGTGACGCTCTTCAACCTCAATGTCACAAGGAATTGAGTTGCGATCCGCTTCTTCCTTGAATTCCTCGTCAATTAAGTCGTCAGCCGAAGACTATCCCGATGGTAAAGCGGCTGAACTCGTTGCCTCAGACCTTTTGTTACGCTCCTCCTTCTGCTGATCCTTCTCGTGCTGGGACTTAGATTCTTTTTTGGATTGATGCCCTATCACGGCTGTTTAAACTCCCTCTCGTCCAATCTCAATCCGTAATCTCTTGAACTCCCATCATCCGTATGGACTGATGTTTGTACAGATGACCTATCCGAAGAAGCCTTTCTCAATTGAGGATCGGAGGGGCCCGAAAAGGCCAGCTGGCTAGACTCGACCATATTAGAAAGGCGCACTTTGAGGGTGTACTAGCTATGTACACGAGGCGATAAGAAGTAAAAAAATCTTACTCTAATGATCAGGAAGGGCAGTTAAAACCATGTTTGGAATTGAATCAAATAGGCATCCCGAAATCATGTGGGATTAGCTGGACCTCTTGAAACTGATCTTGCATCTCAGCTGAAAGTGGTGGGATCATATTCATATAGAATAGTGGAATCCCGTCTCCTTAAAGGAGCGATCTATCCCTCAAAGTAAAACGAGCATAATCGAAGACTGATCGTAGCGTATTCTAAGTAGTTGATCTCACGTGCTATCCTCAAGTCTTCTTAGTTTTCGTCTGCTCTCAATGAGTCAATGCCTGGACCAGGAGAGGTAGGGACAAGATTCCAAAGGATCTCAACACCTAAGGAGAGGTAAACGAATTGGTACCTAAACCCTAGTTAGTTTCTGCCACCTATGCTGCTTCCCCTGCTGATAGGTGATCAACGTAGACTAGTGCTTTTTTTTTTTTCTGTTGTCTCTGCCACAGCCGCGCCTCTGCTGGTTTGTTTGGATGCTCCAACGTGTGCTTCAACCGGCGTATACAAGTGAAATTTCAATTGAAAAAGACAACAAATGGAATTGAAATTGCCGAAACCCCATGCCAACATTTCATTCAATGTTTGGCCGTCCAGCGAATGCTCGTTCTGTTGTCATACAGAATCGAAAGCCCTTCTCTAATAGGGCCGATCCGTCAGAAAGAAGACAGAACGAACTGGATCGGACAAAGAAAATAAAAATCGTAAAATTTTGCACTAACTTGATGGAATGCATATATGAGGAACCATGACATTTCTGGGTTGTCACGGAAGAAGTTTAAAAGTAGAATTCGCAAGGAATTCTATCCCATTGGGTTTGCCATAACTGACCTTTTAAGTAAGGGTTTAACGGGATGCCTCCCGCCAACCAGAACTCAAAGACCAGAGGTGAACGCTGTAATGGCGCAGAGAGAAAGACTCTCAACCTCGTCCAAATCTTAGAGTTCAATGATGGAGAGGTAAGTCTGCCACGAACTTTATACCCAGCTCTGCTAATCTAAAGAGCAGAGGCCCTTGCTCCTGCACCCACCTAAAGGTACAGTGTCTAAAAGCTCCTTGGGTTGGTAACGAAAGCAGCTTTTAGCTGTTGTAACGACTCGGCTGCATCAGTTGTGGGAATAAGTAACCTACCAATAGTTTATTATCCGATCCGCATATCGTTTGCTATTGAATCAACTGCTGGCGGAAGGTTTGCAGGAAATGAATCAGACGTAGTAAAATAAAAGAGGGAAGGAAGACAGGGAGCAGCATGTGATTAGTTCGAGGCGCTAGCTGTACTCTTTTGAGTAGCGGTGGTGGTACTTACTTTCAGTGGTCTATCTTATTGTTGTATCTCGTCTGCTTCTGTTTAAGTAAGGAATAACGGCAGCTAGTTGAATGGCACCGGCATCTCTAGATCGATTCCGAGTGAAACGGTTCCTCGCTAAAGAAAACCAAAGTTCAGGGCAAACTTTAGGGCATTAGCACGAAGCAAAGACATAGAGGGGCTAGCGTGCAGAACAATAGTAAGCTACTTCACTCGAGAAGAAGAAAGACGCTCTCGCTCGACTCAGATAATGATGAAGCTCATCTCTTGCCAAGCTAGCTCCGATGCTACTGCTCAGCTCTGAGACTTCAAGAACAGTACATGATTTATTCACTGGCCTTCCTCTTGCTGCTCCCCGTGCCAGCTCTGAAACCGGAGGTATCTGTACCGGCTTGCTCGCCTTCCTTCCCAGGACCCTTCTGTCCAATAATGAGTCTTCAGTACTTACTGCTTGCCTTATTGCCTAACTGCGTACTCTATTCCGCCTACAGACAAGGCCTATACTTAGCTTCCTTCATACCAGGTGATAAAAAAAAATATTCAATCAACTTACCACTTTCTTCGTCATATCCATCTTCTCCTAGGTAGTTTTTTGTTAATCCAAATATAACTCATGATAAACTGAATTTTCTAATGTATTCATTGGCTATACCCATTGCTCTAAAAAAGAACTTCTGGTTTAGTGACTATCCCCTAGATCATTTTTGGTGTGATTTAGTCGACATCTTCAGGAGAGGTCTTTTTCCCGATGTTCCGCAAGTAGAGCACTTCTATGACAGTGTAGAGGCTATAACAACAAGCATTGATGATTCGTCTAACGAGGAAGTTGAGAAACAAAAGTATGGTCTAAAACTTCTAGCCGGGAGTTTGATTTTAGCCTGTCTAGTGTGCATATCAGCTAATATGAAGATGGATATGGAGGGGATTGGTTAGAGCTCTTATGAAAATTTCTTTTAATGTGTGAGGCTAACTATTTAACATAAGCAAATAACCGATTCTAATTTAAGCCCACCAGATTACTTTACTAACATTCATTCATACGTACAGGAACTGGTTTAACAAAAGGGGTCGAGAACTACATAGATCCGATACTTTCTTCCTTGGTCTGGGAGATAGGTTATGTAGGTTTTTATTCCTAGGTTGTATTCGATCACAATTTGCCAAAGAGTAGCCCTTTAGTATGATTTCCCCATGGAATTCCTTTCCGTTTGCACTGCTGTCATGTGGTGGTCCCTAATTAGATGAAGAAAGAACATCGTACTCTTCTTCGTCTTTTCGGCCCCCCACTCATACTGATACTGATTGTGCTTTCCATGTTTGCCATATTATATATTCCGTATGTAAGGTCTTGGTCTTACTTAAGAAGTATAGTGAGTTTCATTGATTGCGGTTCTACGCTTTCAAAAAAGTCAGTTTTTTGGGATGTTCATGTCCTTCGCTGGCTCCGATACATTTACATAAAAAAATGATTTGTGGACCGATCGAACGGTGGGGCCTCCCATGTGGCGCACCCTCAGACCAATAGAAGGGGATTTCGAACTAAGCTAACGAAGGTGATTCGCTCCAAGCCGAAAGAAAGCGCTCAAGGGATTATGTCGAGATCAGGTTGTGACAGTGGAACAATCCATGCAGAAAATCTATTTGTGATGGTCAAATAAAGAAATTCAAAAATTGGCTCCGATACAAGAGATCGGCCCCGAAGCAAGGTATGGTATGGTGGATGCCAGCAACTCTCACTTGTTAGGAGTAGGGGGCTGAACAAAGAGCTCTTTGTATAGGTTGGGTTTTCTGGGCTTTGATGCTTACCTCATTATTATGAAAAGGGGAAGGTTTTCTAAAGGAGCTTTTCAGCCCTTTTGCTGGATTGTTGGTCCGCCCTATAGTCTAGAATGAATAAGGAGAGGTTTATCGATGACCGAGCCACTCAACTACTACTCCTTACCTCACCCCCTTGTCACTTAAAGGGCGAAGTCGCGGAAGCGAGTCTAAAGGCCAAAGAGTCATCTTCGAAGCCACGAATTAGTCCTTACTCATAGTAGAGTGTAAGACAGGTTTGGGTATAGCAGGACTTGAACCTGCGACCATTAGGTTAAAAGCCCAATGCTCTACCAACTGAGCTTTACACCCCAAAAAAGATGTAGTAGGAAATAAGGATTGGTGCGGAAAAGAGGGTGGCCCCCCTTCTTCTCATCATATTAAAGGAGCGCGGTTCTGTATGAGGCTCGTACTACAGAGCAAGCGAAGAAAACGTAAGGGCGCGCGTTAGCACTCCTGCAAGAAAACGGCCTAGCTAACGCGCCCCTTTATTTATTAGGTTGGGTCCTTGTTTCCACTCATTGAAGATTCTATCTAAAAAAAAAAAGTCAACGGGGGATACTAAAATTGCTCTCACTGACACCATTTACGCGAAGGTGAGGGCGTCTTTCTTTCCAGCCGCTCAACTGTTCGAGCTTTGTTCCGATTCTACAAAGGTAGAATGCCTTGTCGAAGGCCCAGTACAGTAGGTAGCAGGCGTGTTTTGGCTCCCGAGCGAGAACGAGAAATAGGCGATGCACCATCCCTGATGCTACGTACGTTTTCCTTGACAGATTCAGCCAATTGAATCCACACTCACACTAAAAGGAGGACCCCAAGCTCGGGGCTCGACGAAACAGAAAGTATCAGCATTAAGAAACTTCTTGGGGAGCAGTGAAAGAAAGAGCCCGGCATTCAGTTTTTCATGAATATTCATATTCATAGCTGAGTCTACTAAAAGAGGGACCAGTCTCATTGTGGTGATTAGAGGACACCTCTGATCGTTGACCTCTAATGTGACACGTTCCCTCCCAGTTATATGATCAAGGGGATCAGTCGGCTAGTTTTCGGGGCTATTCTTCTTCCGGGGAGAAAAAGTAGTCCCTTCTACTGACCGAACCCTCAGTTAGGAGGTCTTCGTCAACATGTTAAGAAGCTCCAGTCTTCGGCGGGTCACCATTACTTGACTTAGAAAGGCAAACATCTGGGCAAGGGAAAGCCCAGTGCGCCTGGTGCAAATGGCTTTTTTTTTCATGATATACCAATCATAATGGAGGGTCCTCCCTACCCCTACGTACATGATTGATAGAATCACTACGTAGGTAGGGCGGTCAACTTGATGCGGTAGAGGCATGAGTGCAGTTCGATCTTGGGGTGTATTCCTTTGTAGTGAGTAGGGCCTCTTTCTCGTTGATCAACTTGCCTCCGCTCTATTGAAAAGTAGGAATTCCTACGTTGTCAACGAACGCGTCTCGGGCCGGATTGACTAACCTAACCCCCCTTTAAGGAGGCTCTTCCATAATTGGGTGCTCTGCTTTAGTGTGATTGACAAAGGCTAGGTTTGGTAATACCCAAAACAAATGAAAAGAGATCGGAGTCGATAGTTGTTGGCAAGGAACTTGATCCCCCCTTAAAAAAAAAGGGGGGGAGCTGCGGTCGAACTCTAATTCTGGAAAGAAGTCGGGGCCCCTTTTCCAAGTCTACCAGATAGAAGATGATAGAGGGCCAACTATCGTTGTCTTGCACAAGACGGTGCCCTTTCACTTCGAGTTCCTTCCTTTGTAGCAAAATCTGATGATACGCTTTGGCGATCTTACCTACCAAATAAAAGGCCTGCTAGGTGATCGAAATCGCTCAGGTCAGTGAGGACTCATTCACTCACCTACTCCTTATCTATTTAATAGTCTCTTCCATCTACTGAATTCAAAAGGCGACCCGCCACGCCGGGCTGTAAGATAGATCTGTTGTACTACTTGACTGGTAAGAAAGAGCTTCCGTAAGAATTGGATACTCTTGTATGTACGGTAACCCTCTCTTCCGCTACTGGTGGACTGTTGCACAGAAAGGCCGACAGAAGCAACGTTTCTTAGCGCGCTTTTCAAGCGCTTAGCTTCTGTTAGCGGCGGGGCGGCCATGTTGTTTAGTTGAAAGCCTAAGCCAAGAAGGTACGAACGAAGTGACGGGCCCCTTTCGAAGATAGGGGGCGGCTTTCTTGTGGTAGTAATTGCGAGCATCTCTCCTCTTCTGTTAGCGTGCACAGTTTGCTTACATGCTGCCTTAGGCATATCTCTCTTTCTTAGTTTCACGCTGGCCTAATGATAATATAATGAATGAAAATCAGTCTTTTAGTAAGCGTATATAAGCAGCTTTTTAGTGTATAAGCAATTCTTTAGTGGTCGCACCGAAAGAAAGGTACGTACGGTGGAGGTTGGTTGAAGATGATGTTACGCAGCGTTCAGAACCAGTCTTGAAGTGAATGAATTAGAAAGAAGTAAGGAAATGAGACGGCTCTTTCTTGAACTATATCATAAACAGATCTTATCCTATACACCAATCACGAGTTTTTCTCAATTCCTCTCGTATATCGTCGTAACGCCCTTAATGCTAGGTTTTGAAAAAGAATTTTCGTGTCATTCCCATTTAGGTCCGATTCGGATCCCTCCGTTGTTTCCTTTTCTTTCCGCACCTTTTCCTAGAAATGATCAAGAAGATGGTACACTTGAATTATATTATTTAAGTGCTTATTGCTTTACAAAAATCCTACTTCTACAATTGGTGGGTCACCGGGTTATTCAAATAAGTCGTGTTTTCCGTGGTTTTCCCATGTTAGAACTTCCGTACCAATTCGGTCTATCCGGAATGGATCGGTTAAACATTCCATTAGGGAGCCTGGTCTTGACTCTTCTGTCTGGTATTCATTCTTGTTCGGCTCTTGGAATCACATCCAGCAGTGGTTGGAACAGCTCGCAAAATCCAACCACTTCACCTACTTCATTGCCCCCAACCCTTTCTCGTACCTCTATTGAAACAGAATGGTTTCATGTTCTTTCATCGATTGGTTATTCCTCTTCGTTCGTATCTCTTTTTCCAATTTCGGTCTCGATTAGTTCACAAGATTGAATGGCCAATTCTCCTCCGGACCCTCTATTCGATTGTTTTCCAAGAATGTTGAGCCAGGTATGTAAGCCATGTATCTGGGAGGAACAAAAATAAAAAATAAGGGCTTTCGGGTTTTTTCACCAGGTCTTGCATTGCAGCTATTTTAAAATTCTTATTTATATTATATTTATAATATAAATCTTTTAGAAGAAAGATTATAACTATGTCCCATCTCGATGGTGGGACCAACCAAGATGTATGTCGTCCAACCCGACCTCAGACTCTTTCTTCCCGACCTATTTTACTCTCTGGCCACAGTTATTTAGGTGGTATATATTCCGAGATTGAAGAGATCGAATTCCTCCCGGGAACACACGAAAGAAAGATATGAACTGGGTAAATAGAAATGGAAAAGAGAAGTTTCCAATTCATCAAAATGTGAAGCTTTTTCTACATCTATATGATCTACTAAAGTGGATCGGTATTGACCATATAATAGAAGAAGATCTTGGTACATGGAGTCCCAAGAAGGTAAGAACTCCAACCTGTCTGATGCTTCTTCGGCCAAATACAATATACAAGTGGGACCTGCACTATGAGCAAGCTGTGCGAAAAACCGCTTCTTTTTTCCGGTTCCGAAACAACTTGGGCGAAATAGGGTTCTACCGGGAAACCATGGATTTTTGAGTTTTCGCCATTGGTTACTGGTTGAGCCACTGGAATGGAATGAGATAAGAATCTCTGGAGATCTTTCTTCTCCACTTACTCGTAACAGGCTTTTCTTCTGTAGAATACTTCTTCCGAATGGCATAATTGTCCGATTTCTTCCTCGATCTTCAAAGAAAACTGACTCCTCCTACTCCTCCTTCTCCTTTAGGATAGGATCGTCGTTGGTCCTTCTTTCACTAATGATCTCACCATTTTCTAGTAGTTGTAGTTCGCGCGAGGGACTATCCTTTCTATTGCTTGCCCTTTCACTCTCAAAGGGTCTCTCTCTTCTATAAAGCGAAGCAAAGCGCATGGCGCTGAAGTGAAGAAAGCTCAATAAACACACAGGAACACGATGCAGGGCATAGCATAAATGAGACCGCTGATCATTTCATAAAACATATATTATTTCCCCCTCTTTCTTTGAAGCGAATTCCTGCCCTTTGATATATTTATTAATGAGTCGAAAGACTTAATCTTCCCAAGTACATACTTTGAATTTGATGAAGATTTCTTTCCCTCGTTGGTACATTACGGGTTCAGCCCTTGTTTTCGCGAAGGTGACAAGAAAGGATTCCACACCTTTGCTTTGAGGGAATCTAAGGTTTTGAAAGAACGTAGTAAGTGGTGAACTTTGTTTCCTCGCTCATTCGAATTGCATGTGTTAAGCATATAGTCTCAGTAGCATGATTGGAGCTTCTTAGCGCTTAGGCTACTACCTAACATTATTCGGAACCTCTTAAGCCAACTCTTTCATTCTTTATTTTCTACTATTTGCTCTTATGGCTAGTGCGCTATTTGTGCCCGGGCAGAGTAAGCTGAGGGGATGGAAGAGCTAAACCTATCGATCTGGTCGAGGTTGGACATCTATTAAAAAACCTCTTCTGATAGGGCTAGGTGGCTCTCTTTCACTGAAGAAAGAGGAAGAAAGGTACGGGAATAAGTGGGAATCAGCGCTATGAAAAATAAAGCTCAGAAAGAACCGGTCTTTCAGGTCCTGTTGTCATATCCCTTTCTATCTTAAACGTAGCTTTATAATCCTTGAAAAGCTAAAGTCTCATTCATGATTTACAACAATGAGTTGAAGTGAACTTAGGAACACAAGAGCACATAGGAAACCATATAGTTGCCAAGTGATAGAGCAAGGTTGTTCGCTAGCTCGAGCCAGGTATGCGGGAACATATTCTCCAGTCGCTTCAGCAGTACATAGATTTCTTTGCATGGGACTATCATGAGTTCCAATGTTGAAAGGCTTCAAGCCATTCAAACAGCCACCAAGAAGAATCGCACCGTTGGTAGTGGATCTTGACTATTGGGATAACAACTAGTTGGATATGCCTCTTCCGGTAGAGTTGACTGTAGCCGCATGTCTATAGTGCGGTTAGCAGGTGAGGGTAGCATTCTTCTTTATAGTCTCTTTTAACCAAATCTAGTGCAATCAATAAAATCGAATCGTAGATCTGAGATTGCAAGGTTAAAGCTTCAGAAGGAATAATACCGCATAAGAAGGAGTTTTCACAACTAAGAATAGATTATTATTTAAACTAAGAGAATTTTGATTTCTTTGCATGCTTTCGAGCCTTCTTTTTATCCTTCCGAATCACCAGGATCTCCTGACCCAACAAGTTATAGCTAACTATATTTGAAGAAGAACTCCTAGCTTTATGAAAGGTTTGAGGAATAGAGGATCACCCATAAAAGCTGTGAAAGTGGGGATTGGCCCCCTGGGATTCCTGAGGTTGACCCACCTTCGAAGAATCGGGCAACAAAGATTCAATAAAGATATGTACATATATCTCCACAATACAAAGGTCATAAATTGTGTCCGTCTAAGCTATGTAGCTGACTCTTGGAGGTCTAGTCAAGCCTGATAGAATACCTAAGCCTAATTAGACCGACAAGGAGAAAGAGGGGCTTACTTGGTGGCAGGTTGCCTTCTTCTATCCTCACCTTGCTTCCTTTAGGCCTGAGATTACTATCTCCTTGTGAACATGGTTTCTGGTAGAATGAGTCCTTTTAGGCTGGGAAAAGAAGCAGGGACTAAGAACCTTGCGATAGCACGCTTTCTTTATAGATCATATATCCCCTTGGAGTAAGAACCGATAGCAAAAGAGATTCTAGCGTAGGTAGACTCAGTCCTTATTTATTCTAGATCTAAACCCAGGTCTATTCGATCCCGTTCTCATACAGCGCTCTTTTAGGGTAGGTTTACTCCTAGCATGAGGGAATTAGCTTATTAATATAATAGAAACGGACTTACCTATCCACAGGGACTTCAACCATGGAATGAAAATATCTAGCACTTTCCCTTCCTTCTAGCCAACCAGTCTCCACTTTCTTGGAACTCGGGACTGACCTTCAAATAGCATGCTGATTTATAAGCGTTCTCCCTCAAGACTGAAAAGATCTGACCTGGGATAGAGCTAGAGCGTGCTATTGTAGAGCGTAAGTTTCCATGCGCTGGAGGAGCCGAAGGAAGAAATTCGAGAAGTTCAAGATGAGAAATAGGAGTAGGAGAACGAGCTATCGAGTCAGCTATCCCCTGGCTGTATCCAGCTTGGGAATGAGAGTGAGGATATTGGAATTGAAAGAAGTCCTAAAAGATGGGGATAGAAGAAAGGGTAAATTAGTTGAAGGATATTATAAGGAAAGTGCAGACGCTATATTCAGTCATTCCCCTTTGCCCATACCTTTTAGTAGTTAGCCTGGTGCTAGGAGAAGCAAGCCAGCTAAGCAACTAATCAAGTAAACTAAAAAGAAAGTTTCAATCCATGGGTAATCCTCTACAGTCGAAGTTGGACCTGACATTGGGAGTTGCCATAGGGTCTACCCCTAAGAAGGAAGAGTTTGCGAGACAGTTGCAGATTCAATTCCATCAAACCCTCTTGCATAGGAAAGGGTATCCTTCCCACAGACCTCTGTCTTGGTCGCCCCTACTTATTTCTCGATCAATCTTTCGTTTTCTCACGTGCTCTCGCGGCGTGATACCCCACTCTGGTGCATGTCTCCCGGATAGTCTTTTCCCGTTAAGTTTCCGTTTTCGTCTTTCCGTCGTCTTTTTTCTAAGTGGAAGAGAGGCATGGTTGAGTTGGGGTCTAGTCTTCTGGTTCTTTCTTCTTGCCTGTCGTCCTGCCTTCCTTCTATAGATCTTTATTTCCACCAAGAACTGTGGACTGATCGGAGCAAGAAGCAAGTATTACCCCCGAGGTTAGCTAGCTTACTTGCCTGCCCTATAAATATTGGCTAGCTCAGATAATAAAACTTCCGGGTTAGTGTTGTCCGAAGCCAGATGCAGGTCTTTCTCATATCTAAGCTAAGCCAGGAGGGTTCTTTTAATTGGACTCTCAAGTAGAGGAGTTGCTAAGTATCCTTTGCCCTAAACTAGGCTATCCCTATTGCTGCCTTTCCGGATTGAGACGCCCTATATCTGGCTTTCAACTTGCCTTAAAGATAACTTCTTTGCTCACAACTAGGCTGGTACAAATACTGTTACAATAGTATGGAGAATGCTCCCCAGACTGCCTGGAACGCCTTAGGATCTTAGAAAGGGGAAGTAATTACAAAACCTATTAGCATTCCCTATTCTTAATTACCTTAACATTATATAGATTACAAAGGCAGATGATTGGATGGGTTAACACTAGATTTTTTCACAGTATGAAAATGCTCCTAAACGAGTTTTTTTTTCTAGCTTGCTCGAGAGGTAAAGATATAAGCTTTTTCCTAAGAGTGACTTTGCTGGCTAGCCTTTGCCAACTTCAAATTTGATTGATGATGGTGATGGATTGCCTAAGAAGTGCGGTACGGATCCACACTAGACGGGGGCAGCCACCCACAGCTTATCTATAGTAGACTACTGGTTAGGAATAGACAATGCAAGCTCGCATTCGCACCTCCCTTTGACTTATGGATATTGGCTTCCCAACCATCTCTATCCCGCCGCATCTCTTTCTTCGCTAAAGCCCTTCTCTTATGCCGTCTTGGTGGTGCAGGGTATAAAAGTCTTGCAGGAGACCTCCATGATCGGATCTCTGATCAGATCTTATAGAACCATATTGAGGCGCATGACTAGAATCCCTTTTATGGTCAAGGTAGACCTTTAAACCCATACCTGTACGCTTGGGTAGTACAGTATCCAAGAGATAAACTTATTACTCGGGAACAAAAAAAAAAAGGATTGAACTCTCACTCCTGGCTACTTGGCTTCAAGAGAAAAATATTCAATAAGACAGTTTGGTACGCTTTATGCCATTGTTTAGATTGAATCCGCTTTTGCTTTCTTTTCTTACTCAAGAAATTCTTCAAAGCTCCCTCTCGAAAAGATGGATTTTCAGGAAGATAATACACAGCTCCACAGGACTTTACTATTGCCACAGTGGTATCCAAGAACTCAACTATTACTGGGATTGTAGTCTTTCCCATGTAGGTAACCGTTTCAAAACCTCGATCCACTCAATTCATCAAGTCTCCGCTACTTTACCCGACATAGACCACTGGAAAAAAAAGTAAACTACTCGATTCTTCTACTTCTGTGGGAAAGTCCTTTCTTTTTCTTGCACCTGACTTAAGTAGATGCTAATCAAGAGCGTCTTTTTTGTACCCGCAAAGGAATCCATAAATAAGTTGAATCCCGGGAATGAAAATAAAGAAATCGAGCAACTCAACTAGAAAACATGGAACCCTGTCAAGGTTTCAATGGACCATACATTTCTCATCTTATGTTTGGTGATGATCTCTTTTTCTTTGCCAAAGCAGATTCAAAAAAGAGCTAGACTATGCAGTACTGATCAAAGTGGTTCCGCTATACTTCTCGAATTCTGGCACTTCTACTACCAGGATGCAATTTGAACGTGCTTTTCGGGTTTAATGAAAATGAATAAGGAACCCGGGCTACCTTCCTTATAGGAAAGAGGAAAAGACTTGACTAAGGGTTTCCGAATATTCCTTTATTGAATGTTCTTATTTGAATGTTAAAGACCTTCCTTTGCTAGCAATCCAACTATTCTCTTAGGGGACTCGCGGCACTTCGTATATGTATGATTGAATGCCGACAACATTACGTTTAGAGTAGCGAATAGGAATCAGATCAGAGCCTGGCCACTCCACTTAAGGTCACCCTCGAGAACAGGATTGGCAGAGAAGAGCTGAATAACTTCTTTTTCTCACATCTCGATCTCTCTCAATGGAATCTATCTTGCTCAGTTTAGGGCGTAGGTATGGGGATGCACTCATTGCTGCTCTCCGACCTTAACTTAAAAGAAGTTAGCTCAAGCAGAATCCGAATCGGCTAGCTCATGCAAAAAATTCTTAGTCTTTATTCCAAATACGATTTGAGTTCAAGGGAGTAGGATCCGCAACATATAGATTCTATGAGCATTTACAGTATGATCAACCTTCACTTCATCTTAAGCTTAAGCTATAGGGATAGGGATAGGGGGCCTGAGCATTTCCTAAAACATAGGCGTTTAAATCCAAGGTCTAAAGATCAAGAAAAAAAAGAATCCGAGGCCTCAGCCTAAACTGATGCTGGGGAGTAGCTTGAAAGTCCTCAAGAACGAACTTGATCAATATCAATGCTTGGCTTTAGGCGCTTGTGTTTTATTTTTCCGTTTCCATCTAGGTTTGTGAGCTTACTTACTTGGAACTTCCAGTCGTCAGTCAAAGCTCCAATTCGAGACCTGTAGTTGCGAAATAGTTTATGATCAGATCAGGTTAGTTAAAAAGGAGGGAATGAGAGATTTTACCATTATGCCGAAGTGAAAAAGCACAGGCGTGCAAGCCATCAGATTAAGGTTTCTCTCCGCTTTTACTTCATAGCATGAAGGGGTTATATATTCTCCCATGAGGCCATTAAATGGCCGCCAGAGATCACTGTAATGCTCGATAAACGACCGCGATCCCATCGTCGATAGTCATAAAATGGCGATAGAAGCACCAAAAGCAGTGGTAGAATCGATGTATTGATGCCCGCGGATCCCGGCTTCATCCAACCCCATCCACTCCCCATAATGACAGGACCCTATCTATCGTCGTAAAAGCTGTTCCTAGGAAAGAGAAAATGCACCTAACTGTCATGACACCCTTTAAGGGGAAATGAAAAGAAAATAAAATGCACTCCCCAGGCTACGAACCTTTGCCTTTTTATTTTTAGATTCAATTTCTTTATTACAACTTGTTCTTGTAAGAATCAAGGAACTTGTCATCTATCGGTTGCAAGAATAATCTTCGTTGCAGATGAAACAGTGGGCAAACCCGATCATATCATATAAAGGCTATGGCAAGCAAGGCAACATGAAACTAAAGCAAGTAGAAGAAAGACCTCATCGTCAACCGGGATTAGGATGGATGGGACCGATCTTGTGAACTAAGCTCCTATGCTCTTATGTACCGGTCAAAGATAACACATTTTATAATTCGCACTAAAGGGTCGTCAACCACTTCAGTAGGGGCACGATCTGGCACTGAAGGAGATTGAGCGATAAGACCATCCGGAGGTAAGGGAGAAGGAGGTCGAATTGGGTGAAGAAACTTCTGAGACAGGAGAGGAAGAGTGGGGGAGGTTGAAGCGCTTATATCACAGTAGTAGTAGCACTATGATTGGGTCCCACAGCAGCCGTAGCTGCATTGGCCTTTCTTTCTGTTGGAGCATGTGTGGTATGAGATGCCGGGAGAATGCCTAGGGGAATTTTTGCTATAAAGATATAGCTCTTGGCTCGGCCTCGGTCTATTATGAACAAAAAAGAGATGGAAAAGGCTATAAGGAAGGCTCAAGTCAAGTAGAAAGAACGAAAGCTGCTTTCAAGCTCTTGCCGGGCCTTCCTTTCCCTTTGCTGGCGCCAATACTTAACGTCAACTTGCTAATCGTGTATTGGGTCGAAACTCCTCCCCTTTCTGCTTGAGCGGCCCTTGTCGAACCGAAACTATACTTCTAAATAGACTTTATGGATTGCTCGCTAGGTCTCCCATCTCTTAGCAGGAAAGGATCAGCCCCAGTGTCGTTTTAGTTCACCGGCGGTGGGATCGCTTAGTGTCTCAGGTGGAATTCTTTGGATGATCGGACTACCTACCCCCTAGCCCAGCCTCCGGCTTAGCGGTAACAGCCTTTGAAAAAGAGAAGATCTAGTTGATAAAGTAATAATGAAAGTTAGCTGACCCCATTCTCTACGACACATCGAATCAACCGAGATAAATAAAGAAATCCTGAGTAAATGGATTGAGATAGACTTCCCACACGAACGAAAAGGCTACTCGCCAGACTCGAACTGGCATATAGGGGAATCGGATCAAGATTTCCGTCTCTTCCATCAAGAGGAGTCGCTTTGGTAACGCATTTCGTGAATTAAGTCGAAAAGAGGATCCTGCACTCGAAGAAACCGAAGTATTGGAGATTCAAAAAGCCATCTTAGCAGGAACCTATACTTTCTATCCGTTTTGAATCGTAGTTTTGAAGAAAGACGATCCTCTCCGAGACAAGTTTTTTGCTTTTGTGGAGCCGCCTGGATTGCCTGATCATCCTTTTTCTATTTATGTGGAGCCTGAGGATGGATGAGCTGGTTCTTATGTCTCTGGGGGGCTTCTCCACCGCTCTTTTCATTTAATAATTAATAAATCTTTCATTCCAATTCTTTTTCCTACCGGAGGGATAGGAGTAGAAAGGACTTCTGCAGTAAAGTTGTTAGCTGGGGAAACGTAGAATTGCTTTTGCTTTTTGACCTATCTGCTTCGAAGTCCGCTTTCCAGCCTTTCAATACGCGCGCTTTGATTATGAGGCATTGGTTCCTATATTAAGTGGCCAATCAAAGTAGTTTAATGTTCCCAACCTTCTCGATCTCTTGAATGAGTTTGATCTGGTTGGGCGGGTTATAGGCATAGTTCCGGGGGGCTGCCCCATTTCTTTCTTTGGCGGGTTGGTTTTCGTCAACAAGGAAGGCCTTATCAAAATAATAGAAAAGGGCGCCCTTTTCTACTATTTGATCGGTACCTCGTAAGCTCACTACTTTTGGCTTTCTATCCGAAGTGTCATAGGGATGGTTTAAGGTCTCAGCCTTTCTCGAACAAAATGATAGTCCAGCTCAACAACTTGATAGATTTGTATTGACGGATCGTAATAAGATAACATAGTCAAGGTGGATTTCGCTAGTCGCGTGAAAGCGTACTCTGCGTATGTCTCGGATTTTGGGAAAGAAAGCTCTTGGTCTGTGGGGACCCGGGCTCTAACTCAATTATCTTTGGGATTAAATGGATCTTTGCTAGAAAATGTGGGTCAAAAATTTGCTTTTAACATAACACACATACATAAAATTTATTTCATTTCATTAAAAGCAAATACATGTCTCGTTTCGTTCATACAATCAAACTAGTGTTTAAAAGTATTAATACATGTCTAATACAACAACTAGTTTCTTCTGCTACGCCCGTGATCACCACGCTATCACCTCTCAATCATCCTCGTCTCGACCCTGATCCTGTCCCACCTGTTGTTATGCACACATACAGACACAACAATAGTCGGAAACTCCGGTGAGAACAAATCCCAGTATAAAACATGTATACATGCATGTCATGCAATTAAATACAAAATCATAACACATAAATCAGTAATTATGACACATTAGTGAATACAGATAAAACTCTTCGACTCTTATTCTTTGACTCGACTCATATCTAAGTTTAGGGATCCCGGTGTGAATAAGACGTAACAAGTCTCCCACCTACTCTCCCAATCGTGGTGGCGGTACGTCTTATTCCTAGACTTCGGTCCTGTCTGTATCGAATGTCTACAATCGGAGTCGATCTTCTCCTATGCTTCGATACCACCGAACATCTAGAAAGTTTGGCAAATCTGCCAATGACTCTCCTATCTCAATGCATGCAAATAAATCAAGATAAAGCACAAGCATAGCAAGGTATAGAAATCTAGTATGTGATTTTGGGAAACTCGAATCAAATCTAACTCGAGTTGTATCTTCCCTAATCAACATGAATTATACCTTTCATTCTATCAATCTGACTCTATCGAAGTCTCGAACTCAAGGCCTGTCAATACTCAAACTGGGAATGACAATATCGAGGAGGACAATAACAATATACCGATCAAGTCAATACTGGATATAATTAGAATTAAATCAAATTCTGTTTCGACAGCAAAACTGCACAATCTCAATATACCCAACAATACAAATCAACAGATATCCGTTCTCGCAACTCATAATCAATAATAATACAAATCTGATATCAAATCTCAGTCAAATCAACTCTGAAATTCATAACAATTCTATACGGTATCCGTTCTTCAATCCGGTTTCGATTATCCGATTTCTACTACGTCAAGAACACCATATATGAATCATATCTGATTCTGACAAGACCATAATTTCAGATCATATCAAAAATTAAGAAAACTTACGTGCGGTTGAAGCCTGCGTCGATAGGAACACAGTACTGAAGTCGGATTCAAAATCCGTTTCTTCTTTCTGATCAATTCTGAAGGCATGAACATATATATATGACAAGTTGCATGGCTAGAATACGTGTCATCATTTTTCACAACTTTCAGACGGCGCTCGGGCGGTAACCGATTACCGCTCGGGCGCGGAATGTTCTGCCCGAGTGCTCGACTTGTTACACACTGGCGCTAGGGCGGTCATTTTTTACCGCTCGGGCGCTAGACGTTCTGTCCAAAAACAACCTGATGATGAACTGGTGCTCGGGCGGTCATTTTCTACCGCTCGGGCGCCAAAGGTTCTGTACAAAAGATTAGTCTTGTGATCTACCGACGCCCGGCTACCCCACTTGAGTTCCTAAAATCTCGTTTATGTCAAGTAATTAATGTCTGATTACCGTGATTAAATCTCGGGCATTACATTTCTCCCCCCTAAGATCTGATTTCATCCTCGAAATCTCATATAATCAAATTAGATATAATAAGAAAGAGATATACAGAAGCAAAACAAGAAAACTCACATCAGTGAAATAACTCTGGAAATTTCTGTCTCATGTCTGACTCAGTTTCCCAGGTAGCTTCTTCAATACCGTGACGACTCCACTGAATCTTCACAAGTGGAATAGTTTTCGTTCTGAGCTGTTTCTCTTTACGATCGAGAATCTGTATCGGCTTTTCGAGGTAACTCAAAGTCTGATCTAGCTCTGCTTCTTTAGGCTGAATGACATGAGAACTATCTGGCATATATCTACGCAACATCGATACATGAAAGACGTCATGTATTCCTGATAGTGAAGGAGGAAGAGCAAGTCTATACGCACGATCGCCAATCTTTTCAAGAATCTCGTACGGACCGACGTATCGAGGAGACAACTTCCCACGCCTGCCAAATCTGACAACGCCTCTGAAAGGTGAAATCTTCAAGAATACTCTGTCTCCCTGCTCAAACACTAACGGTCTACGTCTGATGTTCGCGTACTTCGCCTGTCTATCTTGTGCCGTCTTCATTCGCTTCTGAATTATCTTTACTTTCTCAGTCATCTCACGAATCATATCAGGCCCAAGTTCTGGTACCTCTGAGATGTCATCCCAGTACAACGGAGATCTGCATTTCTTTCCGTATAAAGCTTCGAACGGTGCCATCTCAATGCTCGTCTGATTGCTGTTGTTGTACGAAAATTCACAAAGAGTTAGTGAATCTTGCCAACTAGTACCAAAATCTAGTACTACAGCTCTCAGCATATCTTCTAAAGTCTGGATAGTCCGCTCTGACTGTCCGTCTGTCTGGGGATGGTAAGCAGTACTCAAGTGTAAAATCGTACCTAGAGCCTGCTGTAGACTGTGCCAAAAATGTGAAGTGAATCGTGGATCACGATCTGATACGAAAATCTTCGGCACACCATGTAATCTGACCACCTCTCGGACATATATCTCGGCCATCTGATCATATCTGTACGTCATCTTGTAAGGAATGAAGCATGCTGATTTGGTCAATCTGTCTATCACAACCCAAATCGCATCACAACCCCGAGATGATCGTGGTAACTTCGTAATGAAATCCATGGAAATGTGATCCCATTTCCATTCAGGAATAGCTAAACTCTGAAGTAACCCTCCGGGCTTCTTTCTTTCGGCCTTCACCTGTTGGCAATTCAAGCACTTAGACACAAACTCTGCAATATCTGTCTTCATCTGTTTCCACCAGAATTGTGTCTTCAAGTCATTGTACATTTTCCTGCCACCAGGATGAATACTGAACCGACTACAATGCGCTTCTGACAATATCTGCTGTTTCAAATCTGAAATATCTGGCACTACAAGACGGTTATTCACATACAGAACATGATCAAGTACCTGATACTCGGACAAATGCCCTGATCGGACCATATTAATCGACTTCTGAATACTTTGATCGGTTCTTTGTGCCTCTTTGATGCGAACAATCAAATCTGGTTCACATTGAATAGTAGCAAGTCGCAACGGTCTACTATCTGTATCAAATGCTAATCCAGAAAAGCAACAATCTTCTATCATATTCGAAACACCTATCATCGACAAGGATAAAGAACATACCTTTCGACTCAAAGCATCCGCTGCTGCATTCGACTTCCCTGGATAATACTTGATCTCGCAATCAAAGTCTTTCAGCAGATCAAGCCATTGTCGCTGTCTCATATTCAACTCTGACTGAGAAAATAGATATTTCAGGCTTTTGTGATCAGAATAGATCTCAAATTTCTCCCCATACAGATAGTGACGCCAGATCTTCAATGCAAAAACGATAGCCGCCAATTCAAGATCATGAATTGGGTATCGACTCTCGTGTGGCTTCAGCTGTCTCGAAGCGTATGCAATCACATGTCCTCGTTGCATAAGAACACATCCTAGTCCTCTGTGAGATGCATCACAATATACAACGAAATCACATGTACCTGAAGGTATCGTCAGGACTGGAGCACTAGTTAGTCGTCTCTTCAGCTCTAAGAAGCTAGACTCACAATCTTCAGACCACACAAACGGAGTATTCTTTTGTGTCAACTGGGTAATCGGTTTCGCAATACTGGAGAAATCTTTAATAAATCGTCGATAGTATCCTGCTAAACCCATGAAACTGCGTATTTCTGGCACAGAAATCGATCTCGTGCAACTGATCACAGCTTCAACTTTACTCGGATCAACAGAAATACCGTCTCTAGATATGATATGACCCAAGAAGGCAACCTGTCTCAGCCAAAACTCACACTTTGACAGTTTAGCGTACAGTTGCTCATTTCTTAACGTCTGCAACACAATTCTCAAATGCTCTGCATGATCAGTCTCATTTCTTGAGTAGACCAAAATATCATCTATAAAAACAATCACAAACTCATCCAGATACCTCTGAAAGACACGGTTCATCAGACTCATAAACACCGCCGGCGCATTCGTTAAACCAAAAGGCATGACAATAAACTCATAATGTCCATACCTGGTTCGGAATGCTGTCTTCGGTATATCAACATCTCTAACTCTTAGCTGGTCATATCCAGATCTCATATCGATCTTGGAATAGACAGAGGATCCCTGCAACTGATCAAACAAATCGTCGATGCGAGGCAATGGGTATTTGTTCTTTACTGTTGCCTTGTTCAGTTGTCGGTAATCTACACAATCTCATCGAACCGTCTTTCTTTCGCACGGATAGCACTGGTGCGCCCCAAGGAGATACACTCGGTCTGATATATCCCTTGGCCAGCAAATCTTCAAGCTGTTCTTTCAATTCTTTTAACTCTATCGGTGCCATTCTATAAGGAGCTCGAGAAATAGGAACCGTACCTGGTACTAGGTCGATGCTAAAATCTACCTCTCGAGCTGGAGGTAACCCTGGAATCTCGTCTGGGAATACATCAGTAAACTCGCAAACCACTGGCAGATCTGCCAATGCTGGGCTCGATTTCAGTAGATCTACTGAATATACAAGGAACCCCTCTGCTCCTTTCTGTAACAATCTACTCATAGTCAGAGCAGATACTAAGGGAATCCGAGATCTGGAACCCTTACCGTAGAATTTCCATTCGTTAGCCATCTCTGGTCTGAATCTAACAATCTTCTGGAAACAATCTACAGTGGCTCTGTACTTGGTTAACATATCGATACCGACAATACAATCAAAATCAGCTAAACCAAGCACAATGCAATCTAAATCAATCTCGTGACCCTCAAACTGTAGTATACAATGTCTAACTGAAGTCACAGATACAAGACCACTTCCCAACGGAGAAGAAATAGACACTACAGCAGACAAGGACTCGACAGGTAAAGCATGCATCAACGAAAAACGCTCAGATATAAAAGTATGAGATGCACCGGTGTCTATCAACACATAAGCAGGATAACCGCAAAGAAAACAGTTACCTGCAATCACATCATCTGGCGCATCTTGGGCCTGCTCTTCTGTCAGTGCAAATACTCGAGCCTGCTGTCTGGGAGGTTGGCTCACTGTCTGGCCACCTCTGGCTCGGGATTGGGTCTGTGCAGGTGGCGGCTGAAAGGAGTGAACAGATGAAGCTTGCCTCTCAGGCTGAGCTACTGAGCCAGACGCTCCTACACTCTGAGTTTGCTGTGCCCCTCTCTGTGGACAGACCCTGGCAAAGTGTCCCTGCTGTCTACAGATATTACATCGGCCCGTCACACCTTGACACTGCTCTGTCGCATGTCTGCCTCCACAAGAACTGCAATAAACACCTGTATACTCTAAACTCTGGCCAGGACCTCTCTGTCGTGACCCACTGGAGCTCGACGAACTGCTCCCTGATCTCTTAAACTGTCTACCTCTCGCTTTCAGAAAATCTTTCTTGCCACTACTACTGCTTCCACTATCAAATCGAGGAGGAGGTGGTGGAAACTGGGCGGCGGGCTGTGGCGGTCTCTGACTCTGAGCACTATATGAAGCTCCTCGCTGTCGAATCAATCCAGCCTCGGCTCCTTTCGCTCTGTTCAGTGCATCAGAAAAAGTGTTGGGTCGTCCCGTGTTCACCAAAGTAAAGACGTCAGGGTTTAAGCCATTGATGAACTGATCAGCGACCGCTTCATCACTTCCTGCTACATGTGGCGCAAATCGGAGCAAGGAAGAAAACTTGGCAACATATTCTTCAATGTTCCACTGCCCCTGTCGTAAGTTTGCAAATTCTGCCCCTTTGTCTTTTCGATACGACACTGGAAAGAAACGTTGATAAAACTCATCTTTAAATACCTTCCAAGTAATATCGATACCTCGATGCTCCAATGCTCTTTTCGTGGTAAGCCACCAACTCTTCGCCACTTCTTGCAACTGATGCCCTATTAATTTCACTCTTCTTTCATCTGTATAGGCAAGAGATTCAAACAGCATTTCTATATCGTCTAGCCAACTCTCACAATCCACTGCAGTCTCAGTACCCTTCAAGGTCGGAGGATGAAATGACTGAAACCTCTTCAATAAAGTCTCCATCGGTGTTGCAGTAACGTCCATCTGAGTACCTGACGTACTACCCTGTTCTGGCACTTGACCTGCGGCTGGTTGTGGTATTCTTCGAGGAGGCATATCTAATTATCAAACGGATTAGTACACAATCTATACAATCTGTCTTAGCCCTCCTCTGATCTACAATCGGTTCTGATTCAGGCTTGGCAAGTAAATGCTGTGATCAATTCAGATAACAATACAACACGTAATAAGGAAAGCAATAAATCATGACGTGTGCTAGCATGATATAAGCAAGGAAGACGACTCGATCTACCCCGCTCACTCTCTTCTATCTCAATCTAAAGGATCTGTGGCTCTGATACCACCTGTTGTGGGGACCCGGGCTCTAACTCAATTATCTTTGGGATTAAATGGATCTTTGCTAGAAAATGTGGGTCAAAAATTTGCTTTTAACATAACACATACATAAAATTTATTTCATTTAATTAAAAGCAAATACATGTCTCGTTTCGTTAATACAATCAAACTAGTGTTTAAGAGTATTAATACATGTCTAATACAACAACTAGTTTCTTCTGCTACGCCCGTGATCACCACGCTATCACCTCTCAATCATCCTCGTCTCGACCCTGATCCTGCCCCACCTGTTGTTATGCACACATACAGACACAACAACAGCCGGAAACTCCGGTGAGAACAAATCCCAGTATAAAACATGTATACATGCATGTCATGCAATTAAATACAAAATCATAACACATAAATCAGTAATTATGACACATTAGTGAATACAGATAAAACTCTTCGACTCTTATTCTTTGACTCGACTCATATCTAAGTCTAGGGATCCCGGTGTGAATAAGACGTAACAAGTCTCCCACCTACTCTCCCAATCGTGGTGGCGGTACGTCTTATTCCTAGACTTCGGTCCTGTCTGTATCGAATGTCTACAATCGGAGTCGATCTTCTCCTATGCTTCGATACCACCGAACATCTAGAAAGTTTGGCAAATCTGCCAATGACTCTCCTATCTCAATGCGTGCAAATAAATCAAGATAAAGCACAAGCATAGCAAGGTATAGAAATCTAGTATGTGATTTTGGGAAACTCGAATCAAATCTAACTCGAGTTGTATCTTCCCTAATCAACATGAATTATACCTTTCTTTCTGTCAATCTGACTCTATCGAAGTCTCGAACTCAAGGCCGGTCAATACTCAATCTGGGAATGACAATATCGAGGAGGACAATACCAATATACCGATCAAGTCAATACTGGATATAATTAGAATTAAATCAAATTCTGTTTCGACAGCATAACTGCACAATCTCAATATACCCAACAATACAAATCAACAGATATCCGTTCTCGCAACTCATAATCAATAATAATACAAATCTGATTCAAATCTCAGTCAAATCAACTCTGAAATTCATAACAATTCTATACAGTATCCGTTCTTCATTCCGGTTTCGATTATCCGATTTCTACTACGTCAAGAACACCATATATGAATCATATCTGATTTTGACAAGACCATAATTTCAGATCATATCAAAACTTAAGAAAACTTACGTCCGGTTGAAGCCTGCGTCGATAGGAACACAGTACTGAAGTCGGATTCAAAATCGGACGGACGGATCTTTCACAAATCACAAATATAGAAGATAAAAGGCGTAAGGATTTCTTCGAACTTCCCTCGTTTCCTTTCTCCGTTTCTTCTTTCTGATCAATTCTGAAGGCATGAACATATATATATGACAAGTTGCATGGCTAGAATACGTGTCATCATTTTTTACAACTTTCAGGCGGCGTTCGGGCTGTAACCGATTACCGCTCGGGCGCGGAATGTTCTGCTCGAGTGCTCGACTTGTTACACACTGGCGCTCGGGCGGTCATTTTCTACCGCTCGGGCGCCAGACGTTCTGTCCAAAAACCACCTGATGATGCACTGGCGCTCCGGCGGTCATTTTCTACCGCTCGGGCGCCAAAGGTTCTGTACAAAAGATTAGTCTTGTGATGTACCCACGCCCGGCTACCCCACTTGAGTTCCTAAAATCTCGTTTCTGTCCAGTAATTAATGTCTGATTACCGTGATTAAATCTCGGGCATTACATGGTCTTTCGAACTGCTAAAGTGGATAGTCTGCGATTCTCCTTCAGTTTGAAAGCTGCTTCAAGGATCCAACGAATAGCTAAGGTTTGTTGACGATCCCTGGCTACAATCCCAGGGACATCATAAATAGTACCAGCGACTCCTACTTTTTCCACTTCGCATATGGGCTTTATATTCTCTACGGCGTCAACCATAAGTTTGATTACATCGCGTTCAGTTTGAGCTGGGCGATGAAAAGTTTGATAAACAATAGCACGAACTCTTGTTCTTTTACCTTCTTTCATGTGAAAGTTGACCAACTTCTTGATCAATTGTTTTTGCTCACCATCCAAGCCCCACATATAGCTGAGAATTTCCGAACAATTGGAAGCCGCTTTTCGATGACGAGGCCGAAAAATTGATATTACGCGATCGTTACTGTCCATCTTTATCAGCCCCTCTTTCCTTTCAGAGTTTCCCACCAAGTTAGATTCCTTCTTAATCAACATAAAGATGCTTTCTTACTCTAGCTAGGGATAAGAACTGGCTTTCTCTGTCAATCGAGGATAACTTTTTTTTTTTTTCTTTAAACAAGGGCGGTCGTTCCACTCAACAATAAGCACTACTGTTAGCGAAGCTAGCTTTGGGATAATGAGTCGATAGGACTTGTTTAGTAATGAGATAGAGTGTTCTGTCAATAAGCTAGTTTTCGCAGCTTGGATTCCATCAATAGGAACTACTAGGCAAGGCATAGGTTCTTGCTTACCTGGATTGGCTGCTCATCTTTCTCTCTATCTGGAAATCTTACTTTCTGCTTTCAAGATCAAGATCTGGAGTTGGCATCAAGTCTTTCCTTTCCCGTGCTCGTTTCACTGAACGAAGGTACACTGAACCTTTATTGGTATTTGACGCAACAAGCGGATTGAGAAACGGAATGCTACTGGAAAACTAAGATAATGCACTGCTACCAATTCATTCAACACTGGGATCCATACCATCTATGCTTTCAGTTGTTGTCATTACATAACTGAGATTGGCGGAGACAGGGGACAGTAAGCGAATCATCTGCTTTTTCCGAGATAACAAAACAAAAAAGTCTTTTTANGAAGAAAAATTTTGATTCATTCCGATTAAGCTTCCTTCCTATTCATCTGGAAGTTTTTCTCAGATACAAGGAAATGATTCAGTTCCAGAGCTAAAGATCGTAGTTCTCGAACAAGCAATCGAAACGATTCTGGAGCATCTTCCGGATTCGGTATTGTTCCTCCAATGATCGTAGTACCAAGTACTTCTTGACGCGCTCTAATATGATCAGATTTATAAGTAAGCATCTCTTGTAAAATATGAGCAACACCAAATCCTTCTAGAGCCCAAACCTCCATTTCACCTACTCGTTGTCCCCCCTGTTTTGCCCTTCCCCTAAGGGGTTGTTGTGTAACAAGCGCATAATGTCCACTGGAACGTCCATGGATTTTATCATCAACTTTATGAATGAATTTCAAGATATAAGGCTTTCCTATTATAACGGGTTGTTCAAAAGGATTCCCCGTCCTTCCATCAAATATTCTGCTTTTTCCTGGAAACTCAGGTTCAAATACCCATGGATTTGCTGTTTGTTTACTGGCTTCATATAATTCAGAAAACACTAGTTTTCTCGAAGCTTCTTGTTCATATCTCTCATCAAAAGTGCTATTCGATAATGTCTGTCTAGTAGACCCCTGCGAGCCCGAGCGAACATTCAAATATCTTTCCTACATTCATTCGTGAAGGTATTCCTAATGGGTTGAAGACCATATCAACAGGTCTTCCATCTTGCAGATAGGGCATATCTTGTCTAGGCAAAATCTTTGAAATTATACCTTTATTTCCGTGTCTTCCAGTTACTTTATCGCCTACTTTTATTTCACGTTTCTGTTAAATATATATACGAATCGTTTCTGGATCCACCTCACATCAATAACCCGGCCCCTACCACCTATAGGTAGTTTTAAACAAGTTTCTTTTGAAGTAGATACCTGAATGCCAAGTATGGCTCGTAACAATCTATCTTCGGGTGCATATGACGATTCTTTCACCATTTGGGGCGTTAATTTACCTACGAAAATATCACCCGTCTCTACCCAAGATCCCAACATCACAATTCCATTTTTGTCTAAATTGCGAAGTAAACGGGCTTCTAAATGCGGGATTTCGTTAGTGATCCTTTCAGGGCCTTGACTTGTCACATGAGTCTGAATCTCATATTTCCGTATGTGAAAAGAAGTATAAATATTTTCATATACTAAACGCTCACTAATGAGTACTGCATCTTCAGAATTGTAACCTTCCCATGGCATATAAGCTACTAATACGTTTTTCCCCAAAGCAAGTTCGCCATCAACCGTAACAGCACCATCTGCTAAAATTTTTCCTTTTTGAATGCATTTACCCCGCTGAACCTGGGGTTTTTGATGCAGATAAGTATTCTTGTTGGAACGTTCATACATAATTAATGGAATGTTTAGAATATCTCCATTCCCTGAGAAAAGGTTCCTGTCAATATCGATATAAATGATCTTTCCCCCACGTTGTGCTATAGCAAGAGCCCCTGAATCTAGAGCTATTTGTCGTTCCAACCCAGTTCCAACAATGCATTTCTCGGACCGAGAAAGCGGAACTGCCTGACGTTGCATATTAGAACTCATTAAAGCCCTATTCGCATCATTATGTTCAATAAAAGGAATAAGGGAAGCTCCAATAGAAAAATATTGGAAGGGAAAAATACTTCGAAGATGAACCTGTTCCCATGCAATAGTTAGGAATTCTTGACGATATCGAGCTGGAACCACCTGTTCTTCCTGAATATCCCGATTCAACGCTAAAGAATTGCCTGACGCTAACATATAGTATTCATCTTTACCTGGTGATAAATAAAGCAATCGTAACCCTGTGGATCTCTCCGAAATTTCATAAAACGGACTTTCTAGAGATCCCCAATGACCCATCCTCGCATGAATTGCTACGGATCCAATAAGTCCAACATTGATTCCCTCAGATGTGTCAATTGGGCAAATACGACCATAGTGACTAGGGTGGATATCTCGTATCCGAAAACTAGCAGTTCGCCCTGTTAGTCCTCCAGGACCTAAATAACTCAATTTTCGCCCATGAACTATTTGTGTCAATGGATTAGTTCGATCTAAAACTTGAGATAAGGGGTGTAAACCAAAAAAAGATTCATAAGTAGTTGTTAATGGAGTTGAAGTTAACAAATTCTGAGGAGTCGGTATCAATTTATGCCGAATTGCTCCACATATAGTTCCGCGAACCACATTTTCTAAACGAACCAGAGACAATCCGAATTGATCTTGTAAAAGATCCGCTACAGAACGAATACGTTTATTTTTCAAATGATTCATATCGTCAAGTGCACCCATTCCAAACTTCAGTCCAATCAAATGATCAGCGGCTGCCAATATGTCTCGTGGTAACAAAAATGTATTGTTCTGGGATATATCAAGGTTCAGTCTTTGGTTTATATTTCGTCGACCAATCCTTCCCAATTCACATCTTTGTTGAAAGAACTTCTTTTGTAATTCCTTACATAAGGATTCATAAAATACCGGATCCCCACCTACACAAGCAAATTGTTGATAAAACTCTAAAATGGCATTCTCTTTTGATCCAATTTTTTTTCTCTCCTTATCATTCAGAAAAGATAAAAAGATTTCAGGATAATAAACATTGTCTAGAATTTCTCTTAGATTCGAACCCATAGCTGATGATAGAACTAGAATAGAGATTTTTTGTTTCCTACTCACGCGAGCCCATATTCTTGCTTTTTTATCAATCTCTAATTCTGATCTTCCTCCCCAATCTGATATTATGGTGCCGGTATAGACCGAAATTCCGTTATGGTCCAATTCTGACCGGTAATAAATGCCAGGGCTTTGCAGTATTTGATTGATCACAATTCTATATATTCCATTTACTATAGAAGTTCCGAGGGAATTCATTAGAGGAANGAATCTGTATATTTACTTTGAGTGGACCTTCCTATCATGATAAGTAGTATCACCAAAGCTCATGCTGTCATCAAGTTGAGGACTTCTTGAGGATTCCTTACAACGGGACAGAGACTAGAGAGTCAAGACTGGTCTCTTACTGCCCCTTCTTGTTGAATAGTATTTCATGTTGAAACTGTGCGGCAGACTCTCTCTATAAGAGCAAGACTCGTGCTGAGATGCAAGATCAGTAGGTAAGTAAACAGCTTTCTTTCGTCCAAGTCCTTCTTCTATTCGTTCTTTTTTGAGCATCCACAGCTAAGGCTTCCTAACAATCCTTTCTTTTGTTCATTAAGCACTCTATTTATTAGGAACTGTAACGCCTTTTTTATTCTCTTTAAGCAGTGAGTCAGCAGTAACTCCATTTGAACAATTATGTAATGCTTCATGCTTGTTTTATTAGAACTTTTAAAGCAGGGATTTTAGGCTTGCTCAACCGAGCAAGGAAGGATCATATTCTTAACACATGCTAATCGAAGACTAGATAATAAACTTTGAATCCCTAAAATCTGCAAGGAAAGCGGCTACGAGACTTGATCCAAGCAAGCACTCTCGTAATAAAGTCTCCTGTACCCATTATGCTCTCTTCTTCATTGATAAGAAAGAAAAAACGTGACTACAATGCACTCATCAATGCCGAAGTAATACCCCCATCGCAAATATGATGTTCCCCGCAGGAGCTTCTAGCGCATCAAGTTCGAGCGTTCCCCCGGCTCTAGAAATCCCTTCTGAACAAAAGGAATTGGGGGGAGCACCGAGCCAGCCATTGCTCGATCCAATAGCCCACTCACCTTTCTCCAAGATTGAAGTTGTAGGAGTCCTAAAATTTTAATGCCCTGATCTGCCGTCCAATCTACATACATTCATTCTACTCGGTAAATATGGCTTAGCTAGCTCTCTGTCCGCTTCTCCTTTATTGATAGGCTCGGTAGGCTAAGTAAGTACTTCCATTGGCCAGTACTTCTCTTGTTAGGCTAGCCAGTAAGTAACGTAAACGTAGTTGGTAAGGCGTTCGGGATGCCGGTTTAATGTACGGATTTTACTGAAAAGGCAGACGAAAGTAAACAAGAAAAAGAAAGTTCTTCAAATACCTAGCTCCGGTAGAGTTCATTTTATATCAACCTATGACTAGTAGACCTATACAAAGACTAGAGTTTAGCATTTACAGATCTCTTTCGTTATCCTATTATAGAGGTTATTCCCCATACAAAACAGATTGAAGGCTATTGAATTTAGAAAAGGTTCAAGATCCATACCGACATAGGGAGCTATGGTGGTAGCTTTTCTCCAAGAGTTCGGAGCAAGAAAGCCCCTTAAAGGATGGAATATTCCAAATCATGAATGGAGTGACTCCGATGATGATTGGAACTTCCAATCTGAACAACACCAATGGTTCTCATATTCAGTCTCAGGGGATATGGGGAGTGCAGCACCTGACGGCAGGACCTCTGAAGTTGATGAATTTTTTGAAGGTAGAGTCTAGTCTTATCATGCCAGATGGTTCAGATTTCTGAAGAAAGGGGAGCTTTTCCTTTGATCTTGGTTTGGTCATCTAACTTGCAAGCCTGTTGGGAACAGGTTTTGCCTTTCTCATCGGACCTTGGTTTTAGGAGATTCTTTGGAATGTTTTTGATAATCTTCTGGTTTATGGTTGACAGCTTCATTCCGAATGTTTCGAATCGCTGTTCCATAATAAGGTAATTTCCGTCAGAATGTCTACTTTTTACGCTAGGACCCTGAGCTGAAAGTACTTTCGCAGAAATGATGCTTCAATGTGTCTTAAGGTGGACAAAACGACTTCTTCATAGTTTGGTTTCTGAAGGACCCTCCTAATCTCCTCGGGGAAGTATTTTTGTAGGGTGACTGACTAATGCCTGTTCTTTCTGGACATAGCCATACAAGGAATCTATGTATTCTTCCAAGGAAGATTTTTTATAAGGAAGAAGGGCTTATTAGATTATGTCTGAGGTATTTATACCCTAATTTATTCTTGAATGATCCTCTAAGGTAAGGTATGCCAAGACGTTAGTTCTATCGGAACTAAAGAATCATGGGTAATACCAACTAGAAGCATTATACAGACCAAATAATGTTTATTCATTTGATCTGAAGTCGGCTACAGATCGATGGCCGTTGTCCGTTATATATACTCTTTTTTAGTTTTTATTTGGACCGTCTTTCGCATCTGTAGTTGTAAATAGTTCTTTGGGGTTGAACTCATTTTGGTTGTGGAAACCGTTGGTTCGGAAACCACGCCTAGTGTCCTTCATTGCCGGGCAACCACTTGGTTATTACTCTTCCTGGGCCCTATTTGCCTTATCCCATCACTATATAGTGTGGTTAGCGGCAGAACAATGGGCCTTAAAAGGTGGTGTTTCAAGGAGTATGCGGTCTTGGGTGATGATGTTGTTATAGCTCATCCCCAAGTTGCGGCAAAGTATGAGGAACTGTTAGGAAAACTAGGAGTTTCCATCTCTAAAGATAAGTCTCTTATCTCTGAGACTGGTTGTCTTGAGTTTGCAAACTCAAAAGTATTTGGTTAAATAGGTTTCGTTCACTCCAATTTATTTAAAGGCTCTCCTAACAGTTCGATCAACTTTAGGACTGGTCCAGCTTGCACAGTTATATCGTGTGGAAAATTCTAACACGTTATTCCGTCTAGCTGGAGCCGGTTTTAGAGCTCGGTCACGGCTCTATTCCTCTCGCCGTTCAAAGAGGTGGGAGAGACTATGGGTCGTTTCTACAAAACCGCCCCATAGCAGTCGATTACCTTTAGAGTGGTGGATTGGTAGGGGTAAACCCATAAATCCCTATCTAAAGGGACTAATAGTCGATTTGCTTCGGAAGGAACTTAAGCCAAAAGAAAAGAGATTAGGCTGGTTCCTGAAGAACTTCTGTTTGATGGAGAACGGGAGATACTTGAGCGAACATTAATAAAAAAGGGGGTTAAAATGTGGCTCAAGTGGTTGTCCTGGTATAACTCCATCCTACTAACACCAGATCCTCAATTATCCAGTTTCTTTGAAGCCCCAATCTGTGCAGCTTCTTGGAAGAAACCTGCCGATGACATTGAGTTCATTCGGTATGGTCTCATCTGGAAGTGCTATGATAAGGGAGCTGGAAAATGGAGTGAAGGGTACTGTCCTCCAGTATTGGGGACAGATACCATTATTTTTTTTCCAGGCTGGATATTGGGAGGGGCAAAGGGAACTGACTTCATCACGGCCCCGGTGACTGACCAAGTCATCGTGGGTAAAGAACAACCAGGTCAAAAGAAGCACCTGAGCTAGAAGCATTACACCACCTAGCAACGCTTGAGGAAAAAAGAATATGATAACTTGACTAACATGATGGTATCTCGGTGTGGAAGAACTGGTCCTCGATATGGAAAGGTGGGCCGATTCTTTATGCCTTCTCGCCTGCCTTGAGGATGAACCAGCCACCATCACCACTCGTGGTTCACGTCTTTCGAAGAACTATCGCCCTGGCGAATTCCAAGTAAGATACGAATGAATCCTAGGTCACAATGGAATGAGAAGGCTTGGAAGTATACTGATTGGCAGTAATGCAAAAAAGAAAAAAAAATAGAATAAAGATATAGGGAGAATGCGGATCTGGTGGTACTTGAATTGATACTCATCATGCGAATTGGAGAGCATGCCCCGTTGGGTACTCCTTTATTAGTTGTTATTTAAAGATGTCAACATCTATTTTTGATTCAACAGCGGAAAAACATCAAACAATTCATGCTTATTACAGGTTCTATTTGGCTTGCTTGTCGAAATACCGATTAATCAACATTTTGGACCTCGATTGTCTACCTATCGCCATGCCTTAATCCATCCTAATTGGAGACTTTAATTGGTAATTGATTCTTCCTATGGTAAAAAAGAGCAAGAGTTTGCTTCCGGGGCATGCTTTAATTTCATAAGTGGGCGAAGAAAGAATACCTGAGCTTCAAGCAAAGAAGGCGGGGCCCTTGCAAAGTAAACGGTATCACCGGTAACTAGACAAGCACCTAGATGTACATTCTTAGGCCCAGCCTTACACACCTTATTTATCCCGCCCTTGGAAATAACTTATGCGTACTAGCCACTAGTAACTAAAGGCGCAAGTGCTGCCATGCTATATGTGAGCGATCGATGTGAATAAGAGTTTCTTTTTCCAGGAGGGTGATCGGATCGGGATAATAAGAAAGGTACACGATCGACCATTCATTGTACACAAGGAGTGGAGGTGAGATAGATGCCTCTCATCTGGTACTGACCGGGTCAAAGAGTTCTCCACCACCTGGTAGTTCTTATTAATGCGCAGATGAATGAGCTAGCTTATCTTAATCATTTCATTGGAAAACGTGAACGACTACAATTGTACATTGCCTAAACTCAAAACCTGAACCACGCCCACTGTTGCTCTCCTTTTAGGACTCTGACAGTCTCTCTTTGGTCGCCTGCCTTTCCTTGATTGCCTCCCTTAATCTTAATGGGCGGGCTTCAAAAATCTCTCTACAACCGGTCTCATCAGCCCAGGCGAGTTCATCTTTTTTATTGCTTGAGCAAGGCGGCAGCAAGGGACTAAGATAACATTCCAAACATTTCCTTCTAGCCAGAGAGACGAGCCTACCATGAGTTGAAACACCCTGGCATTACATTGGTGGAAGAGTGCATTTTCCATATCTGATATTGGTGCCCTGTCTTCCCAAAGATGATCTCGCAGAAAATGAAAACGACATGAGATTGGCATTCATTCCTCCAACCTTTCAAACATCTTATGATGCCAAGTTTACCGCTCCACTAATGCTTGGCGGAGGTCAATGATCAATATGTGTCCGTTTTCTCGCTCAGAGCAGACGGATATGCACAAGTAGGAAGTTTCCTCAGCCTGATAGTTTCACTGGTTTCAATCCATATCCCAGTAGGAGCATATGCCTGAAAGCGCTCACTTAGATTTAGATAGAAGAACGGTATGCCAGTTGAGTTCTTTCGAACCTATTCCCCAGGCGGGAAGCTTTAGGCCTTAGCAACAGAACAGCTAATGAAGAGCACAAATCCCCTTTCCCAAGCACCTTTCTTTCCTCCTTTCCTTTGATTTTACTTGCTACATGCTAGCTTTTGAAAGTGCTTACTAAAAATATACAGGATGTATCACTAGAAGGCTGGGACAGTCAAAGCCCAGGGCCTGAAATAAGTACTTTAAATGGCTGAAAAGAAACTACATCTTTCACTGCAATTCCAACTTCTACTGGATCGAATGCAGAAGGAAAATATCGTAACTGAGGCCTTACTTAAGCTTATTTACCCCGGATGCGCGCTTGCTTCGACATTGAATCTATCTTCGGAGAAAGACAGTGTGTTTTAACAATAATAGTGATGAAAACAGTCTATTCTTTTAGCATATTCTAGTAGGGAGAGCAAAAGAAGGGAAACTAGATAACTGGTTTGTAGTGAACAGCGCAACTCCGATCGGCGCATATCAATATTATATATATACTACCCTTAAGGCCTTCATATGGTGGCTCTCCGTGAGAGAACTATCAGTTCTCCAATAGCAGTTTGAAAGTAAGCCCTTTACCCCGTGAGACTTTGAAAGTACTCTACCCTAGATTACCCTCTTTACTTTATGGGTAAGTAGCCTCCGTCCAAAATGAGTATATCCCTAAGCTAAGTCTGTTCACCACCACGTAGAGGTCTCCGAATAGAGCTCACTACATGAAATGAGACATGTACTCAAAGTAGTAGAGTGAGGAGTGGGAATTCCCTCTGTCAAGGTGTCACAACAGGATGTTGTGTTAGTGGAGGAACTCTATAGTTACCGGGTAAGGCTGGAGGAGGTGAACCAGCATTCCTATCCCATCTTCATCTTTGATCTTGGGGAAGCATTTGCAGCGAGGTAGGGACATCTAGAAATATCGTTAACCATTGGTTATTAAGGTGTATTTTATTCTCAAAATCCCTATATCTACAGCAAGGAGCATGTTGGGTAATACGCCAATTTGACCGCTATTAGTAAATAAAATTCTTTCTTTCACTTCTGAATCCCAAACAATTCGATTAGGGGTCAGTACACAAAGATTGAAGATCATTTCTTCAAATTGTTCTCCATTTCGAAGTTCATAGCTGAGCTCATTGAACGACGACTGGACCAGTAAGACCAGCTAAGAAAATACGACCAGCCCCCATACCCATGCTATCCCACTGAACTTAAAGAGCGGAAACTGAATATACCGAAATATGAGATTGGAAGCATTTCTTATAGAAAATATTGAATGACTAGCGCCCGACCGCAGCATTATAGGATGGCTCTGGCATGGAACAACCTCCCTTACTCCATAGGACACCATAAGGTTGAGCTTACAGAGCCCGGCCATCTTCTCCTGATTTGCCTGGTGGCCGAAAAATGCATGATCCCACCTGTCTGATTGTTATGAGATTTTCGTGACTTCCCTTTATTTAACTAGTATAGCTCCAACGCTTCCCTTAAAAGCTCCCCGTCACCAAAGCAAAGACAGAAGAGTCATCAGGGTTGGTACTTTTGCAATCATCGACAGACAAGTCAGTAAAGTGCTCCCGGAAAGGGGACTGCCAGAGTAGCTAGAAGTAGTTGATTAAGCCTCTGTCAGAGTGAAGACGGGGGGCCCTGGGGTTGAACTCCTTTCGTTGACTGTCGAACGAATCCGGTAATCAGTGCCGTGGAACCCTTTTTATTCTTATCTTAGAAAAGAAGCATCCCTTGACGCACCTTATTTATTTATTTAATTTAAAGGCAAAGCTCTGCACGGAAAAATGAAATTGAATAGGCTAGTTAGGAAATGTCCAGAACGTTTAGTGATCACAGAAGGGTACCGTAGAGAGAGGCTCTTCCTGATGTGAGATTGCCTGCTTGCTTCAGGGGAAGGAATTTTAGTGCTGATGTAGCTAACAGCCCCCTTCATAGTCGATTCATTAGGGTCGTCACCTTCCACCCAGAAAAGTATCCACCGTCTTCTTTGTCTCTTAAGCCTCACAGCTATGGGACTTCCTAAAGAAAACTGCAATCGCAGTTTATCAACCACTCACAAGATCACCGAGATCTTTGACTTAGCTCCCAAAGGTACTCCACCCGGCCCTTTCCCAACCTATACAAGGGGAGCAGAAGATAACGAAAGGGAGACAAGGTCCTAACTAAATCATAACACAAACTACCATTCCATAGATAAGGCAAGAGATAACTTATGACCTCGCGGATGGAGAGGGATTCTAACCCCCGGTATTCCTATCAATACTTCGGTTTTCAAGACCGACTCTTTCAACCGCTCAGACATCCATCCCCTTCGCACGCCCTAGCTATCCGCGCGCTGGCGGGTAGGGGCTTATCTATGTGATTCGCTACGCTTGCTTGCCCCTATCGGCTGATTCTATTGCTTGCCGGTTAGCGAAACTTTTCCGGTAGTACGAATCGCTACGCCTCGCCTCTTTCTATATGATAATATGCACCTTGGTTGCTGCGCTCCCTTCGGAGAGAGTGAAGAACGAATGATCCTCCAAGAGTGATTTTTTCGTGCTTGTCCTTGGAAATAATAGAGAAATGTTCAGCCCCTTTTCTAAAGAAGAGATTGAAAAAACGGTGTTCAATCTAGAGGAGATCTTACTAATAATAAATACGATGCTTTTTCTATAAAGGAGAAGCGGGAAGATGTAACAATAATACTTATCTGCGAACACGAACATCAAACTATCGATTTTGGTCACTATGACGTGGGTGAATACATGAATCATGATATTTGGAGGCAGACATACATTTGTCTGAAACGGGTCGGTTGATGGCTCCTTTCTGCCGTTCATCCTGCTGAGCTTTGATCTCACTAAGTTCTGCTCCCTACAGACTGCCTAGACAGGACAGAAGAGGGGTACTCATGTGGTGCTACGATAGAGAAAAAAGAGAGCTCTAAAAGACCCTCGCATAGCTTGTTGAACCTTCGGAGAGAACCATAGAGATCAATCACCTCATAGATAACCGACGACATTACACGAGTTGCTGAGAAGACACCTCCCTTGTTGTGTTGCTTAAACCGCCTCTTCTGAACCGGGGTACTTACTGACTGAATCGGATTCTATTGAGTACTTTCATCGGGCTTGAATCCCTGATAGGATCCATGGACTGATGGAATCAAACCTGCCCTACTCAGAATCTCGAAGAGGACTTTAATTGACCTTCTAACCTCGGATACTCTCTTCTTGAAGTATGTTGAATACTCTCCACTAAGAGCATTTACCCCGGAATTCCCATGATTCGGCAGAGGAGTTGTATTAAAACATCAGGAGCATTGGTCATTTTCTTGAAATCAAACCAATCTATTAAGGCCTGAACCCGATTTTTCCAGCGGTGAAATTTTCTGTAGAATGCCCTATTGCCCCAGTATGGTAATCACATCTAGCATTCGGATCATACCACTTTGGAATATGGAACGGTTCTAGCAGCACAGGAGCTATTTGATGGTTTTGAATTAACTGTGGCGGGAGTTCACTATAGGTCATAGGGAATTGGATCGTTTTGGACCTGCCTTCGCTCTTGATTATTTCAATTGTTACGCGGGTTCGTATTATAGACAGGATTTGGATTTGCACCCTGATGAGGTGCTCAATGTCTAGGGGCAGGCTCTTTCTCATCCAAGAGATCGAGTGATTTCAGGAAGAAAGTCCAGGTCTTGCATTGGCATAGGGTTCTCCCTCCTCTTCGAGGCAGGAAAAGGCCAACTATGGTGCGAGTACATACCAAACTGCTCAAATCATGCGGAAACTACCAATATGAGCCGGAACCCAGCTTCCGCTATATGGTTGGCAAGCTAGGCTTTCAACTTTGTCCTAGTCCGGGTTTTCTCTTCCCTCCAGAGTAAGGGATAATTCTCCGTGTGAGCAGCTAGTTGAATGAATACCCGATTTTGGGATAATCCGATTCCGACTCCTTTTTACAGCTTTCGATGAGCTACCAGAGGGTCTAATATCAGATAGTACTCAATTCTCCATACCTACTAGTTGTTCTTTCTTTAAAAGGGCTAGGTAAGTAAGAGGACATGCAGAAAAAAGAGAATCCTCCCCTCCAGTACGTTTAAAGCGCCTACTATACCTCAACTCCTTCCTCTCTCCTTCATGTGTGAAGGAAGAGGCTGTAGCCATACCTATACCCTGGCTTTCTCCCTGACCAGCCTTCAAAGATATTCGCAAAAGCTTGTGACTCTGGTTGCTCCTGACTGCTGGATCTCGTTGGTGCCGCCAACCTCATCTCGAAGGTTAAACCAAGTTTCTTCTCCCGAAAGCTTGGCCCGTATTACATTAGTGGACTACGACAGGCTCTTTCTCCTCAATCGGGGGGAATGCCATTCTTAACATCTTTCGCTACCTTTCTTTTGCAGGTGGCAGAATTATAGACCATATAACCTTTCCAACCAAAGCGGCCTACTCTATCGCTAACTACAGGGATTGGGCCCGCTCAAAGGTATACAGCTACTTGTGGTATCTCCCTTACAGAACTAAGAGACAGCCTTTAAGGGGCCCCAACAAAGACAGATCTATTCCCTGGGACACTTCCTACTAGAAGAAGTATGGTTTGGGGATAAAAGCTGTTACTTTGGGGTTTTCCTTACGAAAGCACTCTAGTCATTCTTGTTCGAGCTAATAGGTGATAGGTGTCACCGTTCTCCCTTCGATCCTTCCTACTTGGCCCATCCAGAGTCTTACTTTGTGGCTTTCTTTATAGTCAGCACGTGAACATTCATTCTTCAAAGGTGTTTTATTCCGGGTAGAGGTATAGTTCCTGCGTTGATCGCCGCTTACTCTGCTCTCCGAACTCAGACATTTAGGCGCCTAAGCTTACCAAAGAGTGAACTTACTCCTGGGATACATTCTCGTTGGGGTCCCATTCCCTTACTTTATAGTCTATAGCTCTTAAGCAAAGACTTCTTAGCGGCATGATTCGGATTAGCAGACTGCTCTTCTTTCAAGCGGTTTCCCTTTCTTGCTCTACTTACTGTCAATTCCGAACATAGCAGCTACCTTTTCACTCACAAAGAGACCGAACGTACTGGTCCCTTACGGAACAGCTAGAATTCCATAGGTCTTACTTCGAGACCCTTTTCTTCTTTCCTTACTTGACTCCCTTACAGGGTCACTCGCCGCATCCTACCTTAGGTCCACTACAGCAGAAAAAGCGGTTACTTACTAAGGGGTATCTATTTTGGGTTCAAATCATGTCCAAACCCTTCTAATCTTTCCCATCAGAAGACTGCCAATGCATCCATTCCCTTCCTCCCAGAACTCAACACTCATTCGTTAACTCGCTTGGTATCCACCTTTCTTTTCTTCGTTCGAAGGTCTGTTAA
>NC_133316.1:10714724-10717224 GCF_012295235.1 Primulina huaijiensis | reverse complement strand
GATATAAGACACAACGAAATCTTAGCTTCGCTGACTTTCTGAGGTATAACCTTCGCCATGACATTAGTGGCTTAGCTCTTCGCGCTTCCCGCAGGATAGAGAGAGTAAGAGGGGAGGGGGAGGAAGATTGGTCCGCTCTGAAAAGCTGAGTTTTTCGGTTAGCTCCCCCTATGTGGTCGGCCTTCTTACCAGTCTGCCTCCTTTCTCTTGATGGAATATATCAATACCCGAGCTCCAGCTTTGCTTGCGTTCTTCACCGGCGAGCGCCGGATGTATCACTCATCCCGCTCCTAAGGTAAGGAGTCTTCTGTGTGTTATAATCTTTACAGGAATGAATCACATCTGTTGGTTGAGAATTGCTCCGGAATTCATTGATAATTACTTTGCCAGGTTCTAGGGGGGCTACTCTTCTTTTTTTGTCGATCGAGCCGCTCATTCCACTCGTCCAGCCCTCTTCACGAACTTGTACAATCGATGCCACAAAGATAGCCAACTCTATTATCAATGAAATAAGGAAACGGGCGACAATTTGGCACCAGATATCTGGAGGTGTGGAAATAGCAGCTGTGGGAAGCGGAAAAACCATCAAAAAACGACGATTGTTCGTGGAAGTTTCTACAGAAAGACCCCTTGGTTCTAGCAAACGGATCACGATTACAGGTACCTGGGAGCATACCGATGGAATGAACGAAATACGAACAGTTAACATAATATGGTCATAGATCTTAGGTTGTAACTTGATCATGAGCGAATTTGTTGATGTTTCACCCATGAAGTATGGAAAGTGCCAAACATTGGGAACTACCCTGGGAAGAGTTAGGAACAGGAACAAGGAGAAGCGAGAACCACTTAAATGGAGGAATCGATTGTATTTCCTCCTTTGTTCCCTATAGCAACTGCGGATCAAAAAGCACAAAATTTGATGAATTATGAAGGGAAAAAGGAAGTAAGAGCATGCTATTGAAGACGTTGTAACATATGTCGAGAAGGCCTCCGTTGATTGTGTACGAACAAAATACGAGTCAAAAGGCAGGGTAAGAAAGGGTTTAGCTAATGGAGATATTAACTCTTCCGGGAACCAGTAACGCGTAAACCATGTCAAACCAAGACCAATCAATATCCGAACGGAACGGATTCGAACTTCTCCTAGAAGAGTTTCCGGTGCGAAATGAAATTCATAGGATATATATGAGAAATTCAAAGGAAAAATAGAACTACGACCGGCCATCATATTAGTAAATAAACGTATTCCTGAGCTTAATGCGCGAAAACAGCCTCTTTTAACAGGACCAGGACAGCAGCCTCTTGGCTTGGTAGATAGGGAACTTTCTCTTCTTAGCGCCGTATCCACTTTTTTTCTTCCCGAAATACTAAGACAATCGCCCTTCCTTGCTTGAAAAAGTAAAAGGCGGAAGAGGGACTTTTTCCAATATTCTAGGCACCTAACAGCCGACAGGGGATGAAATAAGAGTAGATTCCGGGCATCTGGCATTTGTCCTCAGAACAGCTCCTTCGAGTCCTGCTCGTGACAGTTCAACTATTCGTACAAAAACAATGCATTGATTGACAGCATCGGAGTTGTTCACAAGAACTGACTATTCTATTCCGAAACCTAGAAAAGCGAGAAAGAGAAGTGATCAACGAAGACTCAAATAGCTGAGATGCCGCTAAGAATTATAGCCTTATTCTTAACATTATTGAGAAAGTAAGATTTAAGACGGTAGAGTTCAATCTCAATTCCCATCTCACCTACCCTTCGTGTATTAAGGCAGTTCATGCCCTATGCTAAGATGCTAATATGGGAAATGCCGACATCTCATCTAAGAAGGAAGAGTCTAAGGCTTTGTTCTCGAGAAAGTCTTAGATTGGAGCTAGTTCTTTTTTCCTAGTCTTCGGCCTAGCTTACTAATAGAGGTCTCATGCGCACTATAGTATCCATATTCTCCTAGCTTTTTTTTAAGAAGAGAACTTAAAATATTTTCTGGAGATATCCATTTTCCTGGAGAGACAGATAAAATATCCCGACATAGTGGCGTTTTGATACCACCAGGAGCAGGAAAACAAAATTCTAAGGAATCAAAAAAATGGAAAAATTGGATCTATGTTCAACGGATCACACCTAGTAAGAAAAAGTCTTTTGTTTTAGTTCGGCCTGTCGTCACATATGAAATAACGGACGGTATTAATTTAGCAACGCTTTTTCCCCCGGATCTGTTGCAGAAAAGGGATAATGTGCAACTTCGAGTTGTCAATTATATCCTTTATGGAAATGGTAAACCAATTCGAGGGATTTCTGATACAAATATTCAATTCGTTCGGACTTGTTTAGTATTTAATTGGGACCAAGACAAAAAAAGCTCTTCTAGTTAAGAAACCCGTGCTTCCTTTGTTGAAATAAGGGCAAATGGTTTGATTCGACATTTCCTACGAATCGACTTAGTGGACTCCCCTATTTCATATAGGAATGATCTAGCGGGCTCAGGTTTGCTCTCTGATAATA
>NC_133316.1:10704724-10709724 GCF_012295235.1 Primulina huaijiensis | reverse complement strand
CGCCAAGCCTAGCCTACTATACATTATCATATGGTTTCGCGGGCACGTCCAACCGTACCTTGCCACTTGACTGTTCAAAGTATAAAAGCCGGTCAATAAGACAGATCCGGATCCTAGTGCTTTCGATCGCTAACAAGCATGGGACAGACTCCCAACAAGCAACTCCAAGAGCTCAAGCCTTAGTAAGGCGCATCCTCATTGCCTCGATCCTTCAGTTAGCTTGCCAAAGCAATTACTGGAAACTATTCCATAGCCTATAAAGAAATAAGTAAGGTGGCACTTTTATTAAGACGTTTGGGAATAGAAAGACTGCGAATGAGAAGCAAAAGATAAAGCACGGAGAGCAGGAACCAGCTCTTTGAGAGGCAATCAATCCGGGAATACAGTATCGGAGTTTATAACTACTCGACAAAGACGGCATCTAATATAGGAATGCGGTATGATTAGCGAAGTTCAAAAGTATAGGTCTTCGAATCTGATAAGATTGACTTCGGAAAGTGGGGAAGCTACTAGACCAAGAATGGGTTGTGCAATGGAAGAGGAATGTTAGCACCGTTTGACGCTATGTATTCTCCAGCACAAAAGAGAGCTCTCTTTGAAGGAAGAATGCGCTCTTAGTAGTAATCCTATCCTATGCAGAAGACGATCTGCGGCATTCAACTGAATGAAGATGGCATGAGATTGCTGCTCTCCTTGCTTAGCTTGTGGGAAACTAGCTCAACTAAGAGCAGCCTTACCCTTATATATGATGCTATGTCCGAGAATCTAAGATCAGACTTGCCTTTCTGACTGTCTTACTTAAGCGCCCTTGGTTCCTTACGGTGAGGAATTGCTTTTTCTCTCCTGATTGGGCTCTTCCTCATCAATCTTCTGCAGCTTCTCTTTCAGCCTGGTCTACAATCAACACTTTTTGCTTCTGGTCTGATCTTCATCAGCAGCGGCTTTGGCAGTCGTTCCTGAGTTGCCCATTGGGAAATCCCCTTGAATAAAACCCTAAATGATAATTGAGCTTTAGAGTGAACCCTTTAATCTGAATTCCCTAACAGATGGTTTCCAAGATGGAGACTGGACTGGTCTCCTCTCCAAGGTTTGAGATCGCTAAATAGCGTCGTGGGCTAGTCCATGAGAAGTAGGCGATGATCCCTCAAATGGTTCTTATTTCCCCTTGGTCAGAAGTTTGCTTCACTCATTGTTATTAGTCTTTATTGTGAATGCTCACTTTCTCTGGGTTAGTGTTCGGAAAGTGTTCACTTGACCGCCTTGTCCGCTTACTGTATCGCTTTCACGCTACTGTAATGGGCATGCTCTCAATCATTTGCATTGATTGGCACCTTTAGTCTGGCATGATAGTTCTGTGTACCAACCTTGCTACGTAAGAGAAACCGACATGCAAGCGATTACAACTAGCCTCCAACTCTGCCTTACCAGTAGAGCTAGGGAGGAAGCCAATGATAGCTCTGACCCCTTTCGGATTGGCTCCCCGATCGGATAGGAACTATGCTTTGGTCTGTAGGCACCTCGGCCGTCGTTACGCGGGAAGCTTCATGCTCTTCCTCCGAAAGTATGGAGACGGTAAACTGGCTCCATGCACCTGGCTTTGTTGCTCAGGGGGAGTCTGGACTAGTTTTTTGTCTGAAGAAAGATTGATATGGTTTGAAGCAATCTCCTCGGGCATGGTTTGGTAGATTCAGTGAGGTGCTTATTTATTTTGGTCTTCGTAGATGTGGAGTTGATCTCTCTGTTTTCTATCGCCATTCTACAGCTGGTCAAAGATTTTGGATTGTGTATGTGGATGACATTGTAATCACAAGAGATGATAGTGATGTCACACAGCAGTACAAATTGTTCCTGCAGAGTCAGTTCCAAACTCAAGCTTTGGGACAATTGAAGTACTCTTTTGGTATTGAGGTAGCCAGATCTCAATCAGGTATTTACCTATCTCAGAGAAAGTATGTTCTTGACCTGCAACATGAGACAGGGATGTTGGGATCCAAGCCAGTCGATACGCCTATGGATCAACATACTAAACTGATAGCTTGTAATGCCCGAGATTTAATCACGGTAATCAGACATTAATTACTGGACAGAAATGAGATTTTAGGAACTCAAGTGGGGTAGCCGGGCGTCGGTACATCACAAGACGAATCTTTTGTACAGAACCTTTGGCGCCCGAGCGGTAGAAAATGACCGTCCGAGCGCCAGTGCATCATCAGGTGGTTTTTGGACAGAACGTCTGGCGCCCGAGCGGTAGAAAATGACCACCCGAGCGGCAGTGTGTAACAAGTCGAGCACTCGGGCAGAACATTCCTCGCCCGAGCGGTAATCGGTTACCGCCCGAGCGCCGCCTGAAAGTTGTGAAAAATGATGACACGTATTCTAGCCATGCAACTTGTCATATATATATGTTCATGCCTTCAGAATTGTCATATATATATTGTTGGGTATATTGAGATTGTGCAGTTATGCTGTCGAAACAGAATTTGATTTAATTCTAATTATATCCAGTATTGACTTGATCGGTATATTGATATTGTACTCCTCGATATTGACATTCCCAGATTTAGTATTGACAGGCCTTGAGTTCGAGACTTCGATAGAGTCAGATCGACAGCATCCTTGCGCTTTCTGTTTGCACAGTAGTGTTGGTATAATTCGATAGAAAGAAAGCTCGCATTCTTTATTAAATAAAGAAGATTGAGGAAGGAATTAGAGTTTAAGAAAGACTCGCGAAAGGATTCTGAAATGAGGATGTTGAAGATTTCTTCACATCTTTATTAGAGCAAGCAAGGGTTGATCGAGCTTCCCGACCCTAAGAGATANTGTTTTATACTGGGATTTGTTCTCACCGGAGTTTCCGGCTGTTGTGGTGTCTGTATGTGTGCATAACAACAGGTGGGGCAGGATCAGGGTCGAGACGAGGATGATTGAGAGGTGATAGCGTGGTGATCACGGGCGTAGCAGAAGAAACTAGTTGTTGTATTAGACATGTATTAATACTCTTAAACACTAGTTTGATTGTATTAACGAAACGAGACATGTATTTGCCTATCTCAGAGAAAGTATGTTCTAGCCAGATCTCAATCAGGTATTTACCTATCTCAGAGAAAGTATGTTCTTGACCTGCAACATGAGACAGGGATGTTGGGATCCAAGCCAGTCGATACACCTATGGATCAACATACTAAACTGATAGCTCATCAGGATGAGTTGTTTTCAGATCCAGGCATATAGAGAAGGTTGGTTGAAAAGTTGAACTATTGAACTGTTACCAGACTACCCTGACAGTTCAGAATCTAAGGGACATTAGTTCCCAATACAGACCCCAGATCATTTGTCTTCTGGAAACTCGAATGAAAGCTTCTGGCGTGGAGAGAATAAGATGGAGACTCCGGTATGAAAAGGCTCTTTTTATTGAACCAATTGGGTTGTCGGGTGGTATGTCCTCTGGCAGGCTAGCCTCAATATTGATAGTTGTGAAGCATCACAGAACTTTGTGGATGTGCAAAAATGGTGATCAGATCAAATAAAGTACGTTCGTGCCAGTCCGGGTAAAGCTACTACAATGAAGAGACACCCAGGCTAGCTTCTTTCCGAGATGAAGACCAGCCCAACTTCTCTACTTCAGGTAGTCGAAGACTGGTGGGACGACAGAAAAAGAGCAGAGTTTGTCCCGGAAAATGAAAGCGTCTCATAGTTCACACATTTGATCGATTCAAACCTGCTGCTTAAAGAGCTGCTTGCTACGACTTCGTAATAATATATATTTAGAATAAAATAGCCCAAGACAGCTGTGGCATGCCCTGTTTACAGCTGCAACTCCTCTTCTGTCTTTCCGTCATCTCAACCTCGCACCTAAGCATCACGTTCCTAGGGACAGAGACCTTAAAGCTCTAAGGCTCTCATAGTAATGCCAGCATGGTTACATCTAACTGCCTACTGGGCAAGCTTCAACTTCAAAGTCACCTTCTTTGGCACCAGCCCAAAGGAGTAGGAGCATTAGCATTGGGAAAAGATTGAATCGATCCAGCTCTGGTAACAAAGCAGTAGAGGTATTTTATTTTATTAGAAAGAAGGCCTTTTAGGCCCGCTAGCTAGGTTGATTATATTAAAAGGTGGTTTACAGCTAGGGGGTTCACACGAGGGATCTTGCTAAAGGAAACGGGACAGAGAGGCCATCTGAGGCTGCTGCTTATTCTTAATATCCCATCGAGCAAGAGAAATGAGTGCATAGGAAAGCAATACCCCGGTTGCAAAGAGAGGTTGCTACTGAGCACTGCCCTGGGAACAGGATTGGGAAAGAAAGAATTTCTTGTTTCGGGAAGAGAATCGGGATAGCGGAATGCCTGTCTAAGGGGGTACCGGGAGGATAGGAAAATACTTAATAATAGATAGGCACACTAGAAAGAAAGCCCTGGGTGAAGAGAAGAGTGCGTCCCGTCCCCATTGGGTACGGAATTAAGAGGCAGAACCTGGAGATGAACCAATGAATGACTATATAAGTTAGATAGTATGCAGGATGGAACCACCTTTTAGGGTACAAAACCGATTCTCTTATATAAAAGGGGTTCGTGAATAGGATGTCCTGCGCTCGGACTTAGAGTGAGAGTGACCCCGATAAAGCAGACAACCTGGAGGGAATTCCCCAAAAGGCTGTCAGGAAGGAAAAAGTAACTCACTACTCCGAACAGTCTTGAGCCCCTAAGGGGGAATAACTAAGACGACACAAAAGTTGTTACGCCATTGTATGTTCCATGTTGACCGTCAAAAAACTCGCTAAAAAACGGAATGGGCTAAGACAAAGCAAAGAACAACTAGATAGTTTTTTTATCATTCGTCGACTTTCCTCTTTCAAAGTGAATCTAGGGTTTTTGTCTGGCTACATTAAAGCCAACTAAGCCCGTAACGTAAGACACCTAATCGTTCCACCTTGTAGGCGACGAATGCGTAGAACATCTAAGAGACGAATGGCCGCTCATGTTGAGCGAAGTCTCTCCCTATTA
>NC_133316.1:10694724-10697224 GCF_012295235.1 Primulina huaijiensis | reverse complement strand
CCTGAACCGATCTTACCTGGGATCGCAAATCCCAAGTTTGTCTATGAAGAGCGGATCTAATTGTATTAGTGTCTAGAATTGATTTCTTCTGTGTAATACTAATTGATAGGGCCTCATTGGTAAGTGCTACAAGATCTCGTGCATTGGAACCCATGGTTATGGACCCGAATCCGTTAGTATGGAACATTCTCTTTTCCAAGTGAAATCCCCTAGTATATGAAAGAGTGAAAAAGTGCTTTCGTTGTTGTGAAATAAGAAGCCTTCGTATCTTAATGCACGTATTTAATTTATTCGGAGCTATTAGAGCGGGATCCACTTTTTGGGGAATATGAGTCGAAGCAATAACAAGAATATTTCTATTGGAACATCTTTCAGAGAGATGGTTCACTAATAGACCGAGGGATAAGTAATTCGACTCATTCACATCCAGATCATGAATGTTTGGAATCCATATTATGCAAGGAGACATTGCTTTTGCTAATTCGAATTGAAGGGTGATATAAGATCGGTCTATTTCCGGCATCATATCCATAGTTAGCGCATTCATCATACTTAGCAGTTCCAGCTCCGTATCAAGGTCACGATCGATATCGTCACTAGCATCAATATCGTCACTAGCATCAATATCGTCACTATCATCAATATCGATATCATCAATAAGAAAACCTTTAGGCTTGTTATCCAGGACCTTGTTCAGAAATACCGTAATGAAAGGAACATAGGAGTTTGTCGCTAGGTATTTGACCAAATAGGATCGTCCAGTTCCTATAGAACCTATCACTAAAATCCCCCTAGAGGGGGATAAGGCTAAGCGGAGCGAAAAGGGTTTTCCATGAGATGGGAAATGCAAAGTACTAGTCCCGTACGAAGTTTGTGAATAAGTGATTGTCTGATAATGAGCCACGAATACCCGTCTTTCTGCTAAACAGGATGTATTGAACTCATAATTCAATAGATACTTTTTATGAATGTCAACTAAGTATCGTAAGTAAATTGCTCCCGGTTGTTCAATCATTTGATAACCAGAGTCATTCTTTGATAAATGATCACTATGAGTCAGACTCAATAGAATTTGATCAATCCCTTTTTCTGTCGTTAAGGCGGAGCCAAGAATTCTCTTTCTTCATCATCAATCGAATCACTGTTCGCGACCCAAGATTCTATTTTATCATCAATCCAATCCCCGTTCACGTTTTTTCTTTTTCTTATCAATGAATAGATATCTTTACTTTTATGACTTAGATGTCTCGTATTTCTCGAAAAAGTGATTCGATTGATGGGATTTGGTATGAGATCGATGAGATTGATATTCAAATATTTCTTCTTAGCACGTATCGATTTGACCCCATAAGCGGGACCAAGCATGTTGCCACCAGAAGCCCGTATTTCTTCTAGAGAATCTCCTAATTCTTCCAGAGCAACTAGAAAGAGATTCTTTAACCAGAAAGAATTCGGTTCAGATGTAAGATACCTATACAGAAGTTTTCGCAACTCAATCATAGATGATGGAATCATCAAAGATTTGACCTTTTCGAACTCTGTCTGTAACTCACTAGAGGCCCGGGCAACAAAGATAAGATATGTACGAACGAGATATCCAGCAACAAGAAGAAGAAAAAGGAATGAATAGAGGATCTCTCAAACATTTGTCGATCTCAGATGTGTCGATATCAATGGTGACTCATTATTTCGATGAATCATTTCTTCGGACCGAGAAGATTATGGAAACACTTACTCGAAATCTCACTTATCAGATTCCATTGTGGAAGACACCATTTTTTCTGAAGAATTCGCCATGATATACCTGATCCATGCATAATATCATGAAAAATTGATACAAATTTTTGACTTAGTATCGGCAACAGGTCTGAAAAAGTATCTAAAAATATAAAATTTAGATATTTGTACCCTGTCGAAGTAAGGAACCCCGGCATATATGTTTGGAATAGATTCCATTTTGAGAGAGTTGAAAAAGCACTATCTCGTTGAAAGGTTCTATACATCTGCCCTTTCTCAACGCATTTCTTTAGACAAAGACTCTGTTTTTTTCTCTTTTCGGATGGTAAATATTTCTCAGAACATGGAGTATGAATCAAACCCATGTTTGAATTGAGATACTGATGCAAGTTCTTCCCTTCTGAATCAGATAGATTCATTTATGAAAGAGGTTGACAATAAGTTCTTTCAAAATTGACTATTTGTCCCTCTGTTAGAGGTGTTCCAGAAATGTCTGCGATCGAGTAAATAGTTCTACGAACGAATGGATCGTATCGACTTGGAAAATGGAAAGATTTGTACAAATTATACGTTTCGTCACCACTTTGTGGAAAATCGTTAGGTATGAATATGTTAGATACCTGTGACTCGATTGGTGAAATAGTATCTCTCCCCCCAAAAACATGTTCTTTTTTATCGACGCACAAAGAAAATATTTTGTTGCGAATGAACAAGATATTGAGGAATTGTCCATACGTAAAATCATAATTATTGATACGGGCCT
>NC_133316.1:10667224-10692224 GCF_012295235.1 Primulina huaijiensis | reverse complement strand
GGGGCATTGGAATGGTCTTAGCTCCTGACTATTCAGACAATAAAAAGAAAAGGGCAAAAAAGATTTCAAAAGTTATGAATTCCATTGAGTTTCCTTTACTTGATCGAACAGCCGAAAATTCAGTTATTTCAACTACAGTAAACGATCTTTCAAATTGGTCAAGACTCTCTAGTTTATGGCCGCTTCTCTATGGTACCAGTTGTTGTTTTATTGAATTTGCTTCACTGATAGGATCACGATTCGACTTTGATCGTTATGGACTAGTACCAAGATCGAGTCCTAGACAAGCGGATTAATTTTAACAGCCGGAACAGTAACAATGCAGATGGCCCCCTCCTTAGTGAGATTATATGAGCAAATGCCCGAACCAAAATATGTTATTGCTATGGGAGCCTGTACAATTACAGGAGGGATGTTCAGTACCGATTCTTATAGTACTGTTGGGGGCGTCGATAAGCTAATTCCTGTGGATGTCTATTTGCCCGGTTGTCCACCTAAACCGGAAGCAGTGATAGATGCTATAACAAAACTTCGTAAGAAAATATCTCGATAAATCTATGACGATAGAATTAGGTCTCAACAAGCAAATCGGTGTTTTACAACCAATCACAAGTTTCATGTACAGTATGAATACTGTAAATTATGATCAAAGATTCCTTAATCAACCGCCATCTACGTCAGAGATCCCTATTGAAACCTTTTTTAAATATAAGAGTTCAGTATCTTCTCGCGAATTAGTGAATTAGACAGGCCTCCTTGGTACAGAATAACAAGTAGTGGGTCAATCTTCATAAATTTGATCGAGAATGTGAAATATTCTAAATAAAGGAGATAAAAAAGATGCAGGGTCGTTTGTCTGTTTGGCTGGTGAAGCATGGGATAATTCATAGATCTCTAGGCTTTGATTATCAAGGAATCGAGACTTTACAAATAACGCCCGAGGATTGGCATTCCATTGCTGTCATTTTATATGTATATCGTTACAATTATCTACGCTCCCAATGTGCCTATGATGTAGCACCTGGCGGAATGTTAGCTAGTGTGTATCATCTTACCAGAATAGAGTATGGTGTGGATCAACCAGAAGAGGTATGCATAAAAGTATTTGCCTCAAGAAGTAATCCTATAAATCCGTCTTGGGTTTGGAAAAGCGTGGATTTTCAAGAACGAGAATCTTATGATATGTTGGGAATCTCTTATGATATTCATCCACGTTTGAAACGTATCTTAATCCCTGAAAGTTGGATAGGATGGCCCTTACGTAAGGATTATATTGCCCCCAATTTTTATGAAATACAAGATGCTCATTGAATGATAAGAAAGGAATTTCCACTTATACAATTTCAGAGATTCAAGAATTGTACTTTATGTTCTAGATTAACCAGAATAATGGAAGTCTCATTTGTATATTAGGAGGGAACTATGGATAGGCTAACAAAAAAAAGACAGAATTAGTGATTCGTTGGGATTCTTACATTTATTTGGAAGATATTTATTTCGCATGAATTTGCGCCTATTGCTTAGACAGGTTCTAGAAAGTCATGTCGGGACGAATTAGGAAATCGAATAGGAAATAAAATACAAAGAAATGAAAGGGTATCGAATTCGATTGATTTGTATTGTATCTGAACCGAATCTTGTCTATTTCAACTTCGACTTATTGTTAGTCCTCGTACCATACACAACTTCGAATAGTTACTTCCCCCCTTCCTTAACATAGGCCGATTCACATCCTTTTTATAGGTTTCCTCTTAAGTTTGACTACGCCCCTCAGCGAGTCTTCCAGTAAACTGGACGACTTGAGTCTGGCCGTCCTGAGTGATAAACACTGCGAAACCTAAGTTCAGTGCCTAATTTATTCTGTAGCACCCTCTCTCTATTAGAGGGCAAACTGGTGTCTTGATCGCTTGCCGTTAGGCCGTCTAGCGCCTTTCGTCATAAAGCGTGCTTTCTCACCACCTAATGATGATCAAATCACGACCCTAAGGTAGCCCCGGTTCTTATTTCATATGCAGAAACTATATGAAATCAAGACCTCGAAACTTCTTTAGTTCCAGAGGATGCAGAGCCAATTCGAATTCCTAGTTCTCTCGGATTGGGATCAGTTTTCTGTTCCTTCGTTCCTAACTCTAGTTCAGCTATTCGATCAAATGCCTCAAAGGGCTGCTTGTCCTTTTGGCTGTTCATAGCTCGAAGGCTCATGGATGGTTGTTGGGATCCCAGGGTTTAAAGTACTGATAAGGTTTGTCGTAGAGAAATGGAAGTAGATCATCGAAGCAGATTGGGTGAAGGAAGTCTCTCAGGTTGAATCCGCAGAGAATTTATTTCCTCACCTCAGTAGGACTACCTTCGAGTGTGGGAGTATAACAGTAGCAGCAGTTATGGCCCCATACCCATGAGCATTGGCGTGAGCAGCTAAGCTAAGGTCGGAAAGGAAGAATGGGTGGGCTTACAGGCTACCTATTTCCTCAGCCGATAAGAGATTCTGTCTTCAGCACAGAGCGAGGCTTGGAGGATCTATCTAAGGGCCACAACTCCACCCGTGACAAAAAGAGAAGAAGCATGGTGGTACTGGAGTCAAGGACTGACTCATGATGATCCGCTCCTCAATCCAAAAGAGGGGCCAAAGAAAGAGACGTTCTCAATGACTTCTGCTTGAGGAGTTGCAATTCTAACTGGTGGAGTCTACACAAGGACTTTCAACCATGAATCTCAACAACTTCACCGGGGTCCTAGATCCACGAAAAGAGAAGGGCAAAAGCAATTGCCTCTTTCCCTAGCTCGCCTACCTGAGATCTCCACTACTTGAAAGGACGGGCAATCGATCGATCGTCCGCATCCGCTACTTATCGTCCTGATTGCTTATACCAATTCTTATTGAGGATCGGGAATTCTAGTCCTTAGCTCGGTGTATGCACCGCATTCTTCTTTAGTCTTTATTCCAAAAAAAGAATTTTCCTTATTTATTTTATTAAAAAAAGCCAAGATTGTGTGTGTATTAGGGAGTTCTCTCTCTTTTAGAAGAAAGAACTCCATTAAACAACATCCCCAAGCTTGAGTTTTCTTCTCAACTCTTTCTATCCAATAGTTTACTGCTAGCTTTCAAGATTCCTGTTTTCAAACTTGCCTAAGCTCTCCATAGCTTTATTTTTTTCTTATTTTATTTCCTTCGTATAAGTCATTTGTAAACAAATGATCTTTCCTTGTAGTTCACTAAGAGGGAGTTCACATCAATACTTCGCAGGGAAGGTACCTCTTCTAGCCGGCATGAAGGAAGTAGGGTAAGACATGATTCGGAAAAGAGTCAATAAGTAAGCATGAAGCTTTGGCATAAGGTTTGTCTTCCTCTACCTTCTCTTGCTATTGGATTGGAGAGAAGGCCAAGAAAGAAGTGATTAAGAGCACTTTCGAAGTAAGAATTCCGCTTTTGCTTTATGGTCAATAGAATATCCAGATCCACCTTAGTCAGAGTTGCTTCAACTAATACGAAATATCCGGTGTTACAACCGATTCCCCTATATTAGCTAGTCTAAGATGGTTCACCCTCTTAATAGTTGGAAGAGTTGCTTCTCTCTTGGATCTTTCCAACACTCGGATGGGATGAAGTATGAATTCGATTCAAGCTGGAATACCGGACTTGTTTAGCCTATTTGACGTGAAACTGTTGCATTCGGGTTTGGTTTTGGAAATATAAGATATGGACTGGAATCAGATCTGGATTCTAAGCCTCATCTCCTGCCGTAAGCGCTAAGAGGTAATTGAATCTTTGTTCAAATGAGCTGAGCTAGGGAGGCTAGGATTTTTCATCTCAGTTTTCCCTGTGACAGATCATCTCACATTTTGAATCCCTAGAAAGCAGATTCAAAACTGAAGCTCTATCCGGCAGTGAGCTTCTTTCTTCTGACCCCACTGTAGTGTCAAAGCAAGAAAGAAGTACGTCGACTCCCAGTCAGCATAGAAAGAGAACGGAGCGAAGTGGGCTGTGTAATCATTGGCATTTTTACTCTTTTTTTTAATTAATTAATATATATTAATATTAAGGGTAGGTAAGTAAGGAGCTTAAAACTAGTCCTTCGGGGGGCCCCTCATTCTCAATGCAAGCTAGCTCTTACTTGTGTTTAGTGAGGAGGCTACCTAACATAGAGGTTAAGCTTAACGCCCTGGTTGTGATTTCTTCCTTGAGCAGGCCTGCCTGGACACTTTACCTTTGCAGCAATGCAACTGGTATGTAGCATTCACTTATGTGGACTATCGTGTATCACCAGGATGAAAGGAAGCTTAAAGTAGTGTACAATGTATGTATAACTTGTTTGACACTGTCCTACGTTTGAAGAGATTAACTTGGCAGAGGTATGTTTATGCTCCCTCGGGGGGCTGAGGTCAATCTTAAATAAGGTTATCTTAGTACTCACTGGTGGTTTAACTAAAGAGCTTTGTGGTGCTGCTTGCTTGTTTTCAGGTTCTGTCATAAGGTTGGGCCGTAAGTCAGGTCGGCTGTGTGTCGCACTGTATTTAAAGCTGTGTGCATCCAGCCTCCGATCGGCCTATGCTGGGGTTCTACCCCACCAGCCTTACTTCCAGTTCCTGTCTCGTTGACAAGGTCGGGCTGCCCCGAGGATCATTCCGTCTTTTCATAGAAAGAAAATAAGGCGGGTGACAAGACAAGCGATAGGCTTATGTTGCTCTACCTATCATTCTTTTCGCATTAGTTGATTATAGTTTTAGCGAAAAGAGTGAATGATGACTTGTTTAAGTTTATTGTAAGTTTTCCGACAAATGAAGTACTTGCCACCGTAGACGAGTTTGGTATGGGATTTTGGTCTAGATCTCAAAACTATCTACTCCGGTATGTACCCGATATTCCTAGACTGACCAACAATGTGGGGGTGGTCTGGGAACCTACTTGGAAGGTAAGTCTTCTGAGGTCATAAATTGCCTAGCGCCTAGTTCCTCATTGGCCTTAAGGATGGCTTAGAAGCCTCTTTTGGGTCATACATTAGGGGATATTGTTGGNGATTTAAATAAAATATCACAACAAACTTGTGCAAATAACAATAGAATAAAAGATCTAGAGATCCGATTTCACGCAACTATCCACCATGTGTTATTTTGTGTAGCTATATTATAAATGTCATTATTATTCATTAGCCAAGAATTCTAAATTCTCTACTCCATCTTCCGATTGCTAAGTAGATACTAATTATCTAACAAAAGATTGTAACGTCCCCGTCAACAATCTAAAATTAAATAACACAATAAGCACTAATTTCTCTTAATGGCTTCAATAGCAATATATGTCCTCCCGAACTCTATAAATACCATCGATGTATTTATCCCTTTCTTGTTTATAAAATCCCTTTTCCAAGTGATAACTTATAAACATAACAATCATTCAAGATATGGCCAGTAAAATGAAAGCGTTAAGATTGGAAAAATATAAATGAACAATAACGAAAACTTATATAGCATAATTCATAAATCCCAACACATGGTTTCTAGTTTTGTTCCATCTTTCCTCTAGACACAGGAATTAGTTCATAATAATAATACAAACAACACAACAACACATGAATCTTAAACAAGACATATCAAATAAAAATAAAGAAAGAAGAACTTAGAACAAGAGTGTGGAGTGCATGTTATTTCTCTCCAAAGTGTGCAAGAAATCTCCTCCGAATGATGAATTTGAGCTTTGAATTTCTTTGTAGCCTCCTCTCCTCTCCTTTGCTCCCTTCCTACCCTAGATAGTAAATAATAGAAGCCTTTTATAGTCCTAGGCAAGTCTTTGCACGCAAAACACAAAAGTCCTCAACTCCCATGCGCAACACACCAAAAATCAGCATTTTCCGGACTTTGTCTGTCAACGACCGCGGGTGCGCTATAACACAGACCGCGGGTGCGGTCTTGTTTCGGGGAAACTTTAATCTCCAAGCTACGAAGACCGCAAGTGCGGTGCAACATGGACCGCGGGTGCCGTAATGCTTCGGCAGAAATTTCTAAAATTGCTTTTCATGGACCGCGGGTGCGGTTTATTCTCGGAAATTTTCATCTTTTGCACTTTCCAATTCAACACTTTTACTACTCCAATTTCTCATTCTAGGCTTCCAAACTACAACAACAAAAACAACAACAAATCTGAAAGTCTAAAGACCGTCTCTAGGCCTTCAAACTCAATGGAATCTCCGATCGGGCTAACTCAGTCTCCAATTCCTAGTTTTATGGATTCCGATTCTCGGCTTTAGAAAGAATAGGAAGAGGATTTTGTTCAACGTCTTGCAGGAAAGACCTCTTAAACCCATCTTGGACCATATTCCCATTCTCATAGCAAAAAGGACAAGGGGCGTAGCGGATCAGTTTCATGTACCAAAAGCGTCTGCGCTTGCAAAGGCAGAGACCTAAGGGATTGTCATTCAATTCCCTTTGACATTGGCCAGAAATTAGATTAGTGAAATTTCCCGCAGCAATAGCAGTATTGGATCAAAGAAGGTTTAGTCGGAATGTCTTGGCAAGAATGCCTTGTTCTGTAGCAAAATAATAGGCTGCCGATGGACCAGAATTGGGGACAAAGACGGTGAGTTGCCTTACCGATGAATTTGATTGGGCAGTAATTGTGCAAGACAAGAAATCGAATGCAAGCTGTAGCTAGTAGCTATGAATCCTAGACTAGACATTCCGCATTGCCCTTCCTCAAAGACCTCCCACTCCTACTTCTAGCTGCCGTTCATGTTACCTCCTTTCTTCCATCTCGTTGGCAGGCAGGAGACTGCATTCAAGGGGTTTTTCTTTCTACAAAAGAAAGAGCGTTCGTTCCCCTTTGTTGACACGGAAGCAAATACCAATAGCCGGTCAGTCAGGTATTGATGTTGCCCAGCGGGCCTTTAGATTGATCTTTCTGGCTTTTTACCCACGTGGATTTTCATGACAACGTTTTTAATGAGGCAATTAACAATTAGCGAGAGATGCCGTACTCTTTTTCCTTCACTACGATTTTGTCCCACTGGATTTTCCTAACAAGGTTTTAACGAGCCGCGTCTATCGTCAGGAAGACATCTAAAGAAAGTATCTATTGATGTACTCTTTTTCTTTTGTTCGGATCGATCGAATAGAGCCCCAGCCTCCATTTTTATTACATAGGAAACGAAGATAAATCGTAAAGAATACAAAAAATCCACTAATCCCTGTCATCCCAAGCACCCTATGCCGCCCAACGATAGCCCATCCGGTACCCAGGACGGGTTGGGAAACGCATTCCATTACGGGGGAATGGTCCCGGCTGGTACGTCCGGAGCGTCCAGCTCCAATAAGAATTTTGAGGAGACCATTTGGGACGCCTTAGAGCAACCCCTAATATCTGACGAGCAGCGACTAACCGAAATAAAGGGAAAACTGAATCCGTATTTCGACCTGAAAGATTCCTCAGCTCTATTAGTAGTAGAGCTGAGGCTAAGGAGAAAGCAAAGCTAGCTACTAAAAGACAAGAGCGAATATCCCTGCTAGCGAAAAAGAGCCAATATCCATCTCTTCAGCACGAGTTGTTGGTCGGATCGTGGAACTCCCCCCATTAGAAATTACCTTTTTCCTTTATCATGGTTGTGGAGGATGTTAGGTAAAGAGTCAGAGCAGCTATGCAAGCACACACATGGGCACTAGTCAACGCCCTTGGTTTGGTAAACTCAGTGCCCTTGCTTTGTTTGGTTCTTAAATGGTGGGTCGATCAGTCTACTCGCCCAAAGGATGAGATGGATGCTCCTTTCACAGTATCCTGTGAGTCTCTAATTCAAAGCTAACCAAAGCGTGACTTTCAAGAGCATTCCTAAAACGAACCAGCCGCGAAGAAAAAGAAAAGAAAGGCTCACAGGTCTTAGAAGCAAGGCTATTGGTTCAACTCTCGGGGTTTAAGCGGAAATTCCCAGCTTTATTAACCTTTTCCGGGGCTTTCGTCAATCACTTTGGAGATGGCGTTGAAGGCTAAACGTAAATGGCAGACTCGTAAGAAGGCTAGGGTGTCTGGAGAGGAGACTTCGCTGGACCGGGAATGAGCATCCGAAATACAAGCACGGGAGGATGGGCTAGGGCTACTAAATCGAAGAATTCATCGAGAAGAAGAATAATAGTTCCGGCCTTGAGGCCATGCGAATATGGAAGGAGATCTCGCTATGGAAGAGGGAATTCATTGGCTCGACACCAAAAGTGCGTGGTGGGGGAGTAGGTGGTGCCTCTGGTTTATTTATGCAGCTGTCTTTGTCTTGCGGGGCATCCTCCTTGAATTTCTTATTCGTGATAGCCGCATAGTTGGGCTTTCTATTTCTACTCGGCAGCGAACAAAGAAGCGGCGATCTCGATAAGCTAAGCAATTTACTCTTTGTTTGCGATTCTTTCAAGAAAGACTCAGATCCAATATCGGTAGTGGAAGAATTAGACTTGTGTAAGCCTGAGAGATGCCCTAGACCAGAAAGTATTAAATTAAGTAGAGGCCGGGGGCAGCAGCAGAAGGTTGGACTGTAACCCGAGAAGGACAAAAACAATATCTCTTCGGTGGAAGTTACTGACGATCGGGCTTCAAGCAGCTAATCTAATCTGTAGCACCTGAACTCCTGAGCTTGCTTGGGTGAGTGGTGGGATGATAAATGGACTGGTCGACCCTCTCCAAATTTTTCTGTGAATAAAGCCCTTCTTTAAAGAGCCATTTCGGTAGGTTTTACATTTAGTCATTAGGAATAGCAGACCCCGCAGAAAAAAGTGAACAGCTTCAGTTATAAGTTCCGCTCGAGTGGAACGGTTATTGGTATTCTATTTCATATCCTCCTGTTGGTGAGTTACCTATTCCCTTCCTTTCGATTTAGGAAGTTCAAGTAGTTTCCGGTGTTATAGTATGAGTAGACGGTGCTGTGGCCTTCTCCGAGACTGTTCAGGAACATGGATCTGTGGGTATACCTGCAAAATCGCTTTCTCTACGAGCCTACAAGCTTAGCTTTGGTTTAGCTTCCAACTAAGGCTAAGGGAGTTGTTTCCCCGGGATTGAGTGAACGAGCTCATAGCCCTCCACCCATTGTCTCCCGGAAGACAGAACTCCTTCATTCTTACTTTACTTTCATTCTTTCTGTTTCGAACTCCGACAGCCTACTAACCAGTGCTCTCCTTGTCCCTATCAGAGGATTTCACCGCTTCGCTTCTACGACAAGCTTGCTATGATTCTAGGGAATGGAACACACAGTCAATCGGCAGCCAAAAAGTTCTGGTTCACTCTCTATATCAATAGATATGGTTTCATTAACAGTACAGAAGTAGATCTATTTACTTTCCCCGGCCTTGGTAAGGGATTTTGTGCAGCTTAGCATGCAGAGTCATAAAAACAAAAGAACTAGGCTCACTCGCTTTCCTGTCTCAACCCGAAAGGCTCAAATCATTTCACTTTCCTTACACTGTCCCTTTCCCTTTCGCCCAAGGAATCCTGTGATTCGGCTCTCTAGAAAGAAGGTTGGGCTAATTCTCATCCCGGTGCCAAGTTGCACATTCAAAAGTGAGTTCAGTTTCCCTGGCCTGAAGGGGGAACTTAACTAGCTCCAAAGCCTACCGTTGGTTTTGCGAAAGTTCCCTTCGGGAATGTTTCAATGCTTTCGCTTTCCTCTCTAAAGCACTAATTCCTAGCGTTCATTCCCTTGCCCAACCTCCAAGAGATTCAAAGCGGGTAGACCTTTAGATTAGACAATTCCGACTGCTATGCTAAAGGCTAGAGAGGCAAGAACTTCTAACTCAACATGTTGGAAGAAATGCGCCTATCGGGAAAACTTTCTTAAGAAGAATCTATCTGCTCTACACGAATTCCCATCGTCAGCTACTTTTGATTTCGAATAGGCTGTGGGCCTTTCTTTTGCTTGAGTGACCCTTTCCGCGCCGGATTCTTTTGAAAGGGGAACGGAGATCCCCTTGCGCATAAATTGAAAAGGAAGTGACAATGGGCGTCATGCCAAGCCTGCTTTGGTGGAAGTAGGACCTATCGAAGTCGGAACTATCAGAAATAGAATAGAGAATCTCATGTGTTTCAATGCAATGAGATGCAGCTAATCAAAAGGCTAGAAGTTCATTCCTTTCCCCTAAGAGGGGAATCTCCTGGCCTATTATCACTCTGCTTGCTACTAAAGAAATAGCTTCAGTGATCTGATGCTTTCTTTCTTTTCGATCGATATCGCTTCTCTTGGCCAAAGCAAAAGCTAGTAGAGTAGGCTCCATGAGGTTGAGTGGCTATCGATCCTATTCTTCTTTCCCGTCTTTCACTGTGGCTAGGAGACAACTGGTGAAACTACCAAAGAAGTTGGCCCCTTTGTCTTTGACTTGGGTTGGCTTTCGCCCTGCCTTCAAAGTCAGAGTATGACCTGCTGGCCTCAAAGCCTATCCCGTGACGCTCCTCAACCTCAATGTCACAAGGAATTGAGTTGCGATCCGCTTCTTCCGTGAATTCCTCGTCAATTAAGCCGTCAGCCGAAGACTATCTCGATGGTAAAGCGGCTGAACTCGTTGCCTCAGACCTTTTGTTACGCTCCTCCTTCTGCTGATCCTTCTCGTGCTGGGACTTAGATTCCGTTTTGGCTTGATGCCCTATCACGGCTGTTTAAACTCCCTCTCGTCCAATCTCAATCCGTAATCTCTTGTACTCCCATCATCCGTATGGACTGATGTTTGTACAGATGACCTATCCGAAGAAGCCTTTCTCAACTGAGGATCGGAGGGGCCCGAAAAGGCCAGTTGGCTAGACTCGACCATACTAGAAAGGCGCACTTTGAGGGTGTACTAGCTATGTACACGAGGCGATAAGAAGTAAAAAAATCTTACTCTAATGATCAGGAAAGGCAGTTAAAACCATGTTTGGAATTGAATCAAATAGGCATCCCAAAATCATGTGGGATTAGCTGGACCTCTTGAAACTGATCTTGCATCTCAGCTGAAAGTGGTGGGATCATATTCATATAGAATAGTGGAATCCCGTCTCCTTAAAGGAGCGATCTATCCCTCAAAGTAAAACGAGCTTAATCGAAGACAGATCGTAGCGTATTCTAAGTAGTTGATCTCACGTGCTATCCTCAAGTCTTCTTAGTTTTCGCTTGCTCTCAATGAGTCAATGCCCGGACCAGAAGAGGTAGGGACAAGATTCCAAAGGATCTCGACACCTAAGGAGAGGTAAACGAATTGGTACCTAAACCCTAGTTAGTTTCTGCCACCTATGCTGCTTCCCCTGCTGATAGGTGATCACCGTAGACTAGTGCTTTTTTTTTTGCTGTTGTCTCTGCCACAGCTGCGCCTCTGCTGGTTTGTTTGGATGCTCCAACGTGTGCTTCAACCGGCGTATACAAGAGAAATTTCAATTGAAAAAGACAACAGATGGAATTGAAAGTGCCGAAACCCCATGCCAACATTTCATTCAATGTTTGGCCGTCCAGCGAATGCTCGTTCTGCTGTCATACAGAATCGGAAGCCCTTCTCTAATAGGGCCGATCCGTCGGAAAGAAGACAGAATGGACTGGATCGGACAATGAAAATAAAAATCGTAAAATTTTGCACTAACTTGATGGAATGCATATATGAGGAACCATGACATTTCTGGGTTGTCACGGAAGAAGTTTAAAACTAGAATTCGCAAGGAATTCTTTCCCATTGGGTTTGCCATAACTGACCTTTTAAGTAAGGGTTTAACGGGATGCCTCCCGCCAACCAGAACTCAAAGACCAGAGGTGAACGCTGTAATGGCGCAGAGAGAAAGACTCTCAACCTCATCCAAATCTTAGAGTTCAATGATGGAGAGGTAAGTCTGCCACGAACTTTATACCCAACTCTGCTAATCTAAAGAGCAGAGGCCCTTGCTCCTGCACGCACCTAAAGGTACAGTGTCTAAAAGCTCCTTTGGTTGGTAACGAAAGCAGCTTTTAGCTGTTGTAACGACTCGGCTGCATCAGTTGTGGGAATAAGTAAACTACCAATAGTTTATTATCCGATCCGCATATCGTTTGCTATTGAATCAACTGCTGGCGGAAGGTTTGCAGGAAATGAATCAGACGTAGTAAAATAAAAGACGGAAGGAAGACAGGGAGCAGCATGTGATTAGTTTGAGGCGCTAGCTGTACTCTTTTGAGTAGCGGCGGTGGTACTTACTTTCAGTGGTCTATCTTATTGTTGTATCCCGTCTGCTTCTGTTTAAGTAAGGAATAACGGCAGCTAGTTGAATGGCACCGGCATCTCCAGATCGATTCCGAGTGAAACGGTTCCTCGCTAAAGAAAACCAAAGTTCAGCGCAAACTTTAGGGCATTAGCACGAAGCAAAGACATAGAGGGGCTAGCGCGCAGAACAATAGTAAGCTACTTCACTCGAGAAGAAGAAAAACGCTCTTGCTCGACTCAGATAATGATGAAGCTCATCTCTTGCCAAGCTAGCTCCGATGCTACTGCTCAGCTCTGAGACTTCAAGAACAATACTTGATTTATTCACTGGCCTTCCTCTTGCTGCTTTCTCCGGTGCCAGCTCTGAAACCGGAGGTATCTGTACCAGCTTGCTCGCCTTCCTTCCAAGGACCCTTCTGTCCAATAATGAGTCTTCAGTACTTACTGCTCGTCGTATTGCCTAACGGCGTACTCTATTCCGCCTACAGACAAGGCCTATACTTAGCTTCCTTCATACCAGGTGATAAAAAAAATATTCAATCAACTTACCACTTTCTTCGTCATATCCATCTTCTCCTAGGTTGTTTTTTGGTATTCCAAATATGACTCATGATAAACTGAATTTTCTAATGTATTCATTGGCTATACCCATTGCTCTAAAATAGAACTTCTGGTTTAGTGACTATCACCTAGATCATTTTTGGTGTGATTTAGTCGACATCTTCAGGAGAGGTATTTTTCCCGATGTTCCGCAAGTAGAGCACTTCTATGACAGTGTAGAGACTATAACAACAAGCATTAATGATTCGTCTAAAGAGGAAGTTGAGAAACAAAAGTATGGTCTAAAACTTCTAGCCGGGAGTTTGATTTTAGCCTGTCTAGTGTGCATATCAGCTAATATGAAGATGGATATGGAGGGGATTGGTTAGAGCTCTTATGAAAATTTCTTTTAATGTGTGAGGCTAACTATTTAACATAAGCAAATAACCTATTCTAATTTAAGCCCACCAGATTACTTTACTAACATTCATTCATACGTACAGGAACTGGTTNGATGAAGAAAGAACATCGTACTCTTCTTCGTCTTTTCGGCCCCCCACTCATATTGATACTGATTGTGCTTTCCATGTTTGCCATATTATATATTCCGTATTTAAGGTTTTGGTCTTACTTAAGAAGTATAGTGAGTTTCATTGATTGCGTTTCTACGCTTTCAAAAAAGTCAGTTTTTTGGGATGTTCATGTCCTTCGCTGGCTCCGATACATTTACATAAAAAAATGATTTGTGGACCGCCCGAACGGTGGGGCCTCCCATGTGGCGCACCCTCAGACCAATAGAAGGGGATTTCGAACTAAGCTAACGAAGGTGATTCGCTCCAAGCCGAAAGAAAGCGCTCAAGGGATTACGTCGAGATCAGGTTGTGACAGTGGAACAATCCATGCAGCAAATCTATTTGTGATGGTCAAATAAAGAAATTCAAAAATTGGCTCCGATACAAGAGATCGGCCCCGAAGCAAGGTATGGTATGGTGGATGCCAGCAACTTTCACTTGTTAGGAGTAGGGGGGCTGAACAAAGAGCTCTTTGTATAGGTTGGGTTTTCTGGGCTTTGATGCTTACCTCATTATTATGAAAAGGGGAAGGTTTTCTAAAGGAGCTTTTCAGCCCTTTTGCTGGATTGTTGGTCCGCCCTATAGTATAGAATGAATAAGGAGAGGTTTATCGATGACCGAGCCACTCAACTACTACTCCTTACCTCACCCCCTTGTCACGTAAAGGGCGAAGTCGCGGAAGCGAGTCTACAGGCCAAAGTGATGCGATCATGGTAGGCCCGATGAAGGCGTGGAAAGCATGGGACCCTTTAGAGGTGCCGGATGGACCAATCACGAGAGGACGTCTGAAGAGGTTCAAAGAAGCATTGAATGGGCTTATGAGCAAAGAAGGCGGAGGGACAAGCGAGATACAGAGTGATGAAAGGTTCGTGATGCATGGGGATCATGAAATCATTATTCAAGCATCCATGCAAAACGGAGCGCAAATCTGGACAGAAGATCTCGCGCACATGCGCGAAGACAGGGCGCGCATATGCGCGAGTTCGCGCACATGCGCCGCGAAGGGGCGCGCATATGCGCGAGAAGTACTATACACCGAAGACTTTAACAGTGGGGTTCACGCATATGCGCCAGATTAGGGTGCGCATATAATCTGGCGCATATGCGTGACATGGGCAGAGACTTGCGCGCATATGCGCGAGTCGGGGCGCGCATATGCGCGACATGGGCAGAGACTTGCGCGCATTTGCGCGGTGCAGATTTTTTTTCCTAAGTTAGTGTTTTAATTATTTTGGCAACTAGATTTCATATCTTGATTTTGTAAACATATTGGACGAATTTTGGGACATTATTCAGATCATTATTCATTGAATATCAAAAACTTTTGAGAACTTTTCTCTCAACTTTCAAGGCTTTTGCTTTGTAAACAAAAAAATCAAACTTATCAAAGTTTTAACTTTGTGGCGTTTGTCGATCGTCTTGTGCGGATTGTCATTGACTGGTTCTTTGAAGGTTCGTTCTAAATTTCGATTGTTTTCATCGTGATTCTTTATTACTAAACCTCGAAGTTTAGGGGTGAAAATCACACCATACTTGATTCAAAAGATCGGGACTCAACAACGAATTCCTTGTTCGTTTTTAAATTGAGGGCGCGATTCAATTTTAATCGTGTTTGCTTTTTATTCGTACTTGGATTCATATCATTTGGTATCAGAGCTTTTGGTTAATTGAATTCAAGTAAGTTTATCCTTCGTTCTATTTATCAGGTCTAATTATCATTTAGTTCTGCTTTCAATTCTGTTTGGTTCTATCATTCTTCGTCGTTCGTGATTCTGTGATACACGAAATTCTGTGTCTTATTTATTTTTCTTTGAATTTTCGGAATTCTTAGAGCAAAAAAAAAGACCAAAAATCCGAAAATTCACCAGTATTTCTTATTGGTATTTTGTTTTATTTTATTTATAGAGTCATATTCAATTGTCTCTCATAGTCAAACAAAAAAAAATTATAACTTCAAATTTCTTGTCTACGCAATCCAAGTGAGTCGATCACATTTGTTCACAAGTTGAACTTGATTGTTTGATATACGCAAGTACAAAGCTTGAGCACCTTGAGGGAACCCTCGAATTTGAGTGAAAATACTTGAGGCCGAGTGAATGTTCTTTGGAGTGAACGGTGAGTATTTGTTGTGAGGAAAAAAAAAAATTGAGAGGAGTGACGAGCGACTTTCTTTGGAGTGACCGTGAGCATTTGGGTGAGGAACATATTGTTTTCTACTAACGTTTTCTTGCAGGTACAAACTGAAATTATAGGGAGAGGGAGGTAGGAGATAGTTCGAACCCGGGGTTATCTAAAGTACAAATGGAAGCGTTATTTGGGCATTTTAGTAGGATGATGAGAACCGAGTAAGAGCCATTACATGAGCGGTTGGATAGGCTTGAAGTTAGTACTAGTGGAGATAAATCTAAGCCTAAAAATATGGGTAGGGGAGAAGAAGAGTAAGAGTATGATTTGGGAGGAGATGAGGAGAGCCAAAACGAAAATTGGGATAGGATTGGAAGAGGTAGAGGATTTGGTAGAGGGAAAAGAGAGGCCGTAAGGGGTAGATATGATGGGAATAGGGAGGATGGAAACATGGGTAGTATTAAGATGAAAATTCCATCGTTCCATGGGAAATCTGACCCGGAGGCATACTTAGAGTGGGAAAAGAGGGTAGAGTTTGTGTTTGAATGTCACCACTACTCCGAGCAAAAGAAGGTTAGGTTGGCGGTGGTGGAATTTCTAGACTATGCTCTCATTTGGTGGGATCAACTAGTGACCACTAGGAGGAGGTATAATGAGAATCCCATTGAAACTTGGGATGAGATGAAGAGGGTCATGAGGAAAAGGTTTGTGCCCAACCACTACTATAGGGAGATGTTTAAGAGACTACAAACTTTGAGGCAAGGGGTGAAGAGTGTTGAGGACTACTATAAGGAGATGGAAGTAGTCATGATTAGGGCCAATATTGAGGAAGATAATGAGGCGACCATGGCACGTTTTCTTTGTGGTTTGAACAGGGAAATCCAAGATCAAGTTGAGCTTCGGCACTACTTGGATCTAGACGAGATGGTGCAAATGGCCATAAAAGTGGAGCAACAACTCAAAAGGCGTGGAGTTGGCCGCACCAATCCAACTGGGGGTTCATCATCTTCATGGCGATCAAATGTGGTGAAACGTGAGGAGAACAAGGTGGTGACCAAGCCCAAATTTGAGACCAAACAAGAGGCGCCTAAACAAGGAGTGCAAGGTAAATCTGAAACTCCTTCTAATCGATCTAGAGATGTTAAATGTTTTAGGTGTCAAGGGTTAGGTCATATTTCTAGTGAATGTCCTAATAAAAGGGTAATGATTTTAAATGACTATGGTGAATAGGAGTCTCAAAGTGAGGGTGATGATGATGAGATGCCTGCATTAGAGGATCCTGACGAGAGTTATGAGGCAGTTGTAGGTGAAGCACTAGTGACTAGGCGAATTATGAGTGCCCAAGTCAAGGAGGAGGAGACTAACTAAAGGGAGAACTTGTTCCATACTAGGTGTTTTGTAAACCAAAAAGTTTTCAATCTAATCATAGATGAGGGGAGTTGTACTAATGTGGCTAGTGTTGAAATGGTGGAGAAATTGGGGTTACCTACATTAAAGCACCCTCAACCATATAGGCTTCAATGGTTGAATGATTGTGCGGAAGTGAATGTTAACAAACAAGTGCTATGCCTTTTTCTATAGGGAAATATGTGGATGAGGTTTTCTGTGATGTAGTGCCAATGCATGCTTGTCATATCTTGTTGGGTAGGACTTGGCAATACGATAGGAAGGTGACTCATGATGGTTTCAAGAATAGGTATTCCTTTATGTTAAAAAAAGATTCCATTGTATTACTTCCCTTGTCCCAAAAACAAATATTTGAGGATCAATTAAAGAAAAGAAAAAGAGATGAGGCCGAAAAATTGAGTGTACGAAAAAGTGAGATGGCCTTAGAAAAAAAAAAGAGATATGGTCGAAAGAAAGAGAGAACAAAAAGGAGAGATGAAAAAAGAAAAGAAAAAAGAGAGAGAAAAAGAGGCAAAAGAAAAAGAAAAAGAAAAGAAAAATAATTTGAAGGCCCAAAAAAGTGAAAAGAGCGAGGCAGAGAGTTGTTTATTCTTGCATAAACCATTTCCTGTACATTTGTACAAAGTGGTTTATCCATATTGTGAAGATATAGCCGGTTCAATCCCGAGCGGTGTTAATTCTTCTTTGCAGGATTCTCGTAGTGTCATGATGAGGAGGCGAGCAAACGTTGACGGTGTGAGAATGCAATGGGACGACACATATGAAGTTAAGAGCAATCACCATGAGGTAAGGGTAGTTACCACTACAAAGACTGAGAGGTATGATTTGCGTCCTTACCTTAATTTTGTGTTGTTTTGCTTTCAAATAGTTGTAGAGAGAGTTACGAATTTGATGGTTAAGGGACTGTGTGTCAATTCATCCTTATTCTTTGATTGTTATGGATTTGAGACTATTGATGAAATGCATGTACCTATTATGAACTTTGATTTTCCACGAGTTATTAAGTTAGTGGTATTTGTTTGCTACAAGAGTTCACGTGCATTAGACTTAAATTCGTGTGATGAGTTAAATGATTGCGTGCATAGTACATTTAGTGTGTCCTACTTGCATGGTTATTATTTTACTTGTGGTGGTTTTATGTTTGATAACTTGCATGATTATATATGTTGGTTGCATATGAAGAGGCATAGTGAGTGGGATTTTGAAACATACATTGCTTATAAGAGATTGCCATGTAGGCTAGATTTTTATATCGTGTATGAACTGCGTCTTATTCCTAGTGAGCTAATGTCGTACATATGTATGGGATTTGTTGTCTTGCTAAGTAGGGCTAAGAAGGGGAGAAATCTGATTTTTGTGATACTTAATGATATCCTATTGTTATTATTTGGTGTCATGTGTTATTTATCGTCCGTAGTAATAGGTGAATACATAGAAAGGGCAACCGTGGAGCTGAGATTTCAAGTGCGGTTGGAGCGAACCGATGATAGCACCTACAAACTTGAGTTTAAAGGTAAGCATGTTAGTCATATAATCATTGTTATTACTAACTTGTTTAATTTGTGTGTAGGTAGCAAAGATTTGAGGACAAATCCTTTTCAAGAAGGGGAGGATGATGCGATCATGGTAGGCCCAATGAAAGCGTGGAAAGCATGGGACCCTTTAGAGTTGCCGGATGGACCAATCACGAGAGGACGTCTGAAGAGGTTCAAAGAAGCATTGAATGGGCTTATGAGCAAAGAAGGCGGCGTGACAAGCGAGATACAGAGTGATGAAAGGTTCGTGATGCATGGGGATCATGTAAACATTATTCAAGCATCCATGCAAAACGGAGCGCAAATCTGGACAGAAGATCTCGCGCACATGCGCGAAGACAGGGCGCGCATATGCGCGAGCTCACGCACATGCGCCGCGAAGGGGCGCGCATATGCGCGAGAAGTACTGGACACCGAAGACTGCAACAGTGGGCGTCGCGCATATGCGCCAGATTAGGGCGCGCATATGCGCGACATGGGCAGAGATTTGCGCGCATATGCGCGGCGCAGATTTTTTTTCCTAAGTTAGTGTTTTAATTATTTTGGCAACTAGATTTCATATCTTGATTATGTAAACATATTGGACGAATTTTGGGACATTATTCAGATCATTATTCATTGAATATCAAAAACTTTTGAGAACTTTTCTCTCAACTTTCAAGGATTTTGCTTTGTAAACAAAAAAATCAAACTTATCAAAGTTTTAACTTTGTGGCGTTTGTCGATCGTTTTGTGCGGATTGTCATTGACTGGTTCTTTGAAGGTTCGTTCTAAATTTCGATTGTTTTCATCGTGATTCTTTATTACTAAACCTCGTAGTTTAGGGGTTAAAATCACACCATACTTGATTCAAAAGATCGGGACACAACAACGAATTCCTTGTTCGTTTTTAAATTTAGGGCGCGATTCAATTTTAATCGTGTTTGCTTTTTATTCGTACTTGGATTCATATCACAAAGAGTCATCTTTGAAGCCACGAATTAGTCCTTACTCATAGTAGAGTGTAAGGCAGGTTTGGGTATAGCAGGACTTGAACCTGCGACCATTAGGTTAAAAGCACAATGATCTACCAACTGAGCTATGCACCCCAAAAAAGATGCAGTAGGAAATAAGGATTGGTGCGGAAAAGAGGGTGGCCCCCCTTCTTCTCATCATATTAATGGAGCGCGGCTCTGTATGAGGCTCGTACTACAGAGCAAGCGAAGAAAACGTAAAGGCACGCGTTAGCACTCCTGCAAGAAAACGGCCTAGCTAACGCGCCCCTTTATTTATTAGGTTGGGTACTTGTTTCCACTCATTGAAGATTCTATCTAAAAAAAAAAGTCAACGGGGGATACTAAAATTGCTCTCACTGACACCATTTACGAGAAGGTGAGGGCGTCTTTCTTTCTAGCCGCTCAACTGTTCGAGCTTGGTTCCGATTCTACAAAGGTAGAATGCCTGGTCGAAGGCCCAGTACAGTAGGTAGCAGGCGTGTTTTGGCTCCCGAGCGAGAACGAGAAATAGGCGATGCACCATCCTTGCTGCTACGTACGTTTTCCTTGACAGATTCAGCCAATTGAATCCACACTCAAACTCAAAGGAGGACCACAAGCTCGGGGCTCGACGAAACAGAAAGTATCAGCATTAAGAAACTTCTTGGGGAGTAGTGAAAGAAAGAGCCCGGCATTCATTTTTTCATGAATATTCATATTCATAGCTGATTCTACTAAAAGAGGGACCAGTTTCATCGTGGTGATTAGAGGACACCTCTGATCGTTCACCTCTAATGTGACACGTTCCCTCCCAGTTATATGATCAAGGGGATCAGTCGGCTAGTTTTCGTGGCTATTCTTCTTCCGGGGAGAAAAAGTAGTCCCTTCTACTGACCGAACCCTCAGTTCGGAGGTCTTCATCAACATGTTACGAAGCTCCAGTCTTCGGCGGGTCACCATTACTTGACTTAGAAAGCTAAACATCTGGGCCAGGGAAAGCCCAGTGCGCCTGGTGCAAATGGCTTTTTTTTTCATGATATACCAATCAGAATGGAGGGTCCTCCCTACCCCTACGTACATGATTGATAGAATCACTACGTGGGTCGGGCGGTCAACTTGATGCGGTAGAGGCATGAGTGCAGTTCGATCTTGGGGTGTATTCGTTTGTAGTGATTAGGGCCTCTTTCTCGTTGATCAACTCGCCTCCGCTCTATTGAAAAGTAGGAATTCCTACGTTGTCAACGAACGCGTCTCGGGCCGGATTGACTAACCTACCCCCCCTTTAAGGAGGCTCTTCCATAATTGGGTGCTCTGCTTTAGTGTGATTGACAAAGGCTAGGTTTGGTAATACCCAAAACAAATGAAAAGAGATCGGAGTCGATAGTTGTTGGCAAGGAACTTGACCCCCCCCCCCCAAAAAAAAGGGGGGGAGCTGCGGTCGAACTCTAATTCTGGAAAGAAGTCGGGGCCCCTTTTCCAAGTCTACCATATAGAAGATGATAGAGGGCCAACTATCGTTGTCTTACACAAGACGGTGCCCTTTCACTTCGAGTTCCTTCCTTTGTAGCAAAATCTGATGATACGCTTTGGCAATCTTACCTACCAAATAAAAGGCCTGCTAGGTGATCGAAATCGCTCAGGTCAGTGAGGACTCATTCACTCACCTACTCCTTATCTATTTAATAGTCTCTTCCATCTACTGAATTCAAAAGGCGACCCGCCGCGCCGGGCTGTAAGATAGAGCTGTTGTACTACTTGACTGGTAAGAAAGAGCTTCCGTAAGAACTGGATACTCTTGTATGTACGGTAACCCTCTCTTCCGCTACTGGTGGACTGTTGCATAGAAAGGCCGACAGAAGCAACGTTTCTTAGCGCGCTTTTCAAGCGCTTAGCTTCTGTTAGCGGCGGGGCGGCCATGTTGTTTAGTTGCCAAGAAGGTACGAACGAAGTGACGGGCCCCTTTCGAAGATAGGGGGCGGCTTTCTTGTTGTAGTAATTGCGAGCATCTCTCCTCTTCTCTTAGCGTGCACAGTTTGCTTACATGCTGCCTTAGGCACATGTCTCTTTCTTAGTTTCACGCTGGCCTAATGATAAAATAATGAATGAAAGTCAGTCTTTTAGTAAGCGTATATAAGCAGCTTTTTAGTGTATAAGCAATTCTTTAGTGGTCGCACCGAAAGAAAGGTACGTACGGTGGAGGTTGGTTGAAGATGATGTTACGCAGCGTTCAGAACCAGTCTTGAAGTGAATGATTTAGAAAGAAGTAAGGAAATGAGACTACTCTTTCTTGAACTATATCATAAACAGATCTTATCCTATACACCAATCACGAGTTTTTCTCTATTCCTCTTGTATATCGTCGTAACGCCCTTAATGCTAGGTTTTGAAAAAGACTTTTCGTGTCATTCCCATTTAGGTCCGATTCGGATCCCTCCGTTGTTTCCTTTTCTTTCCGCACCTTTTCCTCGAAATGATCAAGAAGATGGTACACTTGAATTATATTATTTAAGTGCTTATTGCTTTCCAAAAATCCTACTTCTACAATTGGTGGGTCACCGTGTTATTCAAATAAGTCGTGTTTTCCGTGGTTTTCCCATGTTAGAACTTCCGTACCAATTCGGTCTATCCGGAATGGATCGGTTAAACATTCCATTAGGGAGCCTGGTCTTGACTCTTCTGTGTGGTATTCATTCTTGTTCGGCTCTTGGAATCACATCCAGCAGTGGTTGGAACAGCTCGCAAAATCCAACCTTTTCACCTACTTCATTGCCCCCAACCCTTTCTCGTACCTCTATTGAAACAGAATGGTTTCATGTTCTTTCATCGATTGGTTATTCCTCTCCGTTCGTATCTCTTTTTCCAATTTCGGTCTCGATTAGTTCACAAGATTGAATGGAAAATTCTCCTCCGGACCCTCGATTCGATTGTTTTCCAAGAATGTTGAGCCGGGTATGTAAGCCATGTATCTGGGAGGAACAACAATAAAAAATAAGGGCTTTCGGGTTTTTTCACCTGGTCTTGTATTGCAGCTATTTTAAAATTCTTATTTATATTATATTTATAATATAAATCTTTTAGAAGAAAGATTATAACTATGTCCCATCTCGATGGTGGGACCAACCAAGATGTATGTCGTCCAACCCGACCTCAGACTCTTTCTTCCCGACCTATTTTTCTCTCTGGCCACAATTATTTAGGTGGTATATATTCCGAGATTGAAGAGATCGAATTCCTCCCGGGAACACACGAAAGAAAGATATGAACTGGGTAAATAGAAATGGAAAAGAGATGTTTCCAATTCATCAAAATGTGAAGCTTTTTCTACATCTATATGATCTACTAAAGTAGATCGGTATTGACCATATAATAGAAGAAGATCTTGGTACATGGAGTCCCAAGAAGGTAAGAACTCCAACCTGTCTGATGCTTCTTCGGCCAAATACAATATACAAGTGGGACCTGCACTATGAGCAAGCTGTGCGAAAAACCGCTTCTTTTTTCCGGTTCCGAAACAACTTGGGCGAAATAGGGTTCTACCGGGAAACCATGGATTTTTGAGTTTTCGCCATTGGTTACTGGTTGAGCCACTGGAATGGAATGAGATAAGAATCTCTGGAGATTTTTCTTCTCCACTTACTCATAACAGGCTTTTCTTCTGTAGAATACTTCTTCCGAATGGCATAATTGTCTGATTTCTTCCTCGATCTTCAAAGAAAACTGACTCCTCCTACTCCTCCTTCTTCTTTAGGATAGGATCGTCGTTGGTCCTTCTTTCACTAATGATCTCACCATTTTCTAGTAGTTGTAGTTCGCGCGAGGGACTATCCTTTCTATTGCTTGCCCTTTCACTCTCAAATGGTCTCTCTCTTCTATAAAGCGAAGCAAAGCGCATGGCGCTAAAGTGAAGAAAGCTCAATAAACACAGGAACACGATGCAGGGCATAGCATAAATGAAACCGCTGATCATTTCATAAAACATATATGCTTTCCCCCTCTTTCTTTGAAGCGAATTCCTGCCCTTTGATATATTTATTAATGAGTCGAAAGACTCAATCTTCCCAAGTACATACTTTGAATTTGATGAAGCTTTCTTTCCCGCGTTGGTACATTACGGGTTCAGCCCTTGTTTTCGCGAAGGTGACAAGAAAGGCTTCCACACCTTTGCTTTGAGAGAATCTAAGGTTTTGAAAGAACGTAGTAAGTGGTGAACTTTGTTTCCTCTCTCATTCGAATTGCATGTGTTAAGCATATAGTCTCAGTAGCATGATTGGAGCTTCTTAGCGCTTAGGCTACTACCTAACATTAACTAACCTACTACTATTTATATAGTAAGCAAGATCGTTACGTCTTTTTTCTTTCTTTATGAAATTTTTCGAGGGCGGTACACTTTTCCCATTATCAAAAGATTTCATTTCGAAAGGTAGAGGGCAGCTGTTAACATTGTAGCTAGTGAAGTTCCACCGGGGGAGTTAGATCATATCTCGCTATGAGACATCCAGTTAGGACGTAACATAGGTCATTTCGATAGCTCTGGGCACACAGCACCGTCGGAAAGGACAATCCTCTGGGTGAAGGGCTACTCACATGCCACGTATCACCGATTACTAACCCAGCTCATCTTTACCACTGCAGTATATGCTATAAATAGGGAGTTTGATAAATCTTAGAGTGGCCTTATTCGGCACCTCCTAAGCCAACTCTTTCATTCTTTATTTGCTACTATTTGCTCTTATGGCTAGTGCGCTATTTGTGCCCGGGCAGGGTAAGCTGAGGGGACGGAAGAGTCGAGGTGGGACTAACATCTACTAAAAAACCTCTTCTGATAGGGCTAGGTGGCTCTCTTTCACTGAAGGAAGAGGAAGAAAGGTACGGGAATAAGTGGGAATCAGCGCTATGAAAAATAAAGCTCAGAAAGAACCGGTCTTTCAGGTCCTGTTGTCATATCCCTTTCTATATTAAACGTAGCTTTATAATCCTTGAAAAGCTAAAGTCTCATTCATGATTTACAACAATGAGTTGAAGTGAACTTAGGAACACAAGAGCACATAGGAAACCATATAGTTGCCAAGTGCTAGAGCAAGGTTGTTCGCTAGCTCGAGCCAGGTATGCGGAAACATATTCTCCAGTTGCTTCAGCAGTACATAGATTTCTTTGCATGGGACTATCATGAGTTCCAATGTTGCAAGGGTTCAAGCCATTCAAACAGCCACCAAGAAGAATCGCACCGTTGGTAGTGGATCTTGACTATTGGGATAACAACTAGTTGGATATGCCTCTTCCGGTAGAGTTGACTGTAGCCGCATGTCTATAGTGCGGTTAGCAGGTGAGGGTAGAATTCTTCTTTATAGTCTCTTTAAACCAAATCTAGTACAATCAATAAAATCGAATCGTAGACCTGAGATTGCAAGGTTAAAGCTTGAGAAGGAATAATACCGCATAAGAAGGAGTTTTCACAACTAAGAATATATTATTATTTAAACTAAGAGAATTTTGAATTCTTTGCCTGCTTTCGAGCCTTCTTTTTATCCTTCCGAATCACCAGGATCTCCTGACCCAACAAGTTATAGCTAACTATATTTGAAGAAGAACTCCTAGCTTTATGACAGGTTTGAGGAAGAGAGAAACACCTATAAAAGCTGTGAAAGTAGGGATTGGCCCCCTGGGATTCCTGAGGTTGCCCCGCCTTCGAAGAATCGGG
>NC_133316.1:10634724-10662224 GCF_012295235.1 Primulina huaijiensis | reverse complement strand
CCCTGTTAGTCCTCCAGGACCTAAATAACTAAATTTTCGCCCATGAACTATTTGTGTCAATGGATTAGTTCGATCTAAAACTTGAGATAAGGGGTGTAAACCAAAAAAAGATTCATAAGTAGTTGTTAATGGAGTTGAAGTTAAAAAATTCTGAGGAGTCGGTATCAATTTATGCCGAATTGCTCCACATATAGTTTCGCGAACCACATTTTCTAAACGAACCAGAGACAATCCGAATTGATCTTGTAAAAGATCCGCTACAGAATGAATACGTTTATTTTTAAAATGTTTCATATCGTCAAGTGCACCCATTCAAAATTTCAGTCCAAACAAATGATCAGCGGCTGCCAATATGTCTCGTGGTAACAAAAATGTATTGTTCTGGGGGGTTCAGTCTTTGGTTTATATTTCGTCGACCAATCCTTCCCAATTCACATCTTTGTTGAAAGAACTTCTTTTGTAATTCCTTACATAAGGATTCAGAAAATACCGGATCCCCACCTACACAAGCAAATTGTTGATAGAACTCTAAAATGGCATTCTCTTTTGATCCAATTTGTTTCTCTCCTTATCATTCAGAAAAGACAAAAAGATTTCAAGATAATAAACATTGTCTAGAATTTCTCTTAGATTCGAACCCATAGCTGATGATAGAACTATAATAGATATTTTTTGTTTCCTACTCACGCGAGCCCATATTCTTGCTTTTTTATTACTCTCTAATTCTGAGCTTCCTCCCCAATATGAGATAGGTTGCAGCTATAGTCAGAACTCAAATGTTGCCTTTTATTGCTTTATTTTAAAAGGAAGTCTCTTTGTCACACAATACGAAATGATTCTATCCGCCTGAATAGGCTTCGTTCCCTAAAGTAAGATAAACTCCTTTATTTTAGTTCTTATTAGGTTAGACAAGAAGGCGAGAATAGCCTGATCCGAATTTTCTATTCGTTTTATAGGAACACAAGAGTGAGAAGGCAAAATAGATTGAAATTGAATCTGTATATTTACTTTGAGTGGACCTTCCTATCATGATAAGTAGTAGCACCGAAGCTCATTCTGTCATCAAGTTGAGGACTTCTTGAGGATTCCTTACAACGGGACAGAGACTAGAGAGTCAAGACTGGTCTCTTACAGCCCCTTCTTGTTGAATAGTCTTTCATGTTGAAACTGTGCGGCAGACTCTCTCTATAAGAGCAAGACTCGTGCTGAGAAAGACCATGCAAGATCAGTAGGTAAGTAAACAGCTTTCTTTCGTCCAAGTCCTTCTTCTATTCGTTCTTTTTTGAGCATCCACAGCTAAGGCTTTCGAACAATCCCTTCTTTTGTTCATTAAGCACTCTATTTATTAGGAACTGTAACGCCTTTTTTATTCTCTTTAAGCAGTGAGTCAGCAGTAACTCCATTTGAACAATTATGTTATGCTTCATGCTTGTTTTATTAGAACTTTTAAAGCAGGGATTTTAGGCTTGCTCAACCGAGCAAGGAAGGATCATATTCTTAACACATGCTAATCGAAGCCTAGATAATAAACTTTGAATCCCTAAAATCTGCAAGGAAAGCGGCTACGCGACTTGATCCAAGCAAGCACTCTCGTAATGAAGTCTCCTGTACCCATTATGCTCTCTTCTTCATTGATAAGAAAGAAAAAACGTGACTACATGCGCTCATCAATGCCGAAGTAATACCTCCATCGCAAATATGATGTTCCCCGCAGGAGCTTCTAGCGCATCAAGTTCGAGCGTTCCCCCGGCTCTAGAAATCCCTTCTGAACAAAATGAATTGGGGGGAGCACCGAGCCAGCCATTGCTCGATCCAATAGCCCACTCACCTTTCTCCAAGATTGAAGTTGTAGGAGTCCTAAAATTTTAATGCCCTGATCTGCCGTCCAATCTACATACATTCATTCTACTCGGTAAATATGGCTTAGCTGGCTCTCTGTCCGCTTCTCCTTTATTGATAGGCTCGGTAGGCTAAGTAGGTACTTCCATTGGCCAGTACTTCTCTTGTTAGGCTAGCCAGTAAGTAACGTAAACGTAGTTGGTAAGGCTTTCGGGTATCCGGTTTCATGTACGGATTTTACTGAAAAGGCAGACGAAAGTAAACAAGAAAAGGAAAGTTCTTCAAATACCTAGCTTCGGTAGAGTTCATTTTATATCAACCTATGACTAGTAGACCTATACAAAGACTAGAGTTTAGCATTTACAGATTCTTTCGTTGTCCTATTATAGGGGTTATTCCCCGTACAAAACAGATTGAAGGCTATTGAATATAGAAAAGGTTCAAGATCCATACCGACATAGGGAGCTATGGTGGTTGCTTTTCTCCAAGAGTTCGGAGCAAGAAAGCCCCCTAAAGGATGGAATATTCCAAATCATGAATGGAGTGACTCCGATGATGATTGGGACTTCCAATCTGAACAACACCGATGGTTCTCATATTCAGTCTCAGGGGATATGGGGAGTGTAGCACCTGACGGCAGGACCTCTGAAGTTGATGAATATTTTGAAGGTAGAGTCTAGTCTTATCATGCCAGATGGTTCAGATTTCTAAAGAAAGGGGAGCTTTTCCTTTGATCTTGGTTTGGTCATCTAACTTGCAAGCCTGTTGGGAACAGGTTTTGCCTTTCTCATCGGACCTTGGTTTTAGGAGATTCTTTGGAATGTTTTTTATAATCTTCTGGTTTATGGTTGACAGCTTCATTCCGAATGTTTCGAATCGCTGTTCTATAATAAGGGAATCTCCGTCAGAATGTCTACTTTTTACGCTAGGACCCTGAGCTGAAAGTACTTTCGCAGAAGCGATGCTTCAATGTGTCTTAAGGTGGACAAAACGACTTCTTCATAGTTTGGTTTCTGAAGGACCCTCCTAATCTCCTCGAGGAAGTATTTTTGTAGGGTGACTGACTAATGCCTGTTCTTTCTGGACATAGCCATACAAGGAATCTATGTATTCTTCCAAGGAGGATTTTTTGTAAGGAAGAAGGGCTTATTAGATTATGTCTGAGGTATTTATAACCTAATTTATTCTTGAATGATCCTCTAAGGTAAGGTATGTCAAGACGTTAGTTCTATCGGAACTAAAGAATCATGGGTAATACCAGCTAGAAGCATTATACAGACCAAATAATGTTTATTCATTTGATCTGAAGTCGGCTACAGATCGGTGGCCGTTGTCCGTTATATATACTCTTTTTTAGTTTTTATTTGGACCGTCTTTCGCATCTGTAGTTGTAAATAGTTCTTTTGGCTTGTACTCATTTTGGTTGTGAAAACCGTTGGTTCGGAAACCACGCCTAGTGTCGTTCATTGCCGGGCAACCACTTGGTTATTACTCCTCCTGGGCCCTATTTGCCTTATCCCATCACTATATAGTGTGGTTAGCGGTAGAACAATGGGCCTTAAAAGGTGGTGTTTTAAGGAGTATGCGGTCTTGGGTGGTGATGATGTTATAGCTCATCCCCAAGTTGCGGCAAAGTATGAGGAACTGTTAGGAAAACTAGGAGTTTCCATCTCTAAAGATAAGTCTCTTATCTCTGAGACTGGTTGTCTTGAGTTTGCAAACTCAAAAGTATTTGGTTAAGTAGGTTTCTTTCACTCCAATTTATTTAAAGGCTCTCCTAACAGTTCGATCAACTTTAGGACTGGTCCAGCTTGCACAGTTATATCGTGTGGAAAATCCTAACACGTTATTCCGTCTAGCTGGAGCAGGTTTTAGAGCTCGGTCACGGCTCTATTCCTCTCGCCGTTCAAAGAGGTGGGAGAGACTATGGGTCGTTTCTACAAAACCGCCCCATAGCAGTCGTTTTCCTTTAGAGTGGTGGATTAGTAGGGGTAAACCCATAAATCCCTATCTAAAGGGACTAATAGTCGATTTGCTTCGGAAGGAACCTAAGCCAAAAGAAAAGAGATTAGGCTGGTTCCTGAAGAACTTCTGTTTGATGGAGAACGTGAGATACTTGAGCGAACATTAATAAAAAAGGGGGTTAAAATGTGGCTCAAGTGGTTGTCCTGGTATAACTCCATCCTACTAACACCAGATCCTCAATTATCCAGTTTCTTTGAAGCCCCAATCTGTGCAACTTCTTGGAAGAAACCTGCCGATGACATTGAGTTCATTCGGTATGGTCTCATCTGGAAGTGCTATGATAAGGGAGCTGGAAAATGGAGTGAAGGGTACTGTCCTCCAGTATTGGGGACAGATACCTTTATTTCTTTTCCAGGCTGGATATTGGGAGGGGCAAAGGGAACTGACTTCATCATGGCCCCGGTGACTGACCAAGATATCGTGGGTAAAGAACAACCAGGTCATAAGAAGCACCTGAGCTAGAAGCATTACACCACCTAGCAACGCTTGAGGAACAAAGAATATGATAACTTGACTAACATGATGGTATCTCGGTGTGGAAGAGCTGGTCTTCGATATGGAAAGGTGGGCCGATTCTTTATGCCTTCACGCCTGCCTTGAGGATGAACCAGCCACCATCACCACTCGTGGTTCACATCTTTCGAAGAACTATCTCTCTGGCGAATTCCAAGTAAGATACGAATGAATCCTAGGTCACAATGGAATGAGAAGGCTTGGAACTATACTGATTGGCAGTAATGAAAAAAAGAAAAAAAATAGAATAAAGATATAGGGAGAATGCGGATTTGGTGGTACTTGAATTGGTACTCATCATGCGAATTGGAGAGCATGCCCCGTTGGGTACTCCTTTATTAGTTGTTATTTAAAGATGTCAACATCTATTTTTGATTCAACAGCGGAAAAACATCAAACAATTCATGCTTACTAGATGTACATTCTTAGGCCCAGCCTTACACACCTTATTTATCCTGCCCTTGGAAATAACTTATGCGTACTAGCCACTAGCAACTAAAGGCGCAAGTGCTGCCATGCTATATGTGAGCGATCGATGTGAATAAGAGTTTCTTTTTCCAGGAGGGTGATCGGATCGGGATAATAAGAAAGGTACACGATCGACCATTCATTGTACACAAGGAGTGGAGGTGAGATAGATGCCTCTCCTCTGGTACTGACCGGGTCAAAGAGTTCTCCACCACCGGGTAGTTCTTCTTAATGCGCAGATGAATGAGATAGCTTATCTTAATCATTTCATTGGAAAACGTGAACGACTACAATTGTACATTGCCTAAACTCAAAACCTGAACCAAGCCCACTGTCGCTCTCCTTTCAGGACTCTGACAGTCTCGCTTTGGTCGCCTGCCTTTCCTTTATTGCCTCCCTTAATCTTAATGGGCGGGCTTCAAAAATCTCTCTACAACCGGTCTCATCAGCCCAGGCGAGTTCATCTTTTTATTGCTTGAGCAAGGCGGCAGCAAGGGACTAAGATAACATTCCAAACATTTCCTTCTAGCCAGAGCGACGAGCCTACCATGAGTTGAAACACCCTGGCATTACATTGGTGGAAGAGTGCATTTTCCATATCTGATATTGGTGCCCTGTCTTCCCAAAGATGATCTCGCAGAAAATGAAAACGACATGAGATTGGCATTCATTCCTCCAACCTTTCAAACATCTTATGATGCTAAGTTTACCGCTCCACTAATGCTTGGCGGAGGTCAATGATCAATATGTGTCCGTTTTCTCGCTCAGAGCAGACGGATATGCACAAGTAGGAAGTTTCCTCAGCCTGATAGTTTCACTGGTTTCAATCCATATCCCAGTAGGAGCATATGCCTGAAAGCGCTCACTTAGATTTAGATAGAAGAACGGTATGCCACTATTTTTTGCTCCTTATATTTTATTTTAAATTTTTTTTTCATTTTTTATTTTATTTATTAGTATTGTACTACGGGCCCGTTGGGTTCTTAAGAATCAGAGTCTTTTTTTTTTCGTCTAAATGACAAATTCCACNACTTTAAATGGCTGAAAAGAAACTACATCTTTCACTGCAATTCCAATTTCTACTGGATCGAATGCAGAAGGAAAATATCGTAACTGAGGCCTTACTTAAGCTTATTAGCCCCGGATGCGCGCTTGCTTCAACATTGAATCTATCTTCGGAGAAAGACAGTGTGTTTTAACAATACTAGTGATGAAAACAGTCTATTATTTTAGCATATTCTAGTAGGTAGAGCAAAAAAAGGGAAACTAGATAACTGGTTTGTAGTGAACAGCGCAACTCCGATCGGCGCATATCAATATTATATATATACTACCCTTAAGGCCTTCATATGGTGGCTCTCCGTGAGAGAACTATCAGTTCTCCAATAGCAGTTTGAAAGTAAGCCCTTTACCCCGTGAGACTGTGAAAGTACTCTACCATAGATTACCCTCTTTACTTTATGGGTAAGTAGCCTCCGTCCGAAATGAGTATATCCCTAAGCTAAGTCTGTTCACCACCGCGTAGAGGTCTCCGAATAGAGCTCACTACATGAAATGAGACATGTACTCAAAGTAGTAGAGTGAGGAGTGGGAACTCCCTCTGTCAAGGTGTCACAACAGGATGTTGTGTTAGTTGGGGAACTCTATAGTTACCGGGTAAGGCTGGACGAGGTGAACCAGCATTCCTATCCCATCTTCATCTTCGATCTTGGGGAAGCGTTTGCAGCGAGGTAGGGACATCTAGAAATATCGTTAACCATTGGTTATTAAGGTGTATTGTATTCTCAAAATCCCTATATCTACAGCAAGGAGCATGTTGGGTAATATGCCAATTTGGCCGCTATTAGTAGATAAAATTCTTTCTTTCACTTCTGAATCCCAAACAATTCGATTCGGGGTCAGAAACACAAAGATTGAAGATCATTTCTTCAAATTGTTCTCCATTTCGAAGTTCATAGCTGAGCTCATTGAACGACGACTGGACCAGTAAGACCAGCTAAGAAAAGACGACCAGCCCCCATACCCGTGCTATCCCACTGAACTTAAAGAGCGGAAACTGAATATACCAAAATATGAGATTGGAAGCATTTCTTATAGAAAATATTGAATGACTAGCGCCCGACAGCAGCATTATAGGATGGCTCTGGCATGGAACAACCTCCCTTACTCCATAGGACACGATAAGGTTGAGCTTACAGAGCCCGGCCATCTTCTCCCGATTTGCCTGGTGGCCGAAAAATGCATGATCCCGCCTGTCTGATTGTTATGAGATTTTCGTGACTTCCCTTTATTTAACTAGTATAGCTCCAACGCTTCCGTTAAAAGCTCCCCGTCACCAAAGCAAAGACAGAAGAGTCATAAGGGTTGGTACTTTTGCAATAATCGACAGACAAGTCAGTAAAGTTCTCCCGGAAAGGGGACTGCCAGAGTAGCTAGAAGTAGTTGATTAAGCCTCTGTCAGAGGGAAGACGGGGGGGAGCCCTGGGGTTGAACTCCTTTCGTTGACTGTCGAACGAATCCGGTAATCGGTGCCGTGGAACCCTTTTTATTCTTATCTTAGAAAAGAAGCATCCCTTGACGCACCTTATTTCTTTATTTAATTTAAAGGCAAAGCTCCACACGGAAAAATGAAATTAAATAGGCTAGTTAGGAAAAGTCCAGAACGTTTAGTGATCACAGAAGGGTACCGTAGAGAGAGGCTCTTCCTGATGTGAGATTGCCTGCTTGCTTCAGTGGAAGGAATTTTAGTGCTGATGTAGCTAACAGCCCCCTTCATAGTCGATTCGTTAGGGTCGTCACCTTCCACCCAGAAAAGTATCCACCGTTTTCTTTGTCTCTTAAGCCTCACAGCTATGGGACTTCCTAAAGAAAACTGCAATCGCAGTTTATCAACCACTCACAGGATCACCGAGATCTTTGACTTAGCTCCCAAAGGTAATCCACCCGGCCCTTTCCCAACCTATACAAGGGGAGCAGAATATAACGAAAGGGAGACAAGGTCCTAACTAGNTGAAAGAGGCAGAGAAGAGGGAGTCATTTGGGGAATCGCCGAGTTCAGTTCTAGTTACTGAGTTCGAGCTCTTAGTCATTACTGAGCTCCTAGAGACGTAGGGCTCTCAAATGGAGACTTTTCCACCTCTAGTTGTGAGGGAATCCTCAATCTTTCTCTTTCTGTTATGGTGTAATTGCGCTCTGTCGGTGACAACCTCCTACTCCACAGTGGAATAATCTAGTTTGGAAGGCCCTTATTGAGCCAATGTAGAATATCGTAGAGAGATGTGATAAATAACTTTTGCCTGGATCCATTCAAAAATTGGCTAGATTCAATCTCACTCTCCCATCTAATCCTGCAGAAAGAAGGGATAAAGGAAAAGAGCACCTATCCAAAATGAAAGATCTAGTCGAATATGAATATCAAATGCCCGTTCATCCTGCTGAGCTTTGATCTCACTAAGTTCTGCTCCCTACAGACTGCCTAGACAGGACAGAAGAGGGGTACTCATGTGGTGCTACGATAGAGAAAAAAGAGAGCTCTAAAAGACCCTCGCATAGCTTGTTGAACCTTCGGAGAGAACCATAGAGATCAATCACCTCATAGATAACCGACGACATTACACGAGTTGCTGAGAAGACACCTCCCTTGTTGTGTTGCTTAAACCGCCTCTTCTGAACCGGGGTACTTACTGACTGAATCGGATTCTATTGAGTACTTTCATCGGGCTTGAATCCCTGATAGGATCCATGGACTGATGGAATCAAACCTGCCCTACTCAGAATCTCGAAGAGGACTTTAATTGACCTTCTAACCTCGGATACTCTCTTCTTGAAGTATGTTGAATACTCTCCACTAAGAGCATTTTCCTCGGAATTCCCATGATTCGGCAAAGGAGTTGTATTAAAACATCAGGAGCATTGGTCATTTTCTTGAAATCAAACCAATCTATTAAGGCCTGAACCCGATTTTTCCAGCGGTGAAATTTTCTGTAGAATGCCCTATTGCCCCAGCATGTTAATCACATCTAGCATTCGGATCATACCACTTTGGAATATGGAACGGTTCTAGCAGCACAGGAGCTATTTGATGGTTTTGAATTAACTGTGGCAGGAGTTCACTATAGGTCATAGGGAATTGGATCGTTTTGGACCTGCCTTCGCTCTTGATTATTTCGATTGTTACGCGGGTTCGTATTATAGACAGGATTTGGATTTGCACCCTGATGAGGTGCTTAATGTCTAGGGGCAGGCTCTTTCTCATCCAAGAGATCGAGTGATTTCAGGAAGAAAATCCAGGTCTTGCAATGGCATAGGGTTCTCCCTCCTCTTCGAGGCAGGAAAAGGCCAACTATGGCGCGAGTACATACCAAACTGCTCAAATCATGCGGAAACTACCAATATGAGCCGGAACCCAGCTTCCGCTATATGGTTGGCAAGCTAGACTTTCAACTCTGTCCTAGTCCGGGTTTTCTCTTCCCTCCAGAGTAAGGGATAATTCTCCGTGTGAGCAGCTAGTTGAATGAATACCCGATTTCGGGATAATCCGATCCGAGTCCTTTTTACAGCTTCCGATGAGCTACCAGAGGGTCTAATATCAGATAGTACTCAATTCGCCATACCTACTAGTTGTTCTTTCTTTAAAAGGGCTAGGTAAGTAAGAGGACATGCAGAAAAAAGAGAATCCTCCCCTCCAGTACGTTTAAAGCGTCTACTATACCTCAACTCCTTCCACTCACCTTCATGTGTGAAAGAAGAGGCTGTAGCCTTACCTATACCCTGGCTTTCTCCCTGACCAGCCTTCAAAGATATTCGCAAAGGCTTGTGACTCTGGTTGCCCCTGACTGCTGGATCTCGTTGGTGCCGCCACCCTCATCTCGAAGGTTAAACCAAGTTTCTTCTCCCGAAAGCTTGGCCCGTATTACATTAGTGGACTACGACAGGCTCTTTCTCCTCAATCGGGGGGAATGCCATTCTTAACATCTTCCGCTACCTTTCTTTCGCAGGTGGCAGAATTATAGACCATATAACCTTTCCAACAAAAGCGGCCTACTCTTTCGCTAACTACAGGGCTTGGGCCCGCTCAAAGGTATACAGCTACTTGTGGTATCTCCCTTACCGAACTAAGAGATAGCCTTTAAGGGGCCCAACAAAGACGGATCTATTCCCTAGGACACTTCCTACTAGAAGAAGTATGGTTTGGGGATAAAAGCTGTTACTTTGGGGTTTTCCTTACGAAAGCACTCTGGTCATTCTTGTTCGAGCTAATAGGTGATAGGTGTCACCGTTCTCCCTTCGATCCTTCCTACTTGGCCCATCCAGAGTCTTACTTTGTGGCTTTCTTTATAGTCAGCACGTGAACATACATTCTTCAAAGGTGTTTTATTCCGGGTAGAGGTATAGTTCCTGCGTTGATCGCAGCTTACTCTGCTTTCCGAACTCAGACATTTAGGCGCCTAAGCTTACCACAGAGTGAACTTACTCCTGGGATACATTCCCGTGGGGGTCCCATTCCCTTAATTTATAGTCTATAGCTCTTAAGCAAAGACTTCTTAGCGGCACGATTCGGATTAGCAGACTGCTCTTCTTTCAAACGGTTTCCCTTTCTTGCTCTACTTACTGTCAATTCCGAACATAGCAGCTACCTTTTCACTCACACGGAGACCGAACGTACTGGGCCCTTACGGAACAGCTAGAATTCCATAGGTCTTACTTCGAGACCCCTTTCTTTTTTCCTTACTTGACTCCCTTACAGGGTCACTCGCCGCATCATACCTTAGGTCCACTACAGCTGAAAAAGCGGTTACTTACTAAGGGGTATCTCTTTTGGGTTCAAATCCTGGCCAAACCCTTCCCATCAGAAGACTGCCAATGCATCCATTCCCTTCCTCCCAGAACTCCACACTCATTGGTTAACTCGCTTGGTATCCACCTTTCTTTTCTTCGTTCGACGGTCTGTTAAGCGGGGTCCCGTCCCTCTCTCTTGTCCGGCCTATTCTTGTCCAGTAACCATTCTTTCGTTAAGAGTTCCGCGATTTCATTCTTTGAACCTTTTGGTATGTATTGCCCCCTAACTATAGATCAGATCCACCAGACGGAGAAACTTAAATTCCGCACTGCTGCTGAGTCGTCGGACTTATCCACCAATGGATTCGTGGAATTTCTGTGGATTGCGTTGGGGGAAATCTACCAAAGCTAGGCAGATAGATAGACTCCTTTCCCGTTGCTAAGCTAAGGGCGAGCAAGAAAGAAAATCCAATGATTGTTTTTTAACCAGCGCCCCCTTTTGGGTATGCAGGTACTAAGAGTCCTCTCACAACCAACCAGCAGACATCATCTGGCTGGGTCTTGCCGGTATCAACAACGAGAAAGAAACAACCAAATGGAAACAGCAACTAACTATGGCTCTTGGCCCAGACAACGTCCTAGGCGTAGGGGAGATCGGAGCAAGAGGGAACGCCTAGACGACATTTTTCTTCCTGGGCAGCAGTAAGTAGATCGAGAGGTCATTCCGCCCCTTGTCCCCTATATTGGGTAATATGTTCTCGACCATTCTTGCTCCAATCTGACCTAGCTGGCGAGCGATCCCAGTTCGCAACAGAGAACAAGACAGCAAGCGAGCGTACCTTTGTTCGCTTCTTCTCCACCAAGCACGGAAGTTTAAGGATAACTGTAGGTCGGTGGCTACCTAAGGAAACTCCGATTCGATCCGCCTCCCGGCGGGGAGGCATCTACCTCATCCCGATAACAAGGAGAGGTTCACTATGATGGGGGTACTCTTTTTTTCCCTTCTGGAAAGAATGAAATGCATAGGGGACCATCCTTTTGTTGAGGCATGCTCCACAGATTTACAGATTCGCACGGGGCCTCAGGCCCTACTTAGTTGACTGACAATGACAAAGGCTTGCGAAACTAAGTGGCGCCCTTTCTTTTTTAAATAACCCATTCTCATTATCTTTCATAAGTAAAGTAGGAAAACCTATAGGTCCTTAGTAGCGTTGACAAAGAAGAAAAGAGCCGGGTAAAAGACAGCGAATCCTTTTATAAATATATTTATAATAGAAAGATATTATTTATATATTTATAGGCCAGCTTGACAAGAAACCCTTCCTCTTGATCTGAGGTGCGAAGAAAAAGATCTCTTTTTTATGACTTCTACTTAGAAATCCCGGCCCAGAAAAGTGACCGACCAGGGCCCTATTGATGAATGAAAGAAAGGGTTTATGAGCCCTGTAAGCCCACACCTGTGTAGAGTAGATCGTTCAACACCTGCGGCACAAACCTATTTTTGACCTATTGGTCCTACTATCATAGGCGACCGAACGGCCGCCCCCTAATTACTAGACCGACATGCTATAATAATTCCATAAACACCTAGCGAAGATATGGCAAACAAATAAAGTAGCCCTATGTTCGGATCTGACAATACCATAACCATAATAAAAAGGTACAACGGCCCGAGCGACCAGACTTAACATAAATGTAGCCACTGGAGCCATTCTAAAAAGGGATAAATTAGCACTACTTGGTGAAATAGGTTCTTTTAGAATCAATTTCAAACCATCTGCTAGAGGTTGTAATAATCCAAACAATTCCACTACATCAGGACCCTTTCGACGTTGCACAAAAGCCATTACTTTACGTTCAGCTAGCACTAAAAAGGCTACTCCTAGTAGAAGTGGTAGAATTATTCCAAGTATTTCAGCTGGAACAGCTATGTACATTTTAGATTTTTTATTCACTCATGATCTGGCCTGGTCGACCCAATCATGATATTGAAGGATGGGACCTTTTCTCAAAAAACTCCGGATCCCGATAAGAGTTGAAAATGGTGCAACATCGAATCCTATTACTTCAAATGGAATCTTAGCCCGCCTCACTTGCTTTCTTTACTGCAAAAAGGCATAAGCGAAGCCAAGCCGGATAAGCTTTTTTATATTGAAAGCCCCAAAACTGGCTATCTTATAGCAGACAACTAACGCAAGCCTACTCAACTTATTTCATAATCATAAGTAACGGCCTGTTCGCATCGCAACTAATAGAAAAAAACAACTACTAGACTAGACTAGTAGTTGAGTGCTCCTTGTTGTTCGGATCTTGACCTGATCCGAGCTTCCAAAGCTCTATGCTGTTGGGGAATTCTGCAAGGGTCTTATCGCCTTTTTGATCGACTATATTTGAGTCTTTGGAGTACTTTGGGATTATATTCCGCGCCGAGCATTTGTGCTTGTGGGCCAGGGTGAATATTGCAGACCAGCGGATCTGGTGGTCGACAATTGTTCGGACTTGGTAAAGGTTGTCACAGCACCTGTAGTAGGACAGAGGACTTATCGCGATGCCTGCGGACCAATTTACGATGTCTCCGTCGCTGACGTTCGTCAAGCAGGCCACATGGATTGGCCAGGGTCTTCTTCGGCTAATGAGACCTCGATCCCGAAGCCTTCGGAGTATCTTTTTGATAGGCGCCCCCATTTGTATGGGGAATTCGCTGCTGATAGATCTCGCCCAGTGTCCCCCTCCTTCCCCCGCCGCCTTCCGACCCCCGGGAGTATACAATGACAACTTCCGGGCATGAGTGACCGATCGTGAGACTGCCTGTTAAACGTCCGATGGCACCTTGCTCCGACCTGAGCTATGCAACAACGAGATCCCCCTTGATCCTTGCCGGATGTGCTTGATGGTCCCCCATAATACGCTCACTTGGGGACCTCTTACTCCAGCTGTTCCAAGAGTCTCTGCTAGTTGAACCACGTCCAGTAGACTCCCTGTTCCGCTCATCCCCTTCGTCAGCTGTTTGATCGGGATACTATTACGTAGGTTCCTAAACTTTGAATGGATGGCCGAGCGTAGGTGGCAAGCAGTTATATGGATACGGTGCTTTACCCATAGACGCTTCTCCAGCTCTCGCAAGAATTGTATGGGAGTCGTCCTCGGAGGGACTTCCCGAATGATCGTACCTAGGAATTCTACCGTATTCTGTGCAGCTATTGTTGTTGATCCTGCAGAGTCTACCCAAAGGTTCAGGCCGAATTGTAGGAAGTGGTTGATACGTTTTTGTATTTCTATGAGAAGCTCTACGGCACCCACGATTCCCAGTAGTAAGTCGTCGGCATATCGCGCGTAACAAATCCTTATGTTGTAATGGGTTTTTAAGGGGGCCAGCTTACGGGTCAGGCCTCTCTCTGACCAGATAACTAGTATCGCCTCCACGCCCAGTTCTATCAACAGGCCCTTTCTTTTGCAAGACTTAAAAAAGTCTCTCATGGCCCAATTATTATTACAGCGTTCTGTACAATAGAATTCGGCCTTCGGGGTCAACACGGCGGCTTCTATGAGGAAGGCGGCGCAAAGGAGGCTCGAGGGTTTGTTAAGTAAGGCGGCAAGGGCCGACGATAGTACCTAATATAGTACCTATCATTTCTATAGTCTTAAAAATCTAATCTAGGTTCGAGGCCTCGCTCATAACTAGGGTTTTATTATTTCTCTAAAGGTTGCTAGGATGTATAGGTGTATTTTTAAAATACACCTATACATCCGAGCACCCTTTAGAGAAATAATAAAACCCTAGTTATGAGCGAGGCCTCGAACCTAGATTAGATTTTTAAGACTATAGAAATGATAGGTACTATATTAGGTAATGAATCATCGTTGTTCCTAATATAGTACCTATCATTTCTATAGTCATAAAAATCTAATCTAGGTTCGAGGCCTCGCTCATAGTTATGAAAAAATACACCTATACATCCCCGCACCCTTTAGAGAAATAATAAAACCCTAGTTATGAGCGAGGCCTCGAACCTAGATTAGATTTTTAAGACTATAGAAATGATAGGTACTATATTAGGAACAACGATGATTCATTATAATATATTTATAGAACCTTCTGTCTTTAGAGTATACTCCTGAGATTAGATGATAGGTACTATATTTTATGTCTTTCTTGTACATAGTGGATGAAATTTACAATCATGATGTGTCTATTCGATTATAGGAATCGGTACCTCCTTCAACGGACCGCTAGAGTGAATTACTTGTCCTCCTATGTTATGGTTCTTAATGGGATATGTTTGAGGAGTTCTAATGCCACTGATAAAGAACGAAGAGTCTTATATTATAGTCAACAGAGGTGTTCTACCTCCTCAGCTGAAACGTATAATGGTTCTTGGTATAGTTTACAAAGTAATATATCTTCTGTTGGATCGAAAACTGTGTATCCAGGATCTATCTATGCTTCTACTAGTTTTAAAGAACCACACTATCGAGCTATTGATTTTGAAGTTCTAACATTAGCCTTCATACAATTGATCGAGATGTATGCTTACTATTTAGAATGTGACTATTTGAAAATAACTATTGGTTATACTATGATATTACCATCATCTAGCGATTTGTCATTTACTTTAGGCAAGGCTATTCCATTGTGTGATCCTTTAGGTTCTAGTATCCCCAAAAAGAGGATCTATGATATGATTGAATAACTAGTGATGTTATACGGTGAACAATATCAGGAAGCTATGGTTAAAGCTATCTTTATTCGTATCTATTATGAATCTAAGTAAAAGTTGATCCCTAAATCAATAGAATTACCTAATATAAATATAGAAGATAATGTTATAGATTCTGAAATAGATAGTGGTAAACTACCAGATGTCAAATCACTTATTTCTGTAAAGAGTCGTACTCCCATTAAAGTAACCACAATCAAAGGTGTGAGACCAAAATGTTATCCTTTCATAGTAGCCGATTTAGAGACTATACTAGTCAATAATGTTCATGTTCCTTACGCTGCAGGTTACTTAGTGGTGAAATCAGGTGACGATCTTACTTCCAAACCTTCGATACACACCTTTTTCAGTGAAGATCACATACCTTTCTATCATACCTTTGAAGAAAGGAGTGAAAGAATATTACATGATTTTTTCTATAATTTGGAAGTCTCAGTTCTAAACATATATAGTACTCGTCTTCGAACAATTTATTTCCATAATTTCTCCCGATTTGATGGTATTATAATTCTTAGGTATTTTGCTGATCGTCATAAGTATAAAATCAGAACCTTGTTTAGAAATCATAAGCTTTACGAGTTGAAAATCTATCTTGGCGATAAGTTACTCTTCCGTTTCAGAGATTCATGCACATTACTCCCTAGCTCTCTTGCAACATTGGGAAAGACATTATGTCCTGAATTAGGTTCTAAAGGCTCCATCCCACATGAGGATTTGAAAGTCTCTAATCTTCAGGTTTCTAGAGAGGAATTGATAAACTATCTTCGACAAGACATCCTTCTATTAGGTGGTGTGATGTTGAAAGCTCAAGAGGTTAATTGGTCTAAGTATCATATTGATATCGAGGAGGTGATGACATTGTCATCGCTTTCACTTAAAATATTTCGTATGCATTATTTGGATGATAAGACCTTTCCTATCCATATACCTACTCAAAACCAAGATACTTTCATAAGGCGTGCCTTTTATGGGGGTCATGTTGATGTCTATAAGCCCTATGGTGAGAATCTTTACTATTATGATGTGAACTCATTATATCCATATATTATGAAATCTTACCCTATGCCTTGTGGTGTACCAGTATGGCGGAATAATTTGGAAAGCGTTGAATTAGATAGCTTGTTTGGCTTTATTGAGGCCTATGTAGTATGTCCTACTAATATATCACGTCCGTTCTTGCCTTATAAGGATCAATATGGTACTTTAATCTTTCCTACAGGTAAATTCATTGGAGTCTTTTATAGCGAAGAGTTGAAGTTTGCACGTGATTTAGGTTACGAGATTATCCCTCTTAGGGGATATTTGTTTGAGAAGAAGTCAAGTCCTTTCGAAAGCTTTATATCACACCTCTATGAAAGCAGACTAGATGCTAAGAAAAGAGGTGATGAAGCTATGACATTTATATATAAGATTCTCATGAACTCTCTCTATGGTAGATTTGGTATGAATCCTGAGAGTACAGTAACAGAGATCTGCGATCAAAAGAGATATGAAGAATTGATGAAGAAGGATACTTTTCAATCAGCAGAGAAGCTTACCGATCATTAATATATTGTGAATTACATTACCAATTTTAGTGGCTCTGATGACGACTGGAAACCTCCTAGGATGTCGGCTGTTCAATTGTCAGCAGCTATAATTGCTTGTGCTTGCATTCATATGTACCCACACATTTCCAGACCTGACTGTTACTACACGGATACTGAATCTATAGTTCTAGGAAGTCCTCTACCTGAGGATCAAATCTCTTCAAGTGAATTGGGTAAGTTTAAACTCGAGCATCAAGTAAATAGAGGTATCTTCTTAGCACCCAAGAGTTACATGCTAGAGATAGAAGATGAGAGACATATTATCAAGCACAAGGGCCCTGCTAAAGATTTAGTAACATCTGAATGGTTGGAGTTCATTAAAAGAAATAGTGCTACTTTAGAAAAATTAGGTTATCTTATGTCTAGAAAACTAATACACGTTAATCTGAAAGAAGCCTACGATTATCTAAGGATCTCATATTTCAAGAATAATGCTATACAAAAAGTATGTGGCCTTAGTTTTCTCTTTAAGGACTTAGCTACGAGGTTGCAGGCTGCTAGGTATGAAGATTCAATAATCAGGCTTTCATCCGCATACGACGATTATATCTTTTATTTGCCTGCATTTATGGACTTCCGTGGTAGAATCTACCGCTCTGGTATCTTGCATTTTCATGAGCGTGATTTAGCTAAAAGTCTCATAGTCTTTGCTTATAATCATCAAGAAGTAAACAACCTGTTGGAAAATGACATAGTTGCATCTTCTGCTGCCTTTAAGTATAAGAAATTCTCTCTTTATGATGAGGCTCTTCAATGGTATAAGGATAACCAGAGTGTGATTCAAGCTTCTGAGGAGAGTTTAATAAGAGTGCCAGTGATCCATTTCAGTTCATAGCAAAGGTCCTGTCTCACTATAGTGAGGATGAATATAATAGACTTCCAATAACTCAAGATGCAGCTTCGAGTGCTTATCAGATCATGAGTTATTTATTGCTTAACGAAGATCTAGCTAGGAAAACGAATCTTATTCAACACCCTGATAATAAAATACAAGATGTATACATGTACATGCTCTATGAGTTTAAGGAGTTTTTGCATCATCAAATCAATGATAAGTGTAAAATGGAAATCATAGAATCTAAACTAGATAGAAAGCTCATCAAAAGTCTATTCATGCCGTTGATCTATGGTAAGACAGTTATCAGCATGGATATGGATATTAGGGAGAAATATGGTCTATTGCTAAGCCGAAAAGATAGCTATAACCTCGCTAAACTTGGCATTGCTTATTTGAACAATAAATATCCAGACATAGTCAATTTTATGAAGTTGATTTCCATCATAAGTTGGTTTAGTTCTGTAATGGATAGAGCAGTTGTCTATAGTATAACCTATTTCACTACAAGACAGGATTATATGTCTTTCATAAAAGAAAAGATATATGTTTATGAAAGGAATAGCAAAAAGAAAAGACGGGTAACTATCTATGTACCTTCTATGGAGAGGGATATGCGAAAGACTCAATCCTCAGCATGCGCTAACTTTATTCATCAGAAGGATGCTTACATTGCCATGAAAGTAGTAGAATCATTATTGAGTCTACGTGCACCTATATACACGGTACATGATAATTTTATAACAACTCCGCCTTACGTAAGAATAGTTCCTGATATATATACCCAGGTCTTTATTAATATGGGGTTTCCACTTAAAATCATCAATGCTTTTATTAAGAGTAATCTTATTTCTCCATACAACCAAAATAACATTCCATCACCCTTATACTTTTCCATGGATGATGAAGAACCTATTCCATCTGATTTTCTTATAGATTTATTGAGTTCACATTGGCCTGAGAATTATAGAACTAAAACTAAAAAACAAATATGGGAGAAAAAGGTTTCAGACTTGGTTAAGTATTACAACAACTATGTAGATGCTGTGTGCGATAGAAAACCTCAATTGAATGATTCAGGGGTGTCTTGTGATTACCTTTATGAAGGGAAGTGGTTGAATTTTAAGAAACTTCTAGAGAACATAAGTTATAATTACAGCGTACATTATTAAATATCTTATATAAAGTCTATAAATGTGAGTCGAGTTCATTATGGTCCTCCTTAAGTATCACGGTGCCCATAGCCAACTGGAAATGAAATCTAAGAAAACCGCATAATACGACCTAACCTATGGAACCTATGGAATGTTTTGATATGAAGTTATTCTATGATTTAATAGATCGTCACTATCAAAGGAACTCTAGTGAGTATCCAATGATTTCTAGTAACGACCTCAAATGTTTTAAGGACCGACTGACTGATCTCAGTAATCAAAGTATTATAAACGAGGATGCCGATAAGCTATATGATCCTATATTGGATTCCTTGGTTCGATCGTCGTTAGCAGACTTACTTTACATTAATAAAAATAGAATTTCTTTCAAGGATTTCGTTGAGTTCCATCCTAATTATATACGTTTTCAATTTATGGATGACCTCATAGTTTCTAAATCATCGGTAACTCTAGGTTCTTTTAAGCTTTTAGAGTTTTCACCTAGTGCTGCTTCTATGGACTGCGGGATACTTATTCAAAAGGTTGATGATTTGTTACAGAATCCTATTCTCAAGATCATTATCAATTCATTTGTAAGAAAACTACAAGTTGAGGGAGATCAGTTAGAGAGGCTCATAGGTTTCGTTAAAACGAAAAGGAAACCAACTAGAGGTTTAGGATTGCTTTATTTTGTACTTATGGATTTGTATTTAGAGAGTATTGATAAAATGGTTCAAAACATGATAAAGAAATCGGGGTTACACTGTTTTTGGTGTAGGAGTCTTGATACCGCCATCCTAGGATTTACAGATGGGAAGACTTTAAAAACATTTAATGATATCTTACAGTTACACATCGCACTTCCGACATGGGGGTTAACCGTAAGAGTACGATCAGGAAACAGGGGCGGAAAAGTATTGAGACCATTCAATGGTAAACTATATATTAATTTTGAGGGTATCCTACAATGGAAAAGACCTGACAGTATCATATCAGAATGAGATGTGGGGTGTGTTTAGATGAAAAATAGTAGTGGGGGTGTTTAGAGTGAGTTTAGAGTTCTACTTGAGTCGAGCTACTCCCCGAAAATGCTCTATAAGGTGGGGTTCAGTCAACTTCCTATGGATCCCTCGCTATCTAATAGTGTGAGATATAAGAATGTAAATGGTCCCACCTTAAATCTTCTAGTTTGAGCTTTTATTCATCAGGTTTATGGGAGGAGCTATTGTCATGGTCCTTCGGCAACCTCTTACTCTTAGACTTCTTAGCCTTTTTAGGCTTTGTATTGTAGAGAGTTGGTTGAAGAGTCTCTTGACCTTCATAAATAGTAGCCTTGCTGACTGATTCATCATTATTCCTCAATAGTTCATATTTAAAGATAGTGGTAGCATCTTTAGTTCCTAAGTCTATTACTTCTTTAGGTCGTGTGTCTATCCATACATTATTTGAATCATATATATTTTCCCTTTTAGTACTCCGTGGTAGTCCTAGGCTGAGGATCAACTCTTTTTTAACAATTTGAAGTCTTTTCCAATCAATTCTGAAGTTAGCATCAGTGGGAATCTTCTCGGTTTGAGATAGATCAGCTAATTGCCTTACAAACCATTCCACTTTAAAGCAAGAGCAAAAGCAGAAACCGAGATTACCATAGATAGGCCGATCCAAGGGAGCATCTTTCAGCTTTATATCCATATAATATAAAGGAAGGCAAATGCAGCTTTCTGTTCAATCCAGTCTTGTTGGTGAAAGGCGAAAAAGGGGAAAGGTTCTTTCCGGAGAAGCGGGAAAGTCGGTGAACGCAGCACCAGCTGAGTGACTCCATCCTAAAAGAAGAAATCTCGGGACCCTAGAAAGATAGATAGATCTATATAGATGGAACGGACGGGGAAGTGATTATTCGAAAGTGGTATTGTTGCTCCTTTTCAGGAGTAGACTCTGCGGACACAATAGCTCGAACCTCCAGAACTGGTGAAGGCTTTGCCACCTTCGAAGTCCCCATTTGCTCAAGAGAAGCTCCCTCCTAAAAAACGAGAGGTTGTATTGACGCAGAGATATATAAAATCCTCGGGAGGGGCACATCTAAGATATCTAGGGAATTGCAACTGCAGAAGGTGCTACTGCCTCTTCAGAAGCTTGAGAGTGAGCAGTTTGTTTGGAGCCTGTGCCCTGGGGTGGGGCTATCAAGGTCGTTTTAATAGACGACAAGGAATTGACTCGAACGAAGTGTTAAGGTGGATGGAATTGAGAAGAGCCCTCGAAAATTCATGACAATCCAGGCGGTCGACAGCAGCTAGGTCTAGAGGTAGCTGGTTAAGTTAATGGAGTTCGTCGCTTTTCTCACTACACCGATGGTCCTAATGGCTTAAACCGCTCTGACCATTTTTTTCCTATCAATCATTGGATTGAGAATGGAATGGGCACACTCTGGGATGGGAGTCCCTTCCATTTCTGTACAAACAATGGTTTTTTGAAAAGATGAATTTGCACTAATAAACTCTTTTTTTCGTAAAATACGAGATAATCTTTCTTAGAAGTCTAAAATCCCCTCTCTCTTTGCCTTGTCCAATAGTCTGTTTCCAGGATAGGCTTACTACAGCTCGTGACAACCACAAAGCCTGTTCCCTACTTGCTTCCTCTTTATTGAAGGCGGAGTCGTCCCATTAACTCCACTGACTTTGGAGATCTCCCCCGCCATGACTCTGATTCTTATCGCACGAACTCAATCTTCTCCAACTCCCCGGCATTCTTTGGAGTCGATCTGCTAACATTGATGCCAACCCACTAGAGGGCCTAGAACTTTCTCTGGATTTGCCGTCTCCGTAAGCAATGGAGGGAAGGACTTTAGATTACTCCTAGAGCACTTTGAAAATCCCAGATACTGCATTCTAGATCGAAGCTTCTGCCAAAGAAATTAGTGATCACTAGCTCGAAACTCTATAGACGATTAAGAGAAAACATCCTAGTAAGCGACAACATCCCATTCAGTGGTAACCACCGATGGCGCGGAGGAGTCTTCTGTTAGTTTCCTTTCATCGTCTTATGTTATGAATTGTCTTCTACAACTGAGACTGTTGATTCATTTTCAACAAATTATGTCCCGGAATCAGAGGGTGTAGTCCTTTTTGGTTTCATCATCGGAAATCGTAAGATTGGGTCGAGCGGCAAGTCAACTTGGTGCTGTCATGGCGGTTGAGAAGTTTCATAACGGAATGGCTAGAAAGAGAAGGGTTCTTTTCCGGGCGATGAATCAATCTTTTTTCCTTCAAGTTTAGTGAAAAACTCTCCTCGACGAATTTGTAGAGATGCTGGCGTGCCTCCTGCCAATGGGAATGACTTAGGTAACGACAATCACTTTCTTAGTGATGGAAGACAAGTATCAGTGCCCACGTCGATGGTTACTACGCTAGTAGGTCGCCACCCAAACGCTATAGGCAGGTCCTGGTTGGTCGAAGACGCATGGCTTCACGGATTTCACAAGGAGTTTGTTCGGTGAGATTGATTGGTATTGCCAATCCACTTCGGACAGGGGAAATCTGTGAAGAAGCTACCCTATCAGGACAACAAGCAGTCAGTGAGTGAGCGCACTGCTTTGTCCCAGGGAGAAAGTGAGAGCACACCGTTCACTCCGAAGTACCCTATGAACTGCTCATTCAGACAGGGACCTTCATATACTATTGTAGGGTTGATAAAGCGGGAAAGTGGGATTGACAAAGAGCACATGGTCTTTGTGTCCAGGCGGTTGCAGTCAGGATTTCAAAGAGCTTTCTGGGATGGAACTCAGTATTCAAGTGAGTCTTTAGGAACTTAGCCCCACCAGAAAGCCAGCCTCCCACTAATCCGAAGAATAAGGACTGGGGAAGCTACTTCCAAGGAGAAAAGAAAGCGACTTCTAAGGAGGCTCGCAACTTGATTAGAGAAGGGCCGCTCGCGGGTTCATTTCCTATAGCGAAGATCAGAAAGAGATTAAATAGCCGACAGGTTTTATTTGATGCTCGTATAAAATTCAATCAAGGTAGACACCATTCTAAATCGTTCTTGTTCATTCTCCTATATTTATTTTATATTTATTTAATAAATAAAGTTTTGCACTCGGGAGAACCCATCCCAAATAGGTTGAAGTGGATGCTGATATAGATGCATTTGAATGAATTATGGTCTTTTGAATAAATAAATGAAACTACGGAACGAAGCCCAACATTTACGCTAAGGTGCGAAAGCCTAGCGAACAAAGAAGCGCTGCCCCTTTCTTTTCTTGCTTAGTAAGGCGCATCCATTTTCTTGTTCCTGCGTTAAGGACTATACGCTCAGAAAAAGCTTTTTTCTCGCACCTTTACTTCCCTATGGTTATGGTATACCCCCTTTCCTATAGGAAAAGCCATAGGAACCTATGAGATTGATTGAACAAGCCAACACTTAAAGGCGAAGAAGAATCATCGAACTAATGACCGCAACGCAAGTACTAGAACTCTTGAACTAGAAAAAAGGACCTACCGACCGATTTCGAGAGCTGCTACAGTTCTACAATTTCCAGTTGACCGAGAACACTTGTAGGAGACTTTTTTACCAATTTCAAGAAATTAAGATCGATTCTCCGAAGCTACGAAAATCCTTATATTAGAATATAATCGTACGCACAAAGCAAGCAACGGAAACCTCTGCCTCAGATCCTACAGATCAAAGCTAGGCCACACAAAAGAAGGAAAGGTAGGCAGCCCGATAAGCGGTTTTTTTCAACCGAGAAGAGCTACTTGACTAAAAGACGCGAGTGAAAAGGGGAGAGGAAGATGACTATCTTAAGCCGATAGTCCGGTAGGCCCTTGTAAGGCGAGTGGATGGAAGTGCTTTTCAAGCCCGAGTTGAACTTTCTGCCACGTCGGTTAGCTGGAATATGTACTCCACTGTACAAATCTAAAGCCTAAGCCTCTGACCCCTTTTATTTTATTTAAAAAAGGCATAGGACTTTAAAATAAAGATTTTCATAACCTTCCTTCCAAACGGCACAGGCACAACCATCACTGGATGAAGCTTATCCACTATCTCCAGCGGTTGCATTAAAGAAGAGCGATGGCACCTGGTGTAATGATAAAAATCAGCTAAAGGATATGGCAGTAGACTACTGAAAACTTTTGTACACTGACACCAACGTTGCCGATCTTGACTCCTCTTTATTTGGTGAATTGTAGGCTGCAACTAGTGGGTTCTCTTCAAAGTATTAAAGGCCCACTCATTAGCCTTACCAGTTGACGAGTAGTACAAGACTCTTATATAGAGAGAACCTAGCCAATTATCTTATAGAAGGTGCTTCCTTACCTCTGCTCGACCGTAGGCAGCCTCTGCCGCCGTTACAATGGGAATGCATCAGCCCTAATGGAAATGAGAGGCCGATCGATGGAAACTTGTAGTCAGACTTCTACGAAGTTGTAGCTAGTAAGGGTAAAGTAGCTTTGTTTGAGGAAGGAGAAGAGGCAGGTTCGTGGCTTAGTCTTCACTGACACACTATCAAACCTTTCGGGTTAAGTTAGTGTTCAATGAGCCCCACTAAGAAAGTTCCTTACAACAAGGCTTCTAGAAAGTGGTTTTTGGAGAGCGCTTTGCATTACATCAGTCTTGCCCCTGGGCTCCGGTGGTTACCTCAATGGTTGTTCATCACCCATTAGGGATTCCTCAAGACAGGTGCCACATTCATGGAGGACGAAACATTAGGGGATTGGGCTTGATCGGATTGGCAAGGGAGGATAAAGACTTAGATTCTGATTCTGTGCTGTCTGAACAAAGTATTCAAGCAACCCCCTATTCCACTACGGAGATTGAGTTACCTGTCTACGAACCTAAACTGGCTCACTAGCCCACAGAACTTAGATTGGAATGGATTGTGAATCGGATTAAATAGTTCATGAGCTTTACTAAACCGTACTATCTATTCTTTCTACTTGAGCTATCTCGCCACTTTCGGACTTTGCCTGAGACTTCTAACAAACGGGCCCATTCGATTTTCACTTGATCATGAACTCCTCACTCCAATCGAAATGAGCTAAAATCGCTACTTCTCATTCTTCATGAGCTAATTCACTCCTCATTAAGAAAAGCACTTCATCATAGGCGATAGCAATCTACGAACCCTTTAATGGCTGGCTGTCCCAGCAAGGACAGCGAGAATGACCGCAGAGAACAAGGCTCGAGAGACCTATTATTCCAACCCCAAGAACCAGTGAAGGCGACGTCTCACTACTACCAGTACGACTTGCGTTGATTCCACTCCCCCACAGCCAACTAGTGACTGCCTAGTCCTTCTTTCCGGATGGTAGCAGTACGCACCTCTCTCGATTTCGGTAGATGACCTGTCGCTACTTGGCTTGGTCGTCCTTCCCTAGGCAGCGCTAGGTGAATCCACCTTTAATTACTTCGGTAAGTAGCCCACTTGCCTCTGTATGAGCCTTTGAGCTAATATGCACGGAAAATAGCGGTTCCTTGCTTGTGGAGTTCCTTCTTGGATTGAGGGAGTATAGAACCAAGTNCGGTTAACACCGTCGATCAGGAATGAGGTCGTCGATCTCCAACTCAACCTCAGGTTCAGCCGCCTCATCCAAGATGGAGGGCTCTTTCAATCTCAGCTGATCAACATTGAGGGGTGGCGGGCAGTTCTAGTTTGAATGCATTCTCCCTGACCTTCTCTTGCAGAGTGAATGGTCCCGCAATGGTTTAAGCTTGCGGTTGGTACCCTTCCTTAGGCAACTTTAACCACAGTCGATCTCCCACCTGGAACTTATGATCGGTTCCGTCTCGGTCGTGCCTTTGCTTCTGTTGCCTCTGCGTTTTCTCCAGAGTATCAGAAACCCGCCCATGGTACCGCCGATTGATAGAGGGAATATAACTATTGGTTATCCAAATAGTAATACGCTACGCTCCTTAGACGGCTCTTTAGTAGAGTGCTTTCAGAGTGAAATTTGAGACTTCTATATTCCGGATCGAGATGCTATGCCTAAAAGCAAGTTTTCCTAGTCAACGGAAGACTTTACCGAATCTCCTGGGATAAGAGTTCTTCTTTCTAGGGCTATGTCATGTCTTCAATGTCGGCGTAACGACTGTTTTTTGTCGGCCTTACGAGGGCGTAGCATTCCAACCGACTCGAGCTACCTCCTTACCTTTACTGTAATGCTTTCGGGAAGCCTCTTCCCGGTTAACACCCCCTTTCAAACACACTCAACTCCACATCTACTTAAGACGATTACGCGCATCTGAGATGAGAAGGAATTGGATCAGAAGCATCGAATGCAAGCCAAGCTGTGGAAGAATAGGGTCTTTGCAAGATGCGCTCTTAGCAAGAACAAGGAAGAATGCACGACTGGCTATCTCGAAATTATCTAATAAAGGAGGATGCTAGTATGCCCTCGCTTTTCGGGTTTTTAGTGCCACTTCCAGCTGACACAGCAACTCAATGGTTAGGACTTTGAGCTAGATTTCCGGGGCTCTTGATCCTACATTTAGTTAGGATGCCCCTTACCTTAGCCGGACTGGCTTCTAGCTTTAGCATTGATTCCAAATCGAGATCTTGAAAAAAATGCTTTTGATTGAAACTCATCCGAAAAACGAGATCCTCGGCGCATATCCCTATACCTATGAGCAGTCCGAACAGGCTTTCATGGTTGGCTTACTAGGGAATCCTATACCAGTTGTTTTTTACCAGAACGAAAGGCTTACACCCCTCTCTACAACCACTATAATACGAGATTCTTTTGGGAATAGATCACACGATCCCACGCACTCTCACAGGATATCTATCAATAGGTCTCTTTCGGGGGTAGTACACACCTGTCGCTTTAATGCACATCAAGACCGGTTGGCTATCTGTTGTCGCGTTTAGTGTACATTCGAGAGCTCTAATTCAACCCTTCCTCCAGCTTGGGATGGAGCTTTTTCTATGGGAATTTTAGATTCAAAAGTTGCTGATTCATGTGCCGCAAACTCCTTTCTGAAGACCAACTCTAGGTTTATGCGCTATTTTCAGGTTATTCGTCAGGCTATTCGTGCATAATTCGTACTACTAATTCTCCGATTCTAGCTATCCTAATGAATTCTCTCGACAGCACCGGTAAATCTCTTTAGGAACAAGAGGATGCCACTTTACCTGGAAGGTTTAAAGCCTGAAGGCAGAAAGAATCCATACTTCCATTCCAGACAAGATCATACTTATTACTTAGACCTCGGCCTCTCCGCTCCAGATGCTATCCGATCCCTCGCCCTTTGTCTCGCGGATCTCAACCTGAAAAGATTCTTTGAGTGCTGAAGTTCGGCCTCCTAAAATGAATACCCAATGGCTGCCTACAAAAAGCAAACATTTCCGGATCATACTTATATGTCTATTCCGGGGAAGACTAGTGATCTTCTAATTCTTCTAGCCACCAGACCCTTCCTAGTCGAAAGAGTGGTAAACTCATTGTACGGACATTTTATATATCTAAAGTAGCTTTTACTACTTGAGTTATGCCTTCCTGTGCCCCCTGAACCCCAGCCTGTAGAAGCTGAGACCGGAGGACTATTTTACCAAGCCTTAAATTCTTCCATTATGGCTATTCTGAAATAT
>NC_133316.1:10613395-10630895 GCF_012295235.1 Primulina huaijiensis | reverse complement strand
ACATAACACCATAGTAAAAAACGAGTGTTTGTTCTTGTATTTAAGGTCAATCCTTGGATACTAAGCGTGGTCTTATTTTTAGCTTGGTGCTAAAATAATTAGTAATCCTAAACTCCGATTGTTCCCCCGGTTCGGATACCGTTATCTAAGACTATATAGACTTAGGAAGACCTATTCAATAAAGAAGATGAGTGTAGATTAAGCATGCCACGCCTTTCCAATCGGTTAAGGCCATCCATTGGTATTGCTTCAACCCATTTGGTGAAGTAGTCTGTAGCGGCGATAACAAAATGGTGACCATGACTAGAAGAAGAATTGGATGGTCGAAAGCGGGTGTGGAAGGAAGACGTTGAAGGGGCATGGATGAAATCCCCATGAGTCTGACACTCCTTACGCCTACGCACTCTATATGCTGTCCTTCTCCCCTTCTTCACATACAAGCTAGTGATCAGACTTCTACTGAGTCAACTAGAATCGGTACTCCGAAGTCTACTTCCTACTCTAACCCTCCCCCGTGATATCTATAAAACTCCCAACATTTCCTCCGAACATTTAATAGAGCTGCTTAACTTCTAGCCGGCCTTAAGTCCTCTCTCCTCGAAAAAGTAAGATTTTTATTCCCAACGACAAAGGAACAAGCATTTTCGGGGCCCCTCGAGCAAGAGGGAAATTCTCCGTTACGAACGATTCAGAGAAGGGATTCCATCCAACTCCTAAGACTAAAGAAGAAGATCGGAATTAATTACGAATGGCGCGTACTATCCGCAGATAGGGAACGCTCTACCGAGTTCCATTCGTTTCGATCTCATTCAAATATCGGGTAAGGGTATGTTCCCACAGAAGGAGCACCCTAGTAGGGTGGGTAAAGAGGAGTCTTATAATTTCGTGAATACGAAACCTGATTCGATTGGGGTCATAGCCATCCAAGACTAAAGCTGCTTCGATATTCCTTTCTATCGGAACGAAAAAAGATCCATAACAAGGGGCCAAGCTTACCACCTCGTTCAGGAACAAGGGATATGGCAAAAGAGACTTACAACAAAAGAAGACTCAGCCACATTAGATAGAAAAAATGTTCCCTATCAATGCAGGTCCTCGATAAAGAGGAAAAAACTATAAAAAGTACTCATACCTTTTTGCTATCAAACGAGAAGAATTCCTTATCGCCAATGATGCTAACCATACCTCACTTGCCTTTGCTGAGTTAATGGTTCAATTAAATCATACCTGCCCAGATATGTATCAAAAACCAATTACAATCACGCCACCGGATAACCTAAAGATTGCGTGGTTACGCCTTAGGAACCGGAGAGGCATATGAATCTCTTTCCTTTAGACAACTTCATGTATCATAATTCTTCTTTATAACCGAGAGATAGGATACCTATGAATGAATGCAATTCCGCCGGTCATCTGTCAAACCTCTCGCATTTAGGAAATGCTTTCAGGAAGGCTGCCCCAAGATCGCTGGAAAACCCCTCCCTACTTTCTTAGCGCTAGATCCGTCCTGAGCATGCTTGGCATCGCCTACATTACCAATCAGAGTAACATTCCTTTACCAAAACGGGACGGCTGGAGAATTCTGTTGAGTTATAGTTCTATATCTTAAAGGGCTGGCTAGAGGACCCCGTTTAAACCGGGTTCTGTCACTCCTAAATAAGGTTTCAGAATCGTAGACTTGGGAGTGTAAGCTAGAGCAGAGCTACCTATCTTTGGCGAATTTGTCCAACCGGAGATCGTAGTCTCGTCTCAATCCTCTTTCTTATTCGAAGAGGAACTTTTCCTTAATAGAAAAATAGCCTATGCCGCTATCGTCTTTAGTCTCTAAACCCTCGTAAGGCCACTCTCTCCTCGAAGATTGCCAGGTGTGAGACTCGCCAAGGAAAGAAGGCCAATAGCAGCTTATCTTAGCTTTGAGCTTTCATTCCTTTTGCTCTCATTTAGCTAGAGCTTCTTTCTTTGGATTTCATTTAAAGCCTATAGCAGCTTGAAGCACACTCGATTGAAGTCCTTTTTTTATTCGTGCCCTTGGAAAAGCCCAGTGACGAAGTGGCGAGTGCGGGAGGATTGAAAGGAGGGGGACTATCAGGCCTGGGACTCTTAGTATGAGCAGACCTAGAGCTAGCGATGAACTGCTAGTAGCTGATGAACTAAGAGTGCGGGATGAAGAAGACTCAGACTCCCCAGAGTGGGAAACACTTTTGTGCTCTATAGAAGAGCCATGGGAAGACGACCCGGACTGAGAAATGCAGACATGATAGAAGAAAAGAAGACTGACTTGGCAAGAGACGAACTGAAGTAGGAGGCTGATAGACACCTAAGGAGGAAGCCTGTTACCTTTTGCCGCCAATACTCTGCCTCATTCCTTATTTCATTTCCGGCCTACCTTATTATTTCTTCATTTCTCACGCTTCTATTTTATCTCTCTTAAAAGCAAAGCGCTATTTCAATTGAAGTTGGTGAAATCTACGATGGATTGAAGCTATCTGGTGCAGGCATTCCCTCTTGCCTCTCTATATGCTCTATGCTGCCCTACTCTCCGCCTTTTCTTTGAATCCCGTGTAAGCTGGTCAATTCTGCCTTTTAGTTCTTATTCAGGTTCTGGCTGTTCGTTCATCCTTCTGCCTTCTATCCTGCCTTTCTTATTGTGCCTGGCTGTCAGCGCATCGTCCTTTGCATGTCTCAGCAAATATATTCTGGAGCGTAAGACCGAAATGCCATTCAACAAATGAAAATTGGAAATGCTGAAGCGCGTATTGAGACTCATTCAGGTCTCTTTGATTTGGTTCTCTCAGTGGTTTCGTATAAATAGTATAAAAGAGGAATTTTGCGTTCTGTTCGTTCAGGCTCGTAATGCAAGAACGAGTAGGATATCTGCTCTCTAGCTTAGCTGGCTATACCGGCAATTCATGACGATGCTAGAATTCATGATGATAGGCGATAGGTAGCAATAAATCTCGTATAATAATAGTTGCTCCGGTAGACGTTCTGACTTGTAAAGAGAGCCTAGCAAGCTCGTACTGCGGACACTTAGCTAACTGGTTATTCATTAGCCTAACCTAACTCGGTGTCAAATTCGTTAAAGCCGCTGAACCACGGTATTATGCTTAACACATGCAAATCTAACGAAGTGCTCCTGGACGTCTCTTTGAGATTCCGTAAGTAACATCAGTGCAAAAGCCTTTGCTTCTTTATCTTTTGAGTTGTTCTGCCGGATCGGTCGCACAAGATCTTTGGTCTCTACCCGTAGCCCTTCGCCGTCCTTGTTCCGCGAGTGATCTTTTTTTTCTTCGTGAGGATTCCAATCTACTCTTTTTTTGGTATGCTCTTCCGCAATAGGAAGAATAAATAGTATTTATATATCTCTATCATGATTCGTAGGTTTTTCAACCACCTGTCTTTTTGGTTAAAGATTTTAAAGGGGAAAGTTTTCATATTATGTATGATCTATTCTCAAAAGACAATTTTCTACCTGAAATTTATATTATTTATATATATTGTGATTCGCAATGGATTTATCATTGATCATGTGTATGAAAACTTTTCCTCTCTCCTTTACTCAAAAAATCTATATATGATGGAGCCATCGGGCTCCGCGCCAGTGTCTTCGGGTGCCCTTTCACAGAATAACCCAGTTCTGGAGGGTCAACCAGTTCCGGAGGAACATACGTGGGAAGCCGTGACCTCCCCGTTTTACTGCGCCTCCGTTGTGCACATCCCGNAGGAACATACGTGGGAAGCCGTGACCTCCCCGTTTTACTGCGCCTCTGTTGTGAACATCCCAGGCGAAATTGAAGATCAACTTATCATCTTGAAATTCTCATCATTCAACAAATTCTTAGTGAATGTTAAATATGATTTTTTCGGGGGGACCCTAGAAGCGGCCTATATCCAATCACTCCAACGTGAATTGGACCAAACTCCTGCGGAATCACTCCCGGCTAAGCTAGACTCGATGCTTAGTAGAGAGAGCGCGAAGTTTTCTATCCGCGGCGGGTAAAGTTCGACCGAAAGCTTTCAAACGGCTACGGAAGAGCTAAGTCCCCTATTGTCCCCGGTCGGGTTCGCCGCGCATTCTCCCTTCGAGACTCTCCATCCGCTAGCAAAGCTCTACCTCTCATTCACAAATCCATCTTTGGTTATGCTGCTACTCTTGGTCCTACTTTTATTTTTCGTTGTGAAAAAAAGAATGTGAATTCAATCAATGTTTAATCCTGTTCGCATACGAGAATGAAATGAGAGTAGGACTTCTATCATTTTCTAAGCTCTTAGCGAGAACTACATCCGGTTTGATGTCGACTCCTTTCCTTTTGAAGGGCTTGTCTATGTAGGCCGTGGGTTTTAGAACACTCACTCAACCACCTGATCTTATATTCCAATAACGGAGAGCAAGCAAGAAGGGAATATAGGCTGAGTACTAGCACAGCCTACTGCACGTGTCTATTCTCTAAGTAGGCAAGCACCTCTTAAGGAGACTCGGGAACGTCTAAAGTCCCTCCCCTGGTTCTAGCCATTATTCTATATAAGAGAGGGAAATGATTGAATTCAACCTTAGGGTTGAAAAGAAAGGAGGCGTGTGCAAGATCCATGATTCTTCAAGCTCCCGGGATCCAGGGTGGATACCGTCAGCGAATAATGAGGGAAATGTCTGGATTCCTATTCCTTTTTTGAACCATCGCTGGAGTCCCTGATGTAAGGAGTACGATCAGTGGAGTACGGGCCGTAAGCCTATTCTTTTTTCATTTCAATCAATCGGTGCATTCATCGCCTTCCCAAGACCTTCATTCAAAAGACCTAGCATTCCTTTTATGGTCTCAAGTATTCCTTTTTTTCTGTGCAACGAACATTTCTTGCAATTCATCAATCGGAGCGAACCTCCCAGATTCTTCATCTCCTGAGCAATGACCCAATGCTAGAAAAATAAAAATCGTTTGATCGTCGTACCGTACCTCATTGGGGGATGTTGCATTGCACTTTCTATTTAAAGCAGTGTGCATCTTCGCTTCAGAGGGCTTATGGTGGAGTATTTCACCATGACTCACTTCCCGTACCCCATCTTTCTGACACGCTCAGGGTATCCTAGGATATCCCCTCTTTTCATCGAAAACTTATATACAAGAGAGATGAAACTCGTTTAGTCTTAGTTCAGATCTCTCTTTCCTTCGGAACCTTGGCAAAGGTTGTTTGCCTTGCCAAGAAGGTAAGTAAGGATACGTTCTATAGCATTATCACTCCAGTCTTGGACTTGGATTCTGTGTTGTCTTTGATGTCTGATATTAAGGCTCTGCAAGACCTGTCGGATGATGTACGGTTGGGGATCCAATCTTCCTGATGAGCTGGGCTCAGTGATTGATCTCGTTTGGAGTGCGCTTGCTTGGTCGATCTTGACTTGTGAACAGAATTTCGATCCTTCCACTGTGGGAAAGTGCTTCGGGTGAGACCGCTTAAACTAGCTAGCTAGAATAGAAGGAGAAGTCGGTGTCTCTGCGACGAGAGTTTATATTCGACTCTCTACGCTTTTTGAGGGCGCGGAGGACCCGCTAGGCGTTCTCTTTCTCGGCTGTCTTGGCGAGGGGTGAGGGAATGAGTATTTTATACAATAGATCGGATTGATACCAAGGTCAGTTCGTGAAGATGCTGAGTGCAGGGGTGACTTGACGCACCTAAAGGCGAAGGAATTCGTTCCACTCCAGCTATGAGCTATGTATGTGTACTCTCTTTGTGCTTTGTGAAGTGACTATCTGATATTCCGAGAGCCAATGAAAAGGCAGCCGGCGTGAACGGAATCATTGACCCTTCTGCTAAAAGCGCAAGAGAGGCAGGCAGATCTAGAATTCCTACTTCTCGGTCACAACAGGTCTTGCAGAGCCTTGTTGCATGACTCGCTGCCCGCTTACCCACAAGTCTCGCGCAAACGGGTTGGTTCCAACCCTTCTAGTTCTCGAATCAAGTCTTCTCTGAATCCGTCGATTAAAGAGCTACTTACTTGCCTCGCCCTAAGCACGCTATCAGACGTCAGGTTGCACTCTATTGACTAAAAGATCCGTTGTCCTTTATAGCCGTCCCGAGGAAGTTTCTTCGGCTGAGCATGCCGGGGATCGTCCATTTATGGATGGGACAGCAAAAAGAAAGATGGCGGAAAAAGCGAACTTTGGAACCCCTCTTGATGGTCTGTCTCTATCATTAGATTGGGGGTCTTTCGGCAGGTGTTAAACCGTCATCTCTCTCGGGCGGAAAAAGTGGTCCCACAATTGAATTTCCTGCGAAGACTAAGCCGGAATGAAAGATCAATAGAAAATAGGACCTAAAAAGGCGCCTTTATACACCCAGTAATGGTCTCCCATGACAGGGGTTGGAAAAAGGTCTTAAAACAACGAATTTAAACCATCCGTTTCGAGGCGCTTGGGGTCATCCCCGGATGTGCCGGCCGAGGGGCTTGAGGAAGTGGCGAATGGGCACCGCGAAGCCTATTGAAAGTAGTACGTGGGAGTGGACACATTTGGTTACGCGTACGAAGCCCCCCTTCTCTGATCAAGAGAAGCCAATTCATATTCTGTCTATGGAGGGGTGGAAGGTAAGACAGGCATGGACAAAGAACGGCGAGGGCGGGTACGTACCCTGGGAGTGACCGACTTCAGTCCTATATTTACATTCGAAGAGCTTATCTTCTTGAATCCTGTTCATGCTCAGATTTGGCGTATTCTCGAGTTGCCAAACATGGGAAATTTTGGCGTCCACCATTCTGAAGAAGTCATTTTTCGGACGGCAAAGGGGACTCTCACCGGGCATACACATAGAGGACTGAAGCCGCCGATGTCTCGTTGTACGCCTGCCCCTCCGATCTTGGCTTGGGATGGATTCCTCCGCGCAAAGAAATGGCTTCACCACGTGGTACAAATAGTTATTGGAAAAGTTGTCACAAACAAAGAACTGATAGATAAGGAAAGCTCCCAAGAAAGCAAGGACTGGACTGGGAGTTCTTCTTCTGTGCACGTTCTGATCTTGATGCTTGATACCATCTAGGGAGCATAAGGGTTGGGTGTCATGGTTGATACTAGATATGCCCTTCGACGGATCTCCGGGAGAAATGGGCGCAACCTCCGGTTCACATCCGTCGTAAGCTACTATCGGTCTCATGATCGGTCCACGGAAGTCATTCAATCCTCTTGGCTGTTCTGGGTTGAGTCAATATCATATGAGAAGTGGGTCCAATTCAGCCCATATTCCATTCACAGCTGCTCCTCTTCTGCTATCTTGCCTTGTCAATTATTTCTTTTATAAAGAAAGGGTAGATATAATGTGAGAAGTCCTTTCTCCCAACTATCCCGGTTAACGTGACGGAAGATTCGGGAATCTAGTTCTAATCGGTGGCTAAACGGATAGGTATAGTAATCCTAAACTATGCCCCTACTTAGGGGAAAACCCTTGTATTTGCAGTTTGACCTCCGAAGCGAACAGCCGCCTCGATTCTGTATTCGGGTTTGCTTCATTCTTTCTTTAGTGGAAAGTAAAAAGTTCGGCTAGAAAGAACTTAATATAAGAAGAGAATTCAGTGTGATGAATGGAGTTCAAAATGAACAAATATAGATTTCGAAAGTCTGTCGTGAAACGAGAGAAAGTCATTACATCTTTATTGCCCAACTGTACTTTGGACTTTGGCGTAGAAGTCCTACTTAGCTAAGATTCGCGGAGGAGCACACATGACTATTAGCGCCTACGCACACGGGTTGTACGGACATACCGGCGTTCATCACTTCTCGGCGATTACCCGAAAGCTGTGAGGAAAGTCGAAAGCTTAGCAAACCACAGCCTTACCGCTCACTCAACCACCCTCGGTTCTCTATCTATTAGGGGTGTAGGAAAGACCGCATGGTCATGCATGCTCTACACAGCCATTCTCGGAAGAACGATCAACCTCGGCATTCACTCAAGGTGTTCCGGCAGGTGGTAGTCAGCAAACAAGACCAAGAAAACCACCCCAGAAAGTAAAGTCTCGGAAGTTTCACCTTGGAACCTTTATTTTGCTTTCTTTTCCTCTACGCCTCCCCGGAATTCATATTCATAAAGGGCTTTAGCGGCTTCTTGGAGTACTTGTGCTAATTGACTTATTTATTGAACTCTCTTTCTTCTCTTATAATATTAGTTGGAGGAAGATAGAATGAAAGACAGGCTAGGAGCTATCACGGTCTCCCGTTTCGAACATATCTTTTCGTGTAATTCCATTATATCCAATTAGGGCATTCTCTAGGTGGGTAGGATATTTTTATTTTTGTTTGGACATTACAGAGAGCCCAATCGAAGAGTTGGCAAGGTCGGATAGCTTATAGTTGTAGTGAGAAATTAGCACTTTGATTTTCCATTTATACATTTATAAAGGGCCAGTGATGGATATCCTTTTACACGTTCGGAGTGCACTGTTCTAACGCACTTTGAGTTGCTGTCGGTGTGAGTAAGCTAGGTTGTGAAGTCAATCGGGCGTATAGCTCTCCGGCGGTGAAGAAGCTACTTTGCTTAACTTAAAAAAGAAAGAAGGGCATATCCGTGTACGGGAAAATCGATCATAGGCAATTGAGTTCACCCATATCACTTTCAAGAGTAGGATCGTGTTCCGTGTATTACTAATAAATAGTAGGGAACCAGGGACGACTGACAAAGAACTGGCACTGAACCCGATGTGGAGAGAAAGCTTTATAGGAATGGTGTGATTGAGCAGCTCTTGGAGCAATCTCGATGGAAAAAATCATTGTGGTGTACGGCGCACGAGCGTGGAAGGGAATAAGATCAGTCTGGTAGGAAGATGCTCATCCAGAGATCGCGTGGAACCTGCTGCAGATATGGGGCCAAAACCAACGGTAATTAAGAGACTAGGCCATAATGAAAGCGTGCGCACGAATACGAATGTAACCAACGGAATTGAGAATAAAGAGTATGGGGCCGGGGGGGTGGACTGACAAGGATTGACTACTGAACCCAGTGTGGAAAGAGAGTTAGCCCAAACCGCTAGCCTTAATAGGGTCACCACGGGTTCTGCCTTTTCTTCTTTCTTTTTCTATATTTCCGTATGCAATGACGGCGATGGACTGCTTCGGATCAGCATAATTCTGAAACGTAGGTTCCTGGTCCAATATACTGATCATGACGTGCTGCCGTAAGCGTAAGGACCCGGAAGTCAGAGATATAGCTCCTTATTAGCTAGGTTTGATACATATTGACTACATACGACCTCAAGGGTAAGGTAGCGGGTGAACAAGTGTTTGGTGGGTTGCTCCTTCCTTTTGTTTGTCGGGTAGGACTCTTTCCCGACCAGTTGCCGGTAAGCGCCCAATCGCCGCCGGTCAGCGAATTGCCCTTAGTGAGTAGCTGTGCATGGCTTCTTTCTGTCCGGTACGCCAAATCTCTTTCATTATGGCCCATACATACGGCTGGGCCAGACGTAGGGGCAAGGCGGAAGACAGACATAGTGCTCGGTCTGTGCGGTCGATAAGCGCCTACAGCCAGAAGAATGCTTTGTGATTCCCAACTCTCCCGAATAGAGCTATACCTGTCAAATAGAGACCTTTCCTTACTTAAGTAATAAATGAGACACGAAGCTAAGGAAAGATAAAAGAAAAGGCCTGGGCTAGAGTCTTCTACTGACGACCCAACGCTCCAGAGTGTAAGTCCGGGCGGCGAAAAGAGCGGAAAAGTCTTTTCCGGTTCAAAACCACCTTCTGAAGACGATGCCTCAAGATCCCCACTACTTTGGTACCAGCAAGGGAAAAGGTAAATGTGCAGCCTGCAATCGAAGGACCTATTTGTTCAGGGAGAAAAAAGAGCGAAGGTTTTAGTCGACGGGTTTCCTTTTGCAGAGTTCTCGCTTTTGGAGCAGATTGACTCGAGACTAGATTAGGCAAGGTTCCACTTCCGTCGAAACAGGACTTTTGCTCGTCCAATGGCTAGCCGGGATCTCACACGATTTGCGATATCAGACCCTCATGACTGATTTCTCCTTGTTTATCATGAAATCAAGGATTTTATCTTAGGTTTCAACCTTCTTCTTCCATCTTCGTCTTTGGTTTCAACCATGTTTTTAAACGTTGTTTTCTGTTTTGGCTCAATTAACCTTCTCCCCCTTCTATAGCTATCGATTACATAACATGAGGACTTCTCCGAAATTCTCCTTCTTTTTTCAACCTTAGAGCCGAAAGATGCCAAAGTAAGTGCGTTCGCTATCTCAAAGTGGAGCTCTTTGACAAACCTATATTACCGGGAGAAGCCCGCCTTGGTTTTGGGGTTGCTCAATGGATTGGATGGATTTGTGTGTACAGGTTCGTAACCAAAATTAGGGATATTTTACCCTACAGCCTATAGTTATAGATAAGCTTAGGTACCAACTACAGCCCTACATATGAAGTCTAAGTCTAGCCTAACCTAGCCGGAATAGAGTATAGAAGAGATCCGCCATTACCGTTAATAGGCACACACAGCCTTCTTCGATCCAATCCCTTCTCTGGGAGCCGAATAGAGCCTACCAGAAGAATAAGAATAGAGGTGAAAGCCGAAAGGGCGGCTAGCAGAAAGGATGGTTGTTCTAGATTTCCCGCTAGGGGTGAAGGAATTCTTCCATTGAACCGGATCGAGAAGAACGGAACAATCTATTTAGAGAGAAAAGAAGTGGCACAACGTCAATCCTTTTCTTCCGCTTCTGTAGCCGCCTCTTCAAAAGAAGGAAAGCCCGAAGTCGCAAAAACGTTCGAAAACCTCGGCTTGAAGGCATGTGATACCCCGGGGGTCGTGGAAGTAGCGAAAGAGAGCATTTTTATATCTTTATATAACGAATTTGCGAACTTGAGATCACTTGTACGGAGATCCACATTTAGAAGGGGTCATAGATCACGTGCTCAAGTTGACAACGATCGAATTGCTCAAGCAACTACGAGCTCTTCTCAGGGCGGGCCGGCCCCTCCTCACCACCCTGATTTTGACCCAGCAAATCCACGAACGCTTTACGCACTTCGCCTTTGGAGAAAGATTGCCACATTGGTCTCTCGTGTGAAATAGATAGGCGTGCCGCCAGACGCTCGAGCGGAGGCATCAGCTGATGGAGTATGAGGGTCTAGAAGCGCTTGATCCCGTCGCGAAAGAGATGTTACGACATAACAAGTCGGCGTGTACAATGGATCTATAACGTCTCGTGAATATGACGTGCCCAGTCCCGGATCTCCATGCTCAAGGGAAGTAAAACCCCCTATCTCAGTGTCGAAAAGTACGAAGACCGAGTCATTCAAAGCAGAAGTTGAGCTAGCCTCAACTGAGAGAGATGCTGGCGGCTCTCAGACCTTCTCGATTTCATCTCGGGAATAGAACGGGAACGGCTGAGTATTCAACTGCTTGTACCAGCCCCATCATATTCCAAATGATCAAATGAAAGATATCCAGCCACGGCCGAAGCCCTCGGCCCCCATCTGAAGAAGAATTCACTTCGCCACCTTCCCAGCTTGTAAGTAGATCCGCGGGCCCTCTTTCTTGCTCTTCAAGCCGCTTATTCAACCCTTCTTTTTTGCTTTCTATTTATATAAGATAGCTCGATTCAATTCCTCCGCGAGAGCTCCCTTTTCTTTTATCAGTGCGGCTCTGTCGTCGCCGGTGAGTCTATCTATTTGAAATTCTAAGAACTCCAGTTTTCTTTGGTATTTACCTGCCAGCTTCTTTCTTTCTTGGTCGTTCTCCTCGATCAATTGATATAGGATCTTCGTGTCGATAGAGACCCAGTGCACTTGGCCGTCGATCAGGAACTCGAACGACTAACAGCGTCTTCTCCTATGAAATGAGTTGTCCAAAGGTTTCCCACTGGGCTCCCTAAAGCAACTCCTTTCATTCTTTTAATAAGATTCAAAAATGATGGAGCTTTAAAGGGCCTTCAAAGGGTTCCCACGGATGCGGAAACGTAATCCTACTTCCAATCTCAGCAAACAAAACAAAGTCAACAAAAGCTGTGTTTACAGACACAGTAATGGTTGGTTTACCACGTCAAGGTCCCGAAGTTTTTCATTACTGACATTTGCTTTGCCTCCCCTTCCTTTGCTTCAAGAGAATCAGTTGTTCTAACAGGCCAATCAGACTCAATCCAATGTCGACCATCGACCTGTGGCACGGAGGCCGACTACTTTTCCGATACTGCTACTGCCTTTCCGCGGCTTTCTACTGTTGTTTCCCCTATCGTTCCTGCTTGCCTTAAGATGAAAATCAATCAGTCACTTGTTTGGTCAATTAGGAAGAAATTCTCGCTGAAGGCTTCTTCCCCGGACATCGACTATTTTATTTGATCTATCGCTAGCGACTACCGGACAGACAATCAGTCGCATACTCGAAAGCAAATAGAGTTTGCAACGAAAGCATAAACGCTCTTTCTTAAGATATGCTTTCTAGATGCTATTTCGAGTTTGATCGTAGGATCGGCAGCTGAACGATAAAGAGGGTGTGTGAGTGTGTGAGCCCGCCTAGCATCCAGGACAGGAGGTCTGCCCGGAGCTTTCTTGTTCCACGGCAGCTGCTTACCATCTCCCTTTGGTTTACCCTTCACACCTTTCCTATTATTCTTCTTTCTCTTCGGCTTATTATCATACAATTTAGGCTGTGTAGCTCGGATAGCTTCAAACTCTTCTTCGGTCCAGTCCGTAATTCCTCGCCTAGCGTCTCATGCTGCTTTCCAAGCCTTAGAATTAAGAAATATGAGTGATTCGCGGATTGGATCCAAAATTTGCCTTAGTTGGGCTTCAGCACCTGGGCTAGGCCGTTCTTCCCTTATTTGGATTCTTGCCCCAACGACGTATGTATCTATGATCTTATGAGTGCCTTCTGTCTGAGCAGCACCTCCTGAAGCAACTTCTTGCATTGCAGACCTGGAATCTGTACGATCAGATTGGTTCCACCCGTCATTCCCAACTGGAGTCAGTTGTTGAGCTTGATCGCCCTTGGAATCCTTAAGCCATTGTTCTCTCCTAAACTCCTTGCTTCTCAGTTGTCGAATGAGCCCCTCCCGTTCTTTCTCGAGCTCTTCGCTTCGTGCTATGACTCCTTCTGTTGGTTGGTCCCGCCCTTTCAACCAATGAACTTGGAACTCATACTCAGCCTTCATCATTTGAGAAAAGAAGGAAAGCGTGCGAGACAAAGAAAGGAACATCTTTCACTTTTTCTTTTTTCAGATGAACTTTCCTTCTTTTTCTACTTTCCGAATTGACGTATATAGCGCTTGTTCTATTTCTGTATATAGTTAGAGTGGAAAGAGAGAGGACATTTGATTAAGGCCGTTAAGTCACACGTCTAAGGATTGACTTTCTTTTCCTTACTCTTANTAGGCGAGCTATCTTTCCCACATGGCGAGTAGCAACTTGATCATGCAAGAGAGAAAGGACCAATCGCCCGAACAATCCTTATGCTAACTGCTAATGGAGTGAACCAATCCACTCGGCATTGGAAGCTTCCGCTAAGGACCAAACTGGACCGGACCTATGGGACTTTTTTATCATCAATAAAGAAGAGAACCACGGGTGCATAGGCTTGGAGAAAGGCTATTGGAAGGAGACACACATGCCACCACCAACGGACCAATCATTGGACTTCTCCTGCATTCGATTCACCGGGGTGTAGCGTTCGGTTCCAGGTTCACTGGTGGGCGTGCTGACTGTGGATGCAGCTAAATCAAGTATAGAATTCCAGGGTTCCGATGTCAATGTCCGATGCCGATAATGTCCATTAGGTGTGCACGAGATTCTGAACTTTTACAAATTCTAGATCAGAAGAAGGACCTATGCTGCATTCAAGGAGAGCCGAAATGTTAGCACACAGAGTTCACTATCTCCGTCGTGGACATGGTAGAATTCCAAATCTCGTTGGAACAATGTAGGTGCACAGCCCCAATATTTCGTGTTTGTACTGCCCGCGATCGGAAGGAGAATGCGCGGAATGTTAGAATCTTTTCGCGAGATGCTGGCGAATCAACGAGAGCGCACAATTTGACCGCGGCTGAGGGGCAGCTGACCGAAAGGAAAGCAGGTAGGCCGAGGGCAATGTAAACCGTGTAAAAAAAAGCTGTGACCTATGCAAAAAAAGGGGGGGTAGGAAGAATCTTCTAAGAAAGGTCTTTTCCTCTTCTTTAATGGATGGGAACACATCGAATGAAAAGGATGTCGAATGAGTTGAAAGATGGCAAAAACCCGACTGCCTTGAGAGAAATTCAATCTGAACTTTATTGGCTCCATCACCGGAACCAGCAGCAGCCTCTCTAATCCAATTCCATTCTACAGGAATGCCAAAACAATGATGATGACCCTTCTCAGAGACTACTTTTTCTGCCCTGCCCGATTGACCGATGGCTCTTTATTGGCTGATTTGCCTGCCTGACCTTATTTCTTTCTCAGAGGAAGGAGCCATCACTTCAAGTGAAGGCAGAAGAGAAGACTGGAAAGGCTAAGAGCAGATTCTCGAACAAGCGATGCCATACTTCTTTCCACTAATTCCGTATACCATACTTCACCTTCACTAATGGAGTCTATTGGGCTTGTTCTATAGACTCTTTTAAGTCTTAGGCTAGAGACTTCTAAGCCTTCTCCTAGTGCTACTCCTACTGATACGTGTCGTCCATCTATACTGCTATTCCTGCTAAAAAGATTCCATTCGTCCAACTCTATAGTACCTATGGAAATCCCCAATCGTAGTTAGCAGTCCCATTCATCAATTGCAAGAAGCGAACCGATTCCTTCCATGATGTCCCATCAATGATTCGGAACTACTTCTTGGGACAAGAAAGCCTGCAGCTTGCTGGCGGCATCGAAATAGCATTAGAAAGATCTGTCTCGGTGTCGGTGGAGTTAGGCGAGAACTCCCTGCCTTGCCTTGCCTTACTAATGTGGAACCAGTTCCCCCAAAGCCTGTCAGCAATCCTCCACCCTCTTGGTTCAAAGCAAATGATACTTGCGCATACCATTCCAATGCGCCTGGTCATGCTACGGATAAGTGCTTGATCTTGAAGCACCGCATTCAAGACATGAAACATAGAGGTAAATTATGGTACAAAGCGACCCTGCTCCTAATGTTCAACAAAGCCCCTTGCCAAGACATGAGGGCGCTGGCATAAATATGATTACCATGGATTCTGAAGATGGAGACCCCACTCGCTTTATAGTGTCTGAATGCGAAGCAGATGGAATGATTGATCGAAGGCAAGAATGCATGAGAGCTCGATTCCTAGGACACTTCTCTTAAGAAAGAAATTCTGGAAAAGTACCGAAGAAGGAGATTTCCTAAAACTGGCTCAACACCAAGGAGAGCAAGAGTAAGCCTGTCAGTAGCTGGCTATCTTTCTTTCTTAAGGCAGTTGTTACAGAAAGGACAAGTTGAGCTTATTCTATTCCGATAACGCTGACCAAGATCTAGCCACTAAGAGAATCTCAGTTGAATGCTCCAACTCTAATACCCCTGCTCCTATAATAGGTTCTAGAGACAGAGAGTCAGGGAAGTTCCTCCTATCTATAGGTAGGAGCGTAACGTCTAATAGTTTCCTGTAGTTGCTCTAGACTCCTCTCTTTCTCTTATCTATCAGACTATCTTCTTTTTTGTATTATTTTATTGTCTTATCTTTTGACATAGTCTTGTCTCTAGGTGAATATCACTATGGGAATGCGTTAGGAGCCCTTCTCTGTCTCCCTCTCTTTCTTTCCTTTCTAGTAGCAAACTTTATTCTGTGGCTTTCCTTCCGTTCCGCGAGAGTAGGGCACCAAAAGCTGTCCTATCATTTATTGGAGTGGAAGGCCTTCCCATCCTCATTCCGAAAAAAAGAGAGTAATGCCACTTGTGACCTATCTTCTTGGTCCAACCCCTACTTTAAGAGGAAAGCACAAATCCCCTTTTCGTTTAGCCGATATCTCTTGAAGTATTTGTTTTTGAAAAGCCTGCGGTAAGCCACTCTTCCTTATTTTGCTGCCTAGTTTCAAGCTTCTTAGATCTACCTCGCTTCATTCCCTATCGGAATGGTAACTGGGAAGGGAAGCACAGCAATAACGCCTTTTTCTCCCGATTAGACGAAAGACGTGTTGGGGCTGTATCCGAAACATTTTTGAACTACCGGCCCTACAACCAAGCCTATAACCGGCAATAAGAGGTCAAGTTGAGACATACAAAGGCGCCAGTAAAGAGCTTAAAATCAGTACAAGGGCTGCTATGGAAGGGATGAAATCTCCCAATCAAGGACTGCTTAGGTCCCTTCTAGTCCGTCCTGTATTTTAGTATGATCGACGTATTGTATTTTACTTATACGGGAATATGTTCGACTTCCTGATAAAGGGCATCCGTCCACAAATCATTTTATGTAAATATAGATATTCCCTACTTTTCATACCATGGAAAATCCACTCGGACGAAGACATAGATGATAGACAAAACCACGGAATTCAAGCCAAGCCCAAGAATAAAAACCTTCCCAGGCGAATGAAAAAGAAGCAAAGAGAAGTCAAATTGAAACCTTCTTTCTTCGATCAGAATACGAATGAGATCAAAAAGGCCATCATTAATGCGAACAAGGCAATTGCCTCGGTTAGGGCAAAGCCCAAAATGGCATAACCAAATAATTGTTTAGCCAATGATGGATTGCGCGCCACGGAATGGATCAAAGAACCGAAGACGTTTCCAATACCGACAGCAGCTCCCGCTAAAGCAATTGTAGCAGCTCCGGCACCCATTGATTTTGCACCTTCTAACATCTAGTCAACCTACCGGAGTCCCCTCACGCTTTTTCTTTCACGATTTTCTGTTCTCTTCTTCGTCGATTCTTTTCCTCGTTCCTTTTATCTTGGGCATCTCATACCCATGGAGCAATAGACTAAACAGAAAGCCAATCTCGATGACTGACTTTTATTCATTCTTACAATACGATAATATCTTCAGCCTCTTCTCCGCGATTTCTTGCATATCGGCTGCTATTATCCGCTACTTCACTCGAATCCCTAAGAGTGCTGTGGAGAGATTCAAGGTTCAAGGAAGTCAACGGATGATCCTTCTAAAGAGTAAGTACAACATAAACCTAAAGATAAGCCTTAGTCTACGACTGGCTTGTCTTCCTATCCCATCTGGAAGTGGGAAACAAAGACAAGTGGGATCCCCGCCCATAAACCACATCTGCATGATTCACCCCGAAATTCTTCCTTGCTTTCAAGAGAAAATTACCAAGGTAGGTAAGCAAATAATTAGGCATCCTTAGATGAAAGAGCGGTTCTCAGGTATGATTATCCATCAACAGCAAGTAAAAAAAGAAAGAGTTTGCTATTTGGAAGTGAGAAGGTCCTTTTTTTTTTAGTCTACTCATTTCATTCAAATATAGTTCTGCCTGCCGGGTGAAAGGACCGGTTGTTGACACAGTCGGTGCCAGTAGCAGGCATAAAAAGGTATCCTCATCCTCCCGTACAACTATTCAAGTGACTTCGTTTGCGGAATACTCATTCGAATATCCAGGTGCGACATCTTTGGT
>NC_133316.1:10605895-10608395 GCF_012295235.1 Primulina huaijiensis | reverse complement strand
ATCAACTGCAAGAAGTTGCCAAGAATTGGTGGCTTACCACAAAGAGGGCCTTGGAGCATCGTGGTACAGAGGTCACTTGGAAGGTGTTCAAGACAGAGTTCTATCAGCGATTCTTTCCCGTCTCCTATCGAAAGGACAAAGGTGCTGAATTTGCCAACCTGAGACAGGGACAGCTGAACATCGAAGAATATGTCGCTAAGTTCTCCACCTTGCACCGATTTGCTCCCCACATTGCTGGGAACGACGAGGCCGTTGCGGATCAGTTTATCAATGGCCTGAATCCTGAGATATTCACCTTGGTGAACACGGGACGACCCAACACTTTTTTTGATGCCTTGAACAGGGCGAAGGGAGCAGAAGCAGGGTTGCTGAGGCAACGAAGCACTTCTTATACCACTCCGACTCCTAGACCACCCCAGCCCTCGGGTCAGTATCAGCAACCACCTCCCAGATTTGAGAGTGGAGATAGCAGCAGTGGGAGGAAAGACAGTTTGAAAGTGAAAGGGAAGCAGTTCAAGAAATCAGGGAGCAGTTCGTCGAGCTCCAGTGGGCCGAGACAGATACGGTCGGGCCAGAGATCAGAGTATACAGGGGTTTACTGTAGTTCCTGTGGAGGTAGACATGCCACCGAACAGTGTCAGGGCGTGATGGGTCGCTGCAACATTTGCAGACAGCAGGGCCACTTCGCCAGGGTCTGTCCACAGAGAGGTACACAGCAGCCTCATAGTGTAGGAGCATCTGGCTCTGTAGCTCAGCCAGAGAGGCAGGCGTCATCTGTTCATTCATTCCAGCCAGCCCCTGCATCTACACAGCCCAGAGCTAGAGGTAGCCAGACAGTGAGCCAACCTCCTAGACAGCAGGCTCGAGTGTTTGCACTGACAGAAGAGCAGGCTCAGGATGCTCCTGATGACGTGATAGCAGGTAATTGTTCGCTTTGCGGTTATCCTGCTTATGTGCTGATAGACACAGGTGCATCACATACATTCTTATCTGAGCGTTTTGCATTGACACATGCATTGCCTATTGAGTCGTTGTCTACTGTAGTGTCTATCTCTTCTCCTTTGGGGACAGGGTTGATATCAGTGACATCTGTTAGATCATGTTTACTACAGTATGATGGGCATGAGATAGATTTAGACTGTATTGTACTTGGGTTATCTGATTTTGATTGCATTATTGGTATCGATATGCTAACCAAGTACAGAGCGACAGTAGACTGTTTCCACAAGATTGTTAGATTCAGACCAGAGATGGCTGAAGAGTGGAAGTTCTACGGCAAAGGGTCTAGAGCTAGGATTCCTTTGATTTCAGTATTGTCTATGACTCGATTACTACAGAAAGGAGCAGAAGGGTTCCTTGTCTATTCAGTTGATTTACTGAAATCGAGTCCTACCTTGGCAGATGTGCCAGTGGTTAGCGAGTTTGCAGATGTGTTCCCCGATGAGATTCCGGGATTGCCTCCAGTCAGAGAGGTAGATTTTAGCATCGACCTAGTACCAGGTACGGTTCCTATTTCTCGAGCTCCTTATAGAATGGCACCGATAGAGTTGAAAGAATTGAAAGAATAGCTTGAAGATTTGCTGGCCAAGGGATATATCAGACCGAGTGTATCTCCTTGGGGCGCACCAGTGCTATTCGTACGAAAGAAAGACCGTTCGATGAGATTGTGTATCGATTACCGGCAACTGAACAAGGCAACAGTAAAGAACAAGTACCCATTGCCTCGCATCGACGATTTGTTTGATCAGTTGCAGGGATCCTCTGTCTATTCCAAGATCGATCTGAGATCTGGATATCACCAGCTGAGAGTTAGAGATGTTGATATACCGAAGACAGCATTCCGAACCAGGTATGGACATTATGAGTTTATTGTCATGCCTTTTGGTTTAACGAATGCGCCAGCGGTGTTTATGAGTCTGATGAACCGTGTCTTTCAGAGGTATCTGGATGAGTTTGTGATTGTTTTTATAGATGATATTTTGGTTTACTCGAGAAATGAGACTGATCATGCTGAGCATTTGAGAATTGTGTTGCAGACGTTAAGAAATGAGCAACTGTATGCTAAACTGTCAAAGTGTGAGTTTTGGCTGAGACAGGTTGTCTTCTTGGGTCATATCATATCTGGAGACGGTATTTCTGTTGATCCGAGTAAAGTGGAAGCTGTGATCAGTTGGCCGAGACCGACTTCTGTGCCAGAGATACGCAGTTTCATGGGTTTAGCAGGGTACTATCGACGATTTATTAAAGATTTCTCCAGTATTGCGAAACCGATTACCCAGTTGACACAGAAGAATACTCCATTTGTGTGGTCTGAAGATTGTGAGTCTAGTTTCTTAGAGTTGAAGAGACGACTAACCAGTGCTCCAGTGTTGACGATACCTTCAGGTACAGGTGATTTCGTTGTATATTGTGATGCATCGCACAGAGGGTTAGGATGTGTTCTTATGCAGCGACAGCATGTTATTGCCTATGCTTCGAGACAGTTGAAGCCACACGAGAC
>NC_133316.1:10585895-10600895 GCF_012295235.1 Primulina huaijiensis | reverse complement strand
TCGTTTTTGCATCAATCCAAAGCTCCAAAAGGGTTTTATGAGAGTTAAAAGGTCCGTTGAGCGCCTCGTGGCTATGTCATAATAGATCCGAACACTTGCCCCGGATCGACTTCCAGATCATAATTGTTCTAGTAAAGAACTAAAGAAAAGACATAAATGGGAGATAGAAAAAAGAGAAACAAACTAATTATAGAAAAATCTCTCAAAGGTTTACTCATTTTGACTGTTGGCGGGTCTCTTTGTATGTGTTGTCCGGAAAGAGGAGGACTCAATGATTATTCGTTCGCCGGAACCAGAAGTAAAAATTTTGGTGGATAAGGATCCCGTAAAAACTTCTTTCGAGGAATGGGCCAAACCGGGTCATTTCTCAAGAACAATAGCTAAAGGACCAGATACTACCACTTGGATCTGGAACTTACATGCTGATGCTCACGATTTCGATAGCCATACCAGTGATTTGGAGGAGATCTCTCGAAAAGTCTTTAGTGCTCATTTTGGTCAACTCTCCATCATCTTTCTTTGGCTGAGCGGCATGTATTTCCACGGTGCTCGTTTTTCCAATTATGAAGCATGGCTAAGTGATCCAACTCACATTGGGCCAAGTGCCCAGGTGGTTTGGCCAATAGTGGGACAAGAAATATTGAATGGTGATGTGGGCGGGGGTTTCCGAGGAATACAAATAACCTCTGATTTTTTTCAAATTTGACGAGCATCAGGAATAACTAGTGAATTACAACTTTATTGCACCGCAATCGGTGCATTGATCTTTGCAGCATTAATGCTTTTTGCTGGTTGGTTCCATTCCTGACTAGCGGACAGCCAGAAGGGCAGAGCTCTATGTTATATTGAAAGCTGTCTCAAAAGAGCATCAAATCCTGATCTTCACTCTTCCTCGATCCAAGACAAAAGGAAGAAAAATGGAAGCCCTTCTCTCTTAAACTAGCTCGCTGGCTGTAATGGACTCTTGGATTGCCATTGGCCTAATTGGCCCTAAAATGCGAGCTTTCTGTCTCACTTGTTTGCTAGCTTGCAACTGCTGTTACGGGCACTGAAACTAACTCGGCTGTCCCGACATCGATAAGGGAGATTTTATTCCAAAAGGAAAAGAAATGACTCGCGAAGAAAGGAAATCTTTATAGATATTAGCATTAGACCTCTATTTCCTAGTAATAGTAGTAGTCAAAAAAAGCCCTCTCCCTTTATTGACTCCAATCGAACCCCTAGCCCTTGGCCTCCTCTCACTTTCTTTCACTGGCTGTCTCAATGACTAATCTCCTGCCCTGCCCATTTTACGCTTTCATCCTTGCTATTTGAAAGAGTGCTTTCTGCGCCTTATAAAAGACTACTTACCGGANTGATCATATAACTGGGAGGGAACGTGTCACATTAGAGGTGTCCTCTAATCACCACGATGAGACTGGTCCCTCTTTTAGTAGACTCAGCTATGAATATTCATATTCATGAAAAAATGAATGCCGGGCTCTTTCTTTCACTGCTCCCCAAGAAGTTTCTTAATGCTGATACTTTCTGTTTCGTCGAGCCCCGAGCTTGTGGTCCTCCTTTGAGTTTGAGTGTGGATTCAATTGGCTGAATCTGTCAAGGAAAACGTACGTAGCAGCAAGGATGGTGCATCGCCTATTTCTCGTTCTCGCTCGGGAGCCAAAACACGCCTGCTACCTACTGTACTGGGCCTTCGACCAGGCATTCTACCTTTGTTGAATCGGAACCAAGCTCGAACAGTTGAGCGGCTGGAAAGAAAGCCGCCCTCACCTTCTCGTAAATGGTGTCAGTGAGAGCAATTTTAGTATCCCCCGTTGAGTTTTTTTTTTAGATAGAATCTTCAATGAGTGGAAACAAGTACCCAACCTAATAAATAAAGGGGCGCGTTAGCTAGGCCGTTTTCTTGCAGGAGTGCTAACGCGCGCCCTTACGTTTTCTTCGCTTGCTCTGTAGTACGAGCCTCATACAGAGCCGCGCTCCTTTAATATGATGAGAAGAAGGGGGGCCACCCTCTTTTCCGCACCAATCCTTATTTCCTACTACATCTTTTTTGGGGTGTATAGCTCAGTTGGTAGAGCATTGGGCTTTTAACCTAATGGTCGCAGGTTCAAGTCCTGCTATACCCAAACCTGCCTTACACTCTACTATGAGTAAGGACTAATTCGTGGCTTCAAAGATGACTCTTTGGCCTTTAGACTCGCTTCCGCGACTTCGCCCTTTAAGTGACAAGGGGGTGAGGTAAGGAGTAGTAGTTGAGTGGCTCGGTCATCGATAAACCTCTCCTTATTCATTCTATACTATAGGGCGGACCAACAATCCAGCAAAAGGGCTGAAAAGCTCCTTTAGAAAACCTTCCCCTTTTCATAATAATGAGGTAAGCATCAAAGCCCAGAAAACCCAACCTATACAAAGAGCTCTTTGTTCAGCCCCCCTACTCCTAACAAGTGAAAGTTGCTGGCATCCACCATACCATACCTTGCTTCGGGGCCGATCTCTTGTATCGGAGCCAATTTTTGAATTTCTTTATTTGACCATCACAAATAGATTTGCTGCATGGATTGTTCCACTGTCACAACCTGATCTCGACATAATCCCTTGAGCGCTTTCTTTCGGCTTGGAGCGAATCACCTTCGTTAGCTTAGTTCGAAATCCCCTTCTATTGGTCTGAGGGTGCGCCACATGGGAGGCCCCACCGTTCGGTCGGTCCACAAATCCTTTTTTTATGTAAATGTATCGGAGCCAGCGAAGGACATGAACATCCCAAAAAACTGACTTTTTTGAAAGCGTAGAAACGCAATCAATGAAACTCACTATACTTCTTAAGTAAGACCAAGACCTTACATACGGAATATATAATATGGCAAACATGGAAAGCACAATCAGTATCAGTATGAGTGGGGGGCCGAAAAGACGAAGAAGAGTACGATGTTCTTTCTTCATCAACTTGATAGGAAAATATCTTCCTTTGTGCAAAAAAGAAAGGAGCTTACGGTATGTGCGGTACTAAGATTCCATAGAAGATGGCAAGCTCAAGCCTTTCTTTGCTCACGGTGTAGTTAAATCTTCCTTACATGCAATTATAGACTTGTAAAAAGTGCTTTCTTTTTCATATATCTGCAGCTAGTTAATAAAAAAGATTATTATAATTTCTTATCAATGGACATGGACCTTTCATGACTGGACTCTTGCTAACTTAAGAGGTAGCTTTGGCTTGTTTGAAGAATTTCAGTGGCCAGTTCGGGCTAGCGAGTTGGATGATCTGGAATTGGCGAAACAAGTATCTATTTGAGGATGAGTTTCGGGTAGAAGGTGACCCTGTTGTGAGCATTCTTCACCGGGCACGAGAGATCATAGTACATATGTGGGAAGTGGTGTGAGAGTAGGTAAAGATTTTCAAATATTTTTTATCACTCGGATGGTTCAATTCAGTCTTAGGTGGGGTTAGCAGGAGCTTGGTGTTCTGGGTTGGAGTACATGATTGGTACCTGCTAATTGACTAGAGCGGGGTGTATTCCAAGGTTTGAATGGAGTGTAGGACCTGGGGTGGGGTGGGAGGTGTTTTATGCACTTGAAGTCGATTCAAAAACTTTCTTCTTGAGAAGGGTTGTTATGAGTCAAACCCAAAGGCATCCATTTTTCATAGTATCCGATGTTAGCGTGAGAATTGACGATTCGAGTCCAACATGTCTACAGAGAAGCCAACTTTTTCGCAGACTGGCTTGCGAACTTATCTTTCCAGCTGCAACTTGGGGTCATTCTCATGCATGCATTGTCCACCAAAGGGGCTTGCTACTTTTTTGTTAGGGGACTAATGTGGAGTGGCTAGACCACGTCTATGCTATGATTAGTTGCCCTTTTGTTTGTAAGAAAAGATCTCCGGGCGGGAACATGAAAAAAAGCCTTCTTTCTTATTCTCTTACTTAGCCTTAGTGGGCCTAGCTAACCGGGGCAGGAAACAAAAGAAGACAAGGAAAAGTAAGGCTTGATTGGTTAAGGGACATAGCTACGGAAAAGCTCTGATCCAACTTGCCCATCTCTTTAGAGTTCTAATCCTAACTAGAGTCATAATCTCTCTTTAAAACCCATCTTTCGAAAGCTGGCGGGGCTACCTCCAGGCCTTTCAATCTTTATTCGCTTAGAGTGTTGCTTGCCAAATGTCATGTTTGTTGAGGACCGCGCATGAGAAAGAAACTTCAGAGCTTCCAAAAAAAAGTTGTGATCGACACCATAAAAATGTGATCAAAGCCTGGGCCTGGTAGTTTTTGCCCTTGCTTGACTGGATCACCAAGAAGTTTCGTTGCCATTCTCCAGCCCAGTGCTTGTTCAAAGATTTTTTTCTATCTTGACCACCACAATCGTTCTCCAATGCTTTTTTTTAGCTTATCCTACCCCTTTGTTGCCTTCTAGGAGAAAGTGGACCATTGACTGAGATTGAATCGATTAAACAACTGATGATTCTGTGCCTAATCCCGTACTCAGAGGAGTAGACACAAACCATGACCTTCCTATCGGGTTTCATAGCGGAAATCTCCTAGGCCTAGCCCTCTTGTATTTCTTATTTATATTTAATAACCTCGGCGGGAATGAACTGACTTAGAGAGCCCACCAAAAGATGGAATTCCAGACTTAATTCTTAAGGTATCCACCCGGATGTTGAGACTAAACAACACTGCAACCTTTCGAACTTCCCCCAATTTCATCTTGACTAGAGCATCTCATTGACCTCGAGAATACCTATGAAGACTGAGAAAAGGCCGACTTGATTCTAAATAAAGAATAGATCGCATTTGAAGCGCAGGACGAAGTCATTAGAATAGAACAAGAAAGTAGCTCCAAAAACTTGCCCGCGTGGACAGAAAGTCTTCCTCTGTATAATAAAAATTCAGCACTCCCGACTGGACTAATAAATGAAACTATAACTCAACAATCAAATGAAAGGTCGTGACCAACATTTAACCTAGCCGAAAAGGCTGTTGAAAAGGGTGCCTTATTCTGGATGGGGTTGCCAGGCTCGCCGACAGAACAAAAAAAGAGCATCTCAATAATCCTGGAGAACCACCTTGATACTATGGACGTTGATAGGCGCTTACGTCAAATACGAAAGTGGCAAAAAGAAGAGGAAGTGGGTTCCCCCGAGAGCTCATTTTGGCTAATGGTAGTAGAGGAAATTACAAATTGTTAGGAAGGTTACACGCAGATAGTAGAAGTATTCCATTTCTGATTGATATACATAGCAATTTGATCCAAAATTCACGGTGATGCTTTCTATGANTCGTCTTCATCATACGAAGAAAGCTTGCTTTTTCCCTTTCACCATAGACAAGCCTGAGATCTCCACAGGAGAGACCAGACCGACCTTACCTACCTCTTCGAAAAGAGCACACTCGCCTGGAACAAAACAAGCTGTGGCTTTTGCCTGCTGCTTTCGAGTTTGAAGGTCAAGATCGGATCCTTTCCTCAAAAGTGGGTAACCGATTCCTCAACATAGGGGATATAAAGGAATTCAGCTACTGCTGGTATTCGATCATAGGAATCCCTATCCTTTTACATTCGAGGGAACTTTCTATGGGGACTACCTCAGGCTGGGGGTGACAATAGGACTTCGTTTGAGTGTTGCTTGAGTGAAGAAGCCCTGGGGTGGGATTCTCTTATTTTAAGAACAAACTTTCTTTGACTGCTCTAAAAAGACCCCTTTATGGGGGCTAAGGTAGCGATCAGTTCAAGGACAAAGGCTTTATGCCGCTCTCAACGAGTGCTCATCAAGAGACGATGAACAAGAGCTTTTACAGGCATCTGAGATTCCTTTTTTAATAGGAATGGAAGCCTTGTCTATTTAGCAACAGAAAACAGGTCTGGTATTCACTCCTTTCAGGGAAGTAAGTAAGGCAATTGGATTGATGCTGAGAGATGGTTCGAAAGGGGCCGCTCTCTAGCTATGATCTGATTTGCAATGTCCTCATTCTATCGGTGGAGAATCTGGTTCCTATCCCACTCGTCGGTTTTTCAATTTATGATGAGCTAATTGACTAAACCCTTTCCACTGCGGTCGGGTGGGACCTAGATGGCTGGTGGATCAACGGTGAGCCGTTCAACCAGGGATCTATCCATAGTTTTGTGTCAGTTCTTGAAGTAAGAGATCCCCTCAAGGACTTTAGATTTTGCCGCCGCTATCTCCTTATTCGCCCGACATCCTTTTCTTTCTTCTTAAGATAAGAAAATATCGGAGCCGGTTTCAGCCGATTGGATACCTCTAGTCATTCTCTACCAACTTCTCCCCCAGTGGGGAATTCCATATCTTTTGGCCTATTCGAGCAGGTTATCGCATTCCTGTCTGTAATGTAAATGCATGCTTCTTTGATCGGCCCGTTCTGCCATAAGTACCTCTCCTTCTAGCTCTTAGAGTCTGAAGATAGAAACGTACTCTTATGGAAAGTTCGTCACCTATCGTTCTATTCACGCCCTGCGTTCGGCTCCAAGTAATCCATATCCATTCCCATTTAGAGCATCCCAGGTGGCCTCCGGTCTTCTTTCCTCTTGGAGGACTTGTTTCACGAGGGGTTTCCTCTTCTTGCCAAGCGTCCTTTTCTTGAGTTGGGAGCACATTCTTAGCTGTCTTTGGAGTAAGGTCCTCACTTGGGCAAGGGTCACAGGATAGAGGAGGGGGTCTAGTCTTATCCACGTTATTACTTGCTTTTTTCCTATTGCCGACTTGCCGGTTCTATGACTGGTCAACTACATCTCCTTTATATTAAGTGCGGGGGTCTCCCCGACTAGATGACCTGGGCCTGAAGAAGGACAGGCCTTGTGACTTATCTAGTCAGACATGAAGTAGAATCGACTGGAGGCGTGATTCTTCTTCCGAGCAACTTTTACAGTACATAAAATATCCTCTAATTTCAATTAGTTGTGCCTTCCACTCTTTTTGTGAAGTACTTGGCTGAAAGACGCTGGGTGGGTGGTCCTTTTCTTTGACGTCAATCGTTTGGCTTACTTGAGAGGCGATATTTTTCTTTTGAGGTGAATGGGTCGTCCTCTTACTTGACCATGGCATCGCCAACATGAGTCTGTGTTCGGTGGTTGATAAGCTGCTAGTTGGTATTTAGTTTAGGGCTTGTTATTTCCTTTCACTTTTCCCAACGAGGTGGAGGGCCATCGCAGAAAGTCACCTATCTTCGTAGTTCCGAAGACAGGAATTGGGTAGTAGAGGGGGGGAGCGGAGCAGTCAAAAAGTGGTCTGTCATGAATGGAAATTCGCTTGTACTCTATGGGAATCCAACGCCCAGTGATTTATATTTTATGATAGATGATGAGAATAGTCTGTGTCTTTCTCGTCAAGTACCTCTTCAACTAGGTCGGACGCGCGCTCCACCTGAGTGTGAGCGGATATTTGAGAGAATCTGTGATGAATACGCGGAGTGGGTGGTGAGAACCGGTAAGCAATTACCCCCAGAATGGAACATGCCTGACCTTGTTCGGACAGTGATTGGGGACGAGGCGATTCACATGCCAGGCTTTCTCAAGGAGTTGTATTATGATGTGATGTTACATGGACCCAATAGTTGGTTATGCCAAGAGTGTTTTTTTTAAGAATAGGAAGAGAGGGGTGGTACTGATCTGTCTTTCCTTCAACTGGAAGTGGGGGCTTTTACAATAACTAGGCTTTTCACACCCCATCGGGTACTTTAGATGATCCAATTTCCGCTGCGGACGATAATATATAATCAAACTTCTGTCGTTGACTTAGAACTCCTTTCATTTCATCGAGTGCTGCTAGCTCCTATTCGAAAAAGATGACCGTCTTTCGTTTCATTTTCCACTGTTGGAGAGTACGCTATCCCGGAACCGGAGACTTTAGGCGAGAAAATTTATATCACGTCATCGGTTTCCGTTGCTGGACCATATGTTACCACTTAAGATGCTTGAGTAGTTGATGTAGCCGAATCACCTACCCCCAACTAATCGTCTAAAGGATCTGCCCTCGCTGGATCTTTTTCCATAACTTTGGTTACTGAGTCAGTTTCTGCCATAGATGATCAAACTGCTTTCGCCAGAGCAGATGATGTCCTAAACAAAAGAAACCTATCCAACTACTAAATTCCAATCAGACGGAAGTCAACCTGATCAGCCTTTACTTTTTCATTCGCCATGGAAGAAAGAACGATTCTTTAGTATCAACAACTAGAACATAACCCCACCCACAGATAATAGTTGGAATTTAGATGTTCCGTTGACACAGAAGGGAAGCCAACCTAGGGTGGTGACACAGACTCTGAAGCAAAACTCGGCAAGGAGAATNAAGAATAAGGCAAGCTAGGAATGGACTATAGGTTGAAAGCAGGAATACGAACTGTAGGTCTGTTTGAGACCGAGCCTTCTATCGATTCACCGATTGCATTAAACCCCGTTTTTTAGGCATTTTGAGGGGCAGGCCAAGAGAGAGCTTGTTTTTTCCGAATCTGTTGTAAGAGAGTCCCTTGCTTCTATTCTAGACCTTAAAACATTTCCTTCTTTCCTCAACAGAGACTGTTGCTTCGTTTCACCTAATATTTAGATCCGGAGATGTTTGATTCATAGAAGATGTTGGATGTCTTATTTCTTTCACCTTGGAATTCCATACCTTCTCCCTCAAAGCAATTTTGCGACACCTTCAAGGGATGCGTATTCTCCAACTTTTAAAAGCCAGGCCAATAAGGCTAGCTGTTACTTACCCTCTCCTCTTTGAAAATAACCTATTTGACAAAGAGCTTATTCGTATACCGATTCTAGCACAAGAGCCAAAGAGCGTATTTGAAAACAAAGCCCTTCTCTCTTACGAAAGAGGGCATTCGTGAAAAATAGGTGTCAGGTTGCGCCAGTGTGATATGACATTGATCCGGGCTTTCAGTCGACGTGAGGCACTCTTTCTCTTATATAGGCTATATTGCATACGATTGGGGGCATCCAGCTCTAAAGCGGTAGAACAAAGAAAATCTTCTTCTTCATTTCTTCGAGCTTAAAAGCAGCTCCTTTAAAGACATCCATGCCACCCTAAAGTAAGAAGTCCCACCTGCTTATGGGCGAATGCCTGTTACTGTGGAAGGAAGTATTAGAAGTTCCATTAGTGTGCAAAAGGGGTTAGGAAGGAAACTCGCCTTAATTAGTAAATAAAGCGGAAACAAACCTGTAGGATAAGTCAGCAAATCACATCATATATCGGATATCGCATCGGAAAGCGAGATTTATTCTCCCTTCCGGGCAAGTCCTGAGGAACGTCGACTTGATAGTCTCTATCCCCACTGGGCAGGTAAGTGGGAATCTGATTCATTGATTTGATTGAACCTAGCGGGTAGCGCGCTACGGCTTTGAAGCTGACTGAGCCAAATAGCCGATATTGCGCACCGTTCAAAAGTCTCCGGCCTGCTCTTCTTGGCTGAGGGGCTCTCCTTCTTAGAGTGAGTTCTGGCTCAAACAAACTTATTTCAATAATGATTTCACTAAGCTCGTTCCTATCTAAGCTCATTCAGAATGTATCTTCTAGAAGAAAGGATAGTCTTTAAAGCTAATAAGGGGGGTAAGGAAGACTACTGATTGTATTCAGAGAAATTGGTTTGTATTTTTGGTATAAACCAATACATGGATGGCTTTCTTTTTCCACTGATAGCCTTTAGCTTTAGCCAATTGCATTCCCTTACCGACCTCTCAATAGAGATTAGCTTGGTACTTTCGTATGATCGGTACAAGCATCCGGTAGAGTTAGAGAGGAAAGCCTATCCGATAAAGTAAAGTGCAGTTGGTTTCGCTTTTTTTTTTTTGTTTGGCAGGAGCAACTCCCCAACCGCATAGAGGATTCTTATGGAATCGAGTGATATCTGCCTTAAGAGTGTTGTGTTGGATGAAACCGATAGCATGAGAGCATGATCCCCAAGCTTCTGATATGAATGAATAAGAGACTGAAGCAAAATGGAATGACCAATTAGACTAGTAGTAGAAGACTGAAGCTACTGAGCTACTGACTAGATGACCAAAATAGTTTCATTCATATACTAGGAATGACACCACAGAATAGGTAATCGACAGATTTCTTCACTTCAACTCTATCGAACCTCAATGAACAAGCGGATGAAGGCAGGCTTTAGAGTCTTGTCCTTGCCTAGCACGAAGCAATGGCCGAGGATTAGAACACAGAGAAGAGGCCCGCATAGACATAGAAGAGATACGCGCGAGAAAGGCATGAAAAGAGATAAGGATAGACGCTCGAACGAAGGAGGGGCGGAGCGAAGAGAGACTCCATGGCATAAGACAGGGTACGCAAGAGAAGAAGCAAGAAAAGGCCAGCGTTCTCCTGATGACCAATGTTGCGGTACGAGAAAAGCATTGGATAAAAGATGTGTACCCCGAGCTAAATAGTTGTTACCAGTATGAACCAACTGTTCCTAAAGATTGGAAGGTTGCTAATGTTGATAACACAGGATACGGAGAAGATATCCAAATATAAGAACTAGAAGAAAGATCTCGAACGAACTGAGGAAGAAAAGGTATGCGGAATGGAGTTCTTTATTTGACTCCTCCCCTACGAAATGAGCACTCCGAGAATGTATCTATTGATAAGAGACACCTGGGACTATCTGCATACAAACATTCAAGCAACGAAACGAGCTTAGGCATGCGAGTGAGTGGTAGAAGCAGGAACAACTGGTTCAGCTAACGAACAAAGTTTGACCCTTTTGATTGTACCAACCAGGCATTAGATTGTTGCTGGCGGAATGTTTGGTTTGTGCGGCCCCTTTTTCAACCCTAGAGCCCAGAGTGGTACGAATTTTTAATGTTAGGAGGAATCGATCAGGCAAAGGAGTAGTCCATTTGTGCCATCCTTTACCTTTCAAAGGTCTATCTTTCAGCCTACGATCTGATCTCTTGGCAGAAGGGCCTCTTTTAGATAGAAGTAAAGGCACGAGAACGGACCCTCATGAGTGATTCGGGTTTGAAACTCGCGTTTTTGTGTACAGAGATCGATGTCCTAGATCTTTCAGAGGTGAAATTCAATCGGCCTGAGGAGTAGTTCGGAGTTCGAATGCAGAAGAAGCTATCTTAGGACCTGTTGACAAGGAATTTGAGAAAGGGATCGGACTGGTTGACAGAAAGCAAGACAGGAAAGAAGCTACCTTTAGTACATTTAGTCCAGCCAACGGAACGGGAACAGAGTAGAGTCAAGGTCTTTGAAACCAATTCATCCATTCCCTCTACTTAGCAGTTATACTAGTTTTTTAGAAAGGACTGAACTGATAGACAGAAAAGAAAGAAGACAGGATAGACTTTGATACCTCAACTTTCTTTCTTGATTGCTTCTTTGTTTGGTTGATTGATTCTTGAAGACAAGCATACAGACAGTGATAAAGTGACACAGATCCATTTCTGCTTTCATTTCATTTTCCTGCTAGTGTGGTTGCACTTGGGTGGGACTCTTTCTTTTTATTTTATTATATATGCCAAAGTAAGCTTTTTTTTCCATTTATGGAAAGGAACTCGTATCACCAACCTACCACTTATTTTGTTTTGTTTTGATTGAGACAAGCAATCCTAGGACTAGCCTTTCGCGGGGCTTACTTGATCCTCGAAAAAGCTCTAGCAATGTTGCTTCGAGCCGTAGGTCATGGAGCGCTATTTGAAAAACCTTCTTCCATTTTTTGTATACTACTTCTGATTCGACCCCGCTTTTTATAGCTAAGATAAGGTCATCCGCATATCGAACATAGCGCAAACTATTCTCTTCTTTCCTTTCATAAGTATAAGTGAATCAATTTTCTTATCTAGTTGATGCTAGAAAATGGTCGATTATTTTACTGAAATCTTCATTCTCATTGCCTATAGCCGCCCTCATACTCTCTAAAAGTGAAAAGTCAGTCGTGCTGTATAGCTCATTTGCAGCTGATTCAATTTAAAACATCACTAAAGATAGGATGTAATGCCCGAGATTTTTATCCTGTTAATCTGAGCCGATTTATTGATTCATTGATATGATTATAGATAGAGCACGTCGAATTTGGATTGGAGTTATTGAGTTGTAATTATGTGCGATTTTGTGTGAGACCCGAAGGTCTCGCGCATATACGCGGCTGGTGGGCGCGTATATGCGCGAGCTGAGTGAGTCCAAGAGATGCTGAGACGAAGGTCTCGCGCATATGCGCGACAAGAGGCGCGCATATGCTCGAGATGTCCAGAGAAGTTGGCGCATATGCGCCGAGAAGGGGCGCGCATATGCGCCAGCAGATAAAATTGTTAAGTGCCGAGACAGTAGGTCTCGCGCATATGCGCCGGTTGAGGGCGCGCATATGCGCGAGACGTGTAGAATGAAAAATACGCCAGGTGTACTTTACATGCAATATATATGTTTCCAAAGTCATTCTTCTTCAGAATTGCATCCGAGGATCTCTGAGAAATCCTTCAACATTTTCATCTTCAACACTTGGTTTTGCAAGATCCGGCTAACCGAATTTGAATCCGAGGCTAGATTCGTGTTCCTCTCATTGCTAGCTTCAAGGGGATGTAAGTATTATTATGTTTTTGTATGATTTGAGATATTGATGTTGGGGAAATTGTGAATTTCACTAGACTATGTGTTCTTGTGATATCGAAGAACGTTTATTCGCAACCGAATCGAAGAAATGATATCGTATGCATTTTATATGAAATTCCAGCATGTCTTGACTTGAGTACATACAGATTTCAGTATAGTAGATGTTGCTATGATGAGAATTATGAGTTGTTGGTTATAGATTATTGATGTTGGATTGACCGGTATCGAAAGATTACGCCGTTATGCCGTCGATTGTTACCGAGATTGAATATGATTTGTATATGAGTGGCCTTGAGTTGTGTCTTGATAGAATGCATCTATACATTGCCATTTCAGATTTGTATTGGCCACTTTGAACTTGAGACGTCGGCTACGAAAGATTGTTCGACACGAAAAGTATAATTCATGTGAACACGGAAAGACATGACTCGATTCAGACTGGATACGAGTTTCCCAAAATCACATACTAGATTCTTAACTATGTTTGATTATGATTATGTCGTGTTTATAGATTTGTATTCAAGCAATTGAGATAGGAGTCATTGACATATTGTCAAACTAGAAGTTCGGTGTATCGACACATAGGAGCAGATCATCTCCGATTGTAGACATTCGATACAGATATGACCGAAGTCTAGGAATAAGACGTACCGCCACCCCGATTGGGAGAGTAGGTGGGAGACTTGTTACGTCTTATTCACACCGGGATCCCTAGACTTAGATATGAGTCGAGTCAAAGAATAAGAGTTGAAGAGTTTTATCTGTATTCACTAGTGTGTCATAATTACTGATTTATGTGTTATGATTTTGTATTTATTTGCATGACATGCATGTATACAAGTTTTATACTGGGATTTGTTCTCACCAGAGTTTCCGGCTGTTGTTGTGTCTGTATGCGTACATAACGACAGGTGGGGCAGGATCAGGGTCGCGAGCAAGATGAGAGATGAAGATATTGTGGTGATTTCGGGCATAGCAGATTACTAGTCGTTTTGTACTTGACGTGTACTGGAATTTCTGAACACTAGTATATGATTGTACTAAAACAGACTTGTATGTACATTATGTTTGTTTAATCGAATAAAGAATAGTTCTATGCTTCATGTATACATTTGATTTAATGTTAAAAGCAAAATTTTGACCCTTATTTTCTAGCAAAGACCCAATTAATCCCAAAAGATAATCGAGTTAGAGCCCGGGTCGCCATAACAGGTGGTATCAGAGCAGTAGGTTCTGTATAGACTGAGATAGAAGAGAGTGAGCGGGTTAGATCGAGTCGTCTTCCTTACTTATATCATGCTAGCACACGTCATGATTTATTGCTTTCACTATTATCTGTTGTATTGTTATCTGAGTTGATTTTAGCATCTAATTGCAAAGACTGAATCAGAACCGATTCTGGATCAGAGGTATATGATCAGAGGAGGGCTGAGACAGACTGTATAGATTGTGTACTAATCCGTTTGATAATTAGATATGCCTCCTCGAAGAATACCACAACCAGCCGCAGGTCAAGTGCCAGAACAGGGTAGTACGTCAGGTACTCAGATGGACGTTACTGCAACACCGATGGAGACTTTATTGAAGAGGTTTCAGTCATTTCATCCTCCGACCTTGAAGGGTACTGAGACTGCAGTGGATTGTGAGAGTTGGCTAGACGATATAGAGATGCTGTTTGAATCTCTTGCCTATACAGATGAAAGAAGAGTGAAATTAATAGGGCATCAGTTGCAAGAAGTGGCGAAGAGTTGGTGGCTTACCACGAAAAGAGCATTGGAGCATCGAGGTATCGATATTACTTGGAAGGTATTTAAAGATGAGTTTTATCAACGTTTCTTTCCAGTGTCGTATCGAAAAGACAAAGGGGCAGAATTTGCAAACTTACGACAGGGGCAGTGGAACATTGAAGAATATGTTGCCAAGTTTTCTTCCTTGCTCTGATTTGCGCCACATGTAGCAGGAAGTGATGAAACGGTCGCTGATCAGTTCATCAATGGCATAAACCCTGACGTCTTTACTTTGGTGAACACGGGACGACCCAACACTTTTTCTGATGCACTGAACAGAGCGAAAGGAGCCGAGGATGGATTGATTCGACAGCGAGGAGCTTCATATAGTGCTCAGAGTCAGAGACCGCAACAGCCCGCCGCCCAGTTTCCACCACCTCCTTCTCGATTTGATAGTGGAAGCAGTAGTAGTAGCAAGAAAGATTTTCTGAAAGCGAGAGGTAGACAGTTTAAGAGATCAGGGAGCAGTTCGTCGAGCTCCAGTGGGTCACGACAGAGAGGTCTTGGCCAGAGTTTAGAGTATACAGGTGTTTATTGCAGTTTTTGTGGAGGCAGACATGCGACAGAGCAGTGTCAAGGTGTGACGGGCCGATGTAATATCTGTAGACAGCAGGGACACTTTGCCAGGGTCTGTCCACAGAGCGGGGCACAACAAACTCA
>NC_133316.1:10579636-10585188 GCF_012295235.1 Primulina huaijiensis | reverse complement strand
TATTTCTCTTTTCTCTGTTGGATTGATATCTATATAGTATCTCTGTCTCTGTGCCTCTATCCCATCGATATGAATCGATAACTCTGAGGGATATAAGCCTATGGTCGTTGATCAACTTATTGCATGCAATCTCTGGCTATGTATCTATCAATCCAATAAAACAATTTGAATTCTCTCTTTGGCATTAAAACAAACACTTTGAAGACTATCTTTTCTCTTGTATTCCCTTTGACATGGTTGAGACATAAAATGCCTCTAATATACAACAAGGTGTATTAATACATAGCATGAATCAAATGGAAGGGAATAACACTTTAAAACCATTGAAACACAATACATATATTATCATGTGAGCACAAGGAAATGAATTCCACTTACAACACTTGGAACCTTGAATCTACTCTCTTGGTACAAAACCTACAACAATAAACCATGAATAGAACCATCAACAACTCAATAATCCAACAACCATACCATAGAATCCATAAAACCAACACAATCACAATCTTCATAATTTCCCCCAACATCAAAATCCAACAATAACTAAACCATAAGCTTACCTGAGCTCCTTGAACCCAAAATGAACTTGATCTCACTTCAAAATTCCGACAAGAAGCTTGAATCAAAGAAATAAAAGAAAGAAAATGGAACCCTAGCTTCCTTTGAGCTGAAGAAATCGAGAATGAGGAGAGAAATGAGGGAAAAGTGAACCAACTCTTCTATTATATCACTTAAATCTCGAAAACACGTTTTTACTGTTCATAGACCGCGGGTGCGCTAGCCCTTGCACCGCGGGTGCGCTATGCGTTCGGCATCTCATCCAAAAATCTGAAATAGTAGACCGTGGGTGCGCTATATTTTGGAGTGCGGGTGCACTCTGGTCACCGCGGGTGCACTATATTTTGGAGTGCGGGTGCACTCTGGTCACTCTGCGCACAGCTTCTCCAAAGATTGCCTCCGAAACGCCTCTTCCCTTCATAATTTGGAAAAATGGTAAACTACAAAGTTGTAGCTCTATGTCGTTTCTTGAACCTCTCCAAATATCAGATCATTTGGAGGTCCGAGTAAAAAGTTATGCTAAATATCCCAACATGTGTCACTGGAGGAACGTCCAAACACACGACACACTTCGGGGCACTTTTGGCTTACCTTCCACAATGATTTGAACAGAACTCAAAACATGAAAGTTACACCTCTATGTCTTATCTAACCACTCCAATTGGTCTCATACCCATTGGCTCAACATACAAATTATCATGAATTTAATCGCAACAACACTACAGTATCACCACACATCATCTATAACCACAAAACTATAAATCTTAACTCTTAACATCAAAACTATACTTAAACTTAACCAAGGAGTAAATAAACATACGAAATCTTAAACCGTACCGATCACCAGGCTTGGATATTACAGGTACGGTTCCTATTTCTCGAGCTCCTTATAGAATGGCACCGATAGAGTTAAAAGAATTGAAAGAACAGCTTGAAGATTTACTGGCCAAGGGATATATCAGATCGAATGTATCTCCTTGGGGCGCACCAGTGCTATTTGTGCGAAAGAAGGACGGTTCGATGAGTTTGTGTATCAATTACCGGCAACTGAACAAGGCAACAGTAAAGAACAAGTACCCATTGCCTCGCATCAACGATTTGTTTAATCAGTTGCAGGGATCCTCTGTCTATTCCAAAATCGATCTGAGATCTGGATATTACCAGCTAAGAGTTAGAGATGTTGATATACCGAAGACAGCATTCCGAATTGTCATGCCTTTTGGTTTAACGAATGCGCCACCGGTGTTTATGAGTCTGATGAACCGTGTCTTTCAGAGGTATTTGGATGAGTTTGTGATTGTTTTTATAGATGATATTTTGCTCTACTCAAGAAATGAGACTGATCATGCTCAGCATTTGAGAATTGTGTTGCAGACGTTAAGAAATGAGCAACTGTATGCTAAATTGTCAAAGTGTGAGTTTTGGCTGAGACAGGTTGTCTTCTTGGGTCATATCATATCTGGAGACGGTATTTCTGTTGATTCGAGTAAAGTTGAAGCTGTGATCAGTTGGCCGAGACCGACTTCTGTGCCAGAGATACGCAGTTTCATGGGTTTAGCAGGATACTATCGACGATTTATTAAATTTTTCTGCAGTATTGCGAAACCGATTACCCAGTTGACACAGAAGAATACTCCATTTGTATGGTTAGAAGCATGTGAGTCGAGCTTCGTAGAGTTAAAGAAGAGATTGACTAGTGCTCCAGTCCTGATGATACCTTCAGGTACGGGTAATTTCGTTGTATATTGCGATGCATCTCACAGGGGATTAGGATGTATTCTTATGCAGCGAGGACATGTGATTGCATACGCTTCGAGACAGCTGAAGCCACACGAGAGTCGATATCCAATTCATGATCTTGAATTGGCGGCTATCGTTTTCGCATTGAAGATCTGGCGTCACTATCTGTATGGCGAGAAATTTGAGATCTACTCTGATCACAAGAGCTTGAAATATCTGTTTTCCCAATCAGAATTGAATATGAGACAGCGTAGATGGCTTGACCTACTGAAAGACTTTGATTGCGAGATCAAGTACTATCCAGGGAAGTCGAATGCAGCAGCGGATGCTTTGAGTCGAAAGGTATGTTCCTTATCCTTGTCGACGATAGGTGTTTCGAATATGATAGAAGATTGTTGCTTTTTTGGATTAGCATTTGATACAGATAGTAGGCCGTTGCGACTTGCCACTATTCAGTGTGAACCAGATTTGATTGTTCGCATCAAAGAGGCACAAAGAACAGATCAGAGTGTTCAGAAGTCGATTGATATGGTCAGATCAGGACATATTTCTGAGTATCAGGTACTTGATCATGTTTTGTATGTGAATAACCGTCTTGTAGTGCCAGATATCTCAGATTTGAAACAACAGATACTGTCAGCATCGCACTGTAGTCGGTTCAGTATTCATCCTGGTGGCAGGATGATGTACAATGATCTGAAAACACAGTTCTGGTGGAAACAAATGAAGACAGATATTGCAGAGTTTGTGTCTAAGTGCTTGAATTGCCAGTAGGTGAAGGCCGAAAGAAAGAAGCCCTGGAGGGTTACTTCAGAGTTTAGCTATTCCTGAATGGAAATGGGATCACATTTCCATGGATTTCATCACGAAGTTACCACGATCATCCCGAGGCTGCGATGCGATTTGGGTTGTGATAGATAGATTGACCAAATCCGCATGCTTCATTCAGTACAAGATGACGTACCGACATGATCAGATGGCAGATATATATGTCAGAGAGGTTGTCAGATTACATGGTGTGCCGAAGTTGATCGTATCAGATCGTGATCCACGATTCACTTCACACTTTTGGCACAGTCTACAGCAGGCTCTAGGTACGACTTTACACTTGAGTACTGCTTACCATCCCCAGGCAGACGGACAGTCAGAGCGGACTATCCAGACTTTAGAAGATATGCTGAGAGCTGTAGTGCTAGATTTTGGTACTAGTTGGCAAGATTCACTAGCTCTTTGTGAATTCTCGTACAACAACAGCTACCAGACTAGCATCGAGATGGCACCGTTTGAGGCATTATACGGAAAGAAGTGCAGATCTCCATTGTACTGGGATGACATCTCCGAGGTACCAAACTTAGGGCCAGATATGATCCGTGTAATAACAGAGAAGGTGAAGATCATTCAAAAGCGAATGAAGACGGCACAAGATAGACAGGCGAAGTACGCGAACATCAGACGTCGACCGTTAGTATTTGAACATGGAGACAGAGTATTCTTAAAGATTTCTCCTTTCAGAGGCGTGGTCAGATTTGGCAAGCGTGGAAAGTTGTCTCCTCGATACGTCGATCCGTACGAGATTCTTGAAAAGATTGGTGATCGTGCGTATAGACTTGCTCTTCCTCCTTCTCTATCAGGGATACATGACGTCTTCCATGTATCGATGTTGCGTAGATATATGCCAGATAGTTCTCATGTCATTCAGCCTGAAGAAGCCGAGCTAGATCAGACTTTGAGTTACGTTGAGCAACCAATTCAGATTCTTGATCGGAAAGAGAAACAGCTCAGAACGAAAACCATTCCACTTGTAAAGATTCAGTGGAGTCATCACGGTATTGAAGAAGCGACTTGGCAAACAAAATCAGAGATGAGACAGAAATATCCAGAACTATTTGTATGATGTGAGTATTTATTCAGTCTTGATTATCTTGCTTTTATACCCGCTTTGAATTGATTGCCTGAGATTTCGGGGACGAAATCATATCTTAGAGGGGGAGAAATGTAATGCCCGAGATTTTTATCCTGTTAATCTGAGCCGATTTATTGATTCATTGATATGATTATAGATAGAGCACGTCGAATTTGGATTGGAGTTATTGAGTTGTAATTATGTGCAAAGATTTTGTGTGAGACCCGAAGGTCTCGCGCATATGCGCGGCTGGTGGGCGCGCATATGCGCGAGCTGAGTGAGTCCAAGAGATGCTGAGACGAAGGTCTCGCGCATATGCGCGACAAGAGGCGCGCATATGCGCGAGATGTCCAGAGAAGTTGGCGCATATGCGCCGAGAAGGGGCGCGCATATGCGCCAGCAGATAAAATTGTTAAGTGCCGAGACAGTAGGTCTCGCGCATATGCGCCGGTTGAGGTCGCGCATATGTGCGAGACGTGTAGAATGAAAAATAAGCCTGGTGTACTTTACATGCAATATATAAGTTTCCAAAGTCATTCTTCTTCAGAATTGCATCCGAGGAACTCTGAGAAATCCTTCAACATTTTCATCTTCAACACTTGGTTTTGCAAGATCCGGCTAACCGAATTTGAATCCGAGGCTAGATTCGTGTTCCTCTCATTGCTAGCTTCAGGGGGATGTAAGTATTATTATGTTCTTGTATGATTTGAGATATTGATGTTGGGGCAATTGTGAATTTCACTAGACTATGTGTTCTTGTGATATCGGAGAACGTTTATTCGCAACCGAATTGAAGAAATGATATCGTATGCATTTTATATGAAATTCCAGCATGTCTTGACTTGAGTATATACATATTTCAGTTAGTAGATGTTGCTATGATGAGAATTATGCCGTCGATTGTTACCGAGATTGAATATGATTTGTATATGAGTTGCCTTGAGTTGTGTCTTGATAGAATGCATCTATACATTGCCATTTCAGATTTGTATTGGCCACTTTGAACTTGAGACTTCGGCTACGAAAGATTGTTCGACACGAAAGGTATAATTCATGTGAACACGGGAAGGCATGACTCGATTCAGACTGGATACGAGTTTCCCAAAATCACATACTAGATTCTTAACTATGTTTGATTATGATTATGTCTTGTTTATAGATTTGTATTCAAGCAATTGAGATAGGAGTCATTGACAGATTGTCAAACTAGACGTTCGGTGTATCGACGCATAGGAGCAGATCATCTCCGATTGTAGACATTCGATACAGATATGACCGAAGTCTAGGAATAAGACGTACCGCCACCCCGATTGGGAGAGTAGGTGGGAGACTTGTTACGTCTTATTCACAC
>NC_133316.1:10567645-10579408 GCF_012295235.1 Primulina huaijiensis | reverse complement strand
AGATAGGACAAGACTGTTTATTCATTCACCACCAAGAGCGCATTCAATAGCAGCATTCTATGCCTATTCTTATAGGATTTGATTCCCCACTTGCCTTAGGTTAGGGCAATCGGAGTGAAGTGAGAAGGATTTTTTGCTGTAAACTTAGGGTACTAGCTTCACTAACGATGTCAAAGAGCTCCCTCTTGCAACCAAGCCCTTCTTGCTAACACCGGCCTTTCATTTGGTTTGGGGGCCCTCCCCTTTGAATTGGTACTGGGCTGAGACTAGTGATCTGAGCTAGATCAAGGGCTTAGCCTACCACGGAAATGGCTCCTTCTAATTGATAGCACAGGTGAGAAGACCCCTAAGGGGCAAGCTTCACTAAGGTCCCAGGAATGATGAATGAAAGAACTTCTGCTATCTACTCCGCTCTTGCCACTGAGAGGGGAATGAGACAAATAGCGCTTGACTTAGCAGCTGGCTTTCTTAAGAGGTGAGGCACTCCTTATGCTTATGGGTAGTAAAATCCTACTTATCCATCAGCAACCCCCTGCCTAGAGAAAGTAGTTTCGCCTATAAACCATACCCCACTGGCTGAACCTATTAACTAACATACAAACCCCCCTATCCGCTCCGAGAGGTACCGATCGACGAATTCACGTAAGTGATAGCAGAAAAAATATATACCTTGAGTCTTTACACTAGGTATTAACAACATTTTTACTATCCGCTAGTAGGGCTGCTATTGGAAAAGGCTTTCTTCGGTTTCGGGGAGTAGAGAGAACGATCTCGCTCCTTATGCCGAAGCGAAGGCTGGCTCCATAGGGAGGGAAGGGGTTTGAGGGCAGAGTGAGCCAGTAGTAGCAAAGCAGTTGTTAGCTGTCCGTAGTGACCCTTGTTAGCTGTTGACAGCTCGGCGGTAGGATCCGTAGCTAGTAGCTATTTCATCGGTCTCATATGTTCATTTCATTTCTTTCAAAATACTACATCATATAGAATAGCGGGTCCATCGTCTATCCCTAAGTTAAAACTACCTTCACAGGTAAGGATCGTCTGTGCTATGAGTTTATCTTCCTCAATAGTGGCTAAGGCAATAAAGTATGATCAATGATCTTCTACTAATGCTAGCGTCTTTTTTCATCTCTAATCTCATCTATGCTTCAGGAAAAAGTTTAACCTACCCGCTAATCTAATAATTAAATGAAATAATATAATATAATAAAGGGCTGCTGCTTTTATTCATGACCCGGTAGGCCGAAAGGTGAATAGGAATCCCAAGACGAGACATCCTTTTGTGAAGGAGCGGATTCTACTAGGTGGAAGGCGTTGATATTGGAAGTGTCGACATTAAGCCTCCCGCCCTGGTGAAAGAGAGTTCTGTTCACCTTAAGAAGCGGGGGAGGGCAGACAGGAGCTCGTAGACATAAAATCGTTTTAGCAGAGCTATTTAGAGAAAACAAAGAACGGACAGCTTTCTTCGCTCCGCTGAACAACTACACTAGCTCGCTTGCGTACTTGTTATAGTAAGGGCAGATACTCTTTTTCAGTGTTATCTATCATTCTTTTCTCTAGAAAAATGAATTTTGCTAGCTAAGAGAGTGTCTAGATCAACATTGAGTAGTATATATGACCCTTGGAAAGACCCGGATCAAGTTTCGAGGTGGTGGGTGATATTAAGATATAACTACCATCTCTAGTCCATAGGTATATGCCATGGGTCTCCACTCTTCCTTACTTTAGCGATAGCGATGGTTCAGCGATTCTGATTGTTTTTCCATCGTAGTTCTAGACCAGAGTTTTATTCAAAGCCCCAATCCACTCTCGCGCGCCCCTACTAACGTGCTTAACCGCGGAACGTACGTTCAAGAACCTTGGGTCGTCTCTGTTTGACCAGTCGGTCTCACAGTCAGGCAGGCTTAATCAATGAGAGTAGCGGATAGGTAGGCGGCATTTCCCAAGCTTTTTTGGTGCTCCAACTGATGGTTCTCCCCACCTCTTTCTTTGAAGCAGAAAGGCAAAGAGCTTCTCGCGGTTCCTATTGTTAAAACTCAAAAGGAAATATCTTCGCGGAAGCTTCGAGGCCGAAAGATTCGCTCATCACGAGAAGTAGCCCTTTGGTTCTAGATTCTCTGGTCTTCCTTACCAGATTCCCCTTCCCGGGCCATAAAAACTTAGAAGGGCCCGTGTACTCAACCAGAAATCTTAGTGCATTTAGCATATCATTTTTTTGTCTATTGTCGAGGATGCCATCGAGTCCAGTAGTCATTGATCCGCCCACACTAGTGTAGTATTTACAATTCGCTGGGGATAACCGCTAGTTACTATAAGAAAGTAGAAAGAGCAGAGCTGCTCCACCCGGGCAAACCAACAGTATATCTTCCATCTCAAGATGGTGATATAGATCCACGAAGCTATAAGCACCGAAGCTAGTAAGAACCACACCAGGTATCAGCAGCGTAAAGAAGCTTCTGACCGGCCCCATTAGTTGCAATCGGTTGAGCAACAAGCTAGGGCAGCTACTTCTACTATATATTAATAAATATAGTCTTTTGTGCTCCGACAAGGGCTACCCCTAATCTGAGATTGTGCTATACTATCACTTCCGCGTAAGACCTCTACCAAAGGTCATGTTCCGACTTCCGATTCTTCTTTTTCTTTTTTTTGACTTTCTTGCGGAATTGACTTATCATAGGCTGCCCTTTCTCCCCCACAGCACCTTGGTTCACGATCCAGGAAAGCAAAGAATCGAAGCGATCCAAGCACGCTGGGGTTATATTGTTTTGAGCAAGCTCTAAATCCTATGTCCTCGTGCTTGAGCCAAGCCTATTTTGAAGCCAGTCGTGAAAGATGTAGCTCTGGCTCTAGAAAGAAGCTATGAAGCGAGAGCCTCTGAACCTATGTTCACTGTGGATGGGCGTTAAGCTCCTGTGGCCATTGATAGAAAGAAGTGGTCTTCCGGGCCAATGGTAGAAGCGGTAAAAGCATTGAAAACAATGTTCCTGGTAGAGAATGGATCTTCTGGACTGGGATCTCCTAAGTATGGCTACAAAGAGAGCTATGGAGCCTAGCTGAAAGCTTGACAAGGCCTATCCGCGTTAGTGTAAAAAAAAGGCCACCCAACCACTCGCGGAAAGAATTGGTAAATTGGTAATACACACTTGAAGTATAGGAAAAGTCTTGGTCCATAAATAACGTATATAGAATATATTTTTTGTTTCTGATCGCTAGCCCTCGCGATCCAACTAGAAATATCTTAAGAGAGGGGCGTAGTATTAGAGGGTGTCACCAAGAAATCCTCTAGAGTAAAGGAATTGAAACTTTCGGATGCAATAGTTTATTCTTATTTCAAAGATATCAGAGTCGTAACGCTAGTTTGTTTATTGATCGGTTTCAGCGCTTGGTGGATCCTTGTTCCGGAGCAGCTACTAGAAGGTCATCAGAAGAGCCTTTGCTCACCACCTGACATAGCAAGGCTCGTTAAAGATACCTTTATAGATCAGGTGTTTGTAACGAGCATCATGTCAGCAGCCCTTGCGACTTAGGGGAACCAATCAATAATCAGGTCAGAGAATACTTTTCTAAACTTGAGGCCTACCATAGAGGTTACGTTTATGTTAGAAACCTGGGGTTGTCCACCGCTTTTCGCACCTGCCCGTCGGTAGTCATCTCGGTAGTAGTCATCATAGTGCCGATTTTCTTCACCATCTTGGGATCATATTCCTCAGAAAGACGGTTTTTGGACTCTGACTGGCTTGCTCTGCACGCCCAGCTGCTCATGGTGCTACCAAAGAGGGATGATCATTATCCCTAAGATGAGATCTCTCAGAGCGGCCTGTAAGAAGCGTTGATGTTGATCATTAAAGGTTGGCTATGGGAGTTCGAGCAATGGTACGTACAGGAGTTCAAGTTTGAAGATAGACTAGCCAGCCACGAATGAGGCTTAGCCTTTTGTAAATCTTCCGAGGGCATATGTATTTTGTTCATGTTTTTTGGGAGTCAAAGCAGTGGTGAGACACTATATCTGTGTCTGGTAAGCTTACGAGTTCGACTGTGGGACGGGAAGAAGGTCAGAGGTCTCTGGTGGTACAAAGGTCATAATTGGTTTCCAATAAGAAGGGCTCTTTCAATTGGTTTCAAACGATGGGGTATCATGTCTCATATGTTGTTTCCCAAGAGGAAGGGGTCTGATTTCAATGGCTTTTTGCCGAAAGGGAAGGAGCGTGTTCATACCGTCGTATATTCAACTAAATAATTTGAAGCGATAACTGCAGAATCATACTTAGAAGTGTCGACTTACTCTTGTTGATTTGAAGCCCTGGGCTTGGAGCCGGATGAAGCTTAACACCCCAAGACAGAATTGGTCTTTTCGACTTTATTACAGGGGAAGAACAGGAAAGAGGGACAGTAAGCTTGGGACAGGTGCAACCAGAAAGCCATCCGTTCCCGTGGTTTTAGTGACTAACGAATGTTTCGTCCCAATCCATATGCTTTGGTGGGGTGACGAACGAATAGGTTTCACAGCAGCTGTAGTCGCAACAGAGGAGCTCGTTGTGTTTGGGAATGCTGAGAGTGATCGAACGCAGGCAGAATTTGTTGATCGGATGTGAAAAGCATCCACACTATGTTGCTACCATTAGTCGTGAATATGCAGGAGTATAAGCAGCTGCTTGAGAAGGCTCGCCATGAGTTCAACTGCCCTTCTTGATCCTATTCAACATTTATACTCTTTTTTGTCCTAAGGCTCATGTGGAACCCGAAGCTATAGGTCGCATCATGATTTGAAGTCAAGGGCTCCGAGTGAGGAAATAGTAGCGTGCAGGCAGAAAGCCAGATATAGTAAGAGGCACACTCCTGGGGGCAGGGGAATCAGAGAGGGTTCTCGCTCAATCTGATCTTTATTCAGTGCCAAGACCTTTCTTTAAACTAAGAAAGAGTTGCTATTAGTTAAATTCGATCCATTCGATTTCCTTCTTAAGCTTCAGAACGAAGATGGTGAGCTCACGTGGGTAGCTCCCGTCTCCTGTAGCCCCCTTCGACAAGAAAGTGGTAAAAAGGGGAGTGAGTTCATAAACAGGACTCTTTCGAACCGCTTCCTGCTTCTTCGTATCGGGGCAGGAAATTCTTCGGTACTTTCTAAATCTCATCCACGTCAGAGCTAACGAGTTCCTCAAAGCCTACAAGCCAAAGGATTACGTCCAACGAAAGAAAATAAAATCAGACTGTTTTGAGTGAAGGATTCTGGATCTTGGCCAGTAGAGACGTCAGCATGTTCAAACGGAATGGAGTCTCAGACTCTTTTTCCGGGTTCCCCAATGTTGAGAGGGGGATCAACTTCATCATGAGTGCTTGTCATCCAGAGAACTGACAACCAATCCCCATAACATATGATAGGTTAGGGCGAGTTATATTAATATAGATGAAAGTCCGAACCAGTTCCACTTTCCGTTATCGAAGGCAGGATCATACGGGAGATCTCCTCTTTTTTGAGAACTTATTCTTTTGCCCCCTTTTGTAGTTGTAAGGTCATGTCCACCTTAGCATTATAATTCCATTCTCATAATTGCTTATTGAATAGCTATCTTTCTTTAAGTGAGAGAGAGGATGGAGAGAAAGCAAGCTGAGTTTGACTCTTCAACGTAGATCGGATTTCTTTTCTTCTCTCTTTCACTCTATAGAAGCACGAAAGGATTCTTTCTTCCAGTTAGGATTCTGTTACTGCAGGGCAGGGTGAAGAGGAGGGCCAGGACTCAGCGAAAAGAGTTGTTCTCGCTTGCCTTCAGCCAGCTTCAGACTTTGGTGGAAATTCATTCCCGTCTCGGATTCATTCGGAGGATCCGATGAACCCTTTTTTTAGCAGGTAATAATTCTAATTGAATTCTTTCATCATACGCTATTTCTTCTTTTTGTTTTGTTTTAGCAGACAGAATCGGATTGGCTTTGAAGCTCTCTCTATCTAAATCTAAGGAAAGAGCAAAGAAACCAAAGCTATAGCACACACTCCTCCTCAACAAGTGCTAGCGCATAGCGCGATGCTATAATTTTATTTTGCTTCCTGCAAAGATAACCTTAACTGTCTCCTATTAAGACTTAGCCTAGCCACCACCTTCTGTTATCTTCCCTTTTAGTATCCGGGTAAGAATGAAGAAGCATAGAGAAAGCCTTCCATTAAAGCTATGGCCTCATTATATAGTACTTTTCCTTCTGTCTTAGACCTCATATGAACGAACCTGAAAGGGCCACGTACAAAAGGTTCTTTACTAAGCTTAAGAATTGTGCTTGCCATCTCGACTCATTCATGCGGTCGACCTATCATTTCTGAGGGTCAAATCTCCCTTTTACCCTACCTTGGTTATCCGCTTTCATGCTACCACTGAGCTTTGAATGGGTTTCCCCTTTTCGATGAGCAACAATCTGACATTGAATACTTGAGCCATTGCTCGGACAATGAAAGACCTTGTCTCTTTTGAGGACCTGTGCGCTTTCCCTTTGGCGGGCCTATAATCGCGAGTGAATCCTTTGTGCCCAGAAATGACTACCGGAAACTCTGGGATTCCTAGTGAAAATTAGACCTTCATCTCCATCAAAGATGGGATCCCAGATTGCTTTGAAACTTCCTAATTCGCTTTTATCCTGGGATCTTTTTTTAATAATACATCAATTGCCCACATTCCAGCTAAAATCTAGCCAAGCCCTTGCCCTTCTAGGATCAGTTGACAAGTCCTTTCGAATCCCAAGAACAAAGGCACATTGTTACTATGAAAAGCATCTCTATCCGTTCCTTCTGACTTCAAACATCTGCGCGGGTATCTCAAGGATTCGCCAATTTGGTGACATCTAAGACAGCTATCTCAGCAAACAACTACTCTTTTTTATACGGAATTTCCCTTCTTTGCTTTCTTTCAGTTCCTTGTTCCTTCCTTTGTTGGTTCACTTCACGATCTACAAGCTCTTTCTTTCGGGGATAGGGAATCAGATGTTTGAAGGCCAAATGCCACAAAGATAAGAGGCTGTTCTCTCTTTCCTGAAGCAAGGAACTTCTTGACCAACTGCAATTTGATTGAGTGAGTTGCCTCTCCTCGGGATAATTCGCTTGCCTTTAGGCATAGCATTAGCAGTCGATTAGTGAGCACTCGGTTAATCATTTTGTGGTAAAGTAAAGAGAGAAAAACTCCTTCTTTCTCTTCTTTCAAAGCTTCTTCGAATGCCTCTACCCGCAATGGCTAATTACTTCAAGTAAGGGTCCGGCTTGAGCCAGGTATGAGACTAGCTTCTAGTAGCCACCCTTTCTCCAACAGATTGAATGGGAATGGGTCAGCACGGTGCAGCCTATATAAGGAGCGAAGCGCTGTTCACGTCACAGCCACTATGTTGCCTGCAACTATACCTACGATCTACGATATTCTTTTTGATCGTAGCTAATTCTGATTCAATTGTGACAACAGCCGATAAGCAAGCAGCTTGTATTCGTATAATAAGAAGAATGCGGTGCTTCTTGCTTTCAGGAAAGTGAGGCACTACAGGTATTGGATTCCGCTTGAGCTAATGAACCAGGAGTTGTTCCCAGTGAAAAGGAATTTCTAGAGTCCGACTTCCCTGCGTTAAGCATATAGCGCAGGAATCAATAGAGGAAGAAGTAGATGGACCATGATCGGATGTGGGAGGATATCTCATACTAAAGAAAGAGCTCTCTCTTATGCAATAGCTCAGTAAAGAGTTCATTCTTTGACTCCTAGTATAAGTGTGAAAAGGCAGTCAAGCAAGGTGCGTAGCTGGCTTGTTAAAGGATGGAAAGGTATCCAGAAAGCACAGTAACAGCTATGATATAGGCGCCCTCTCACCTAATACCCGCTACTAATTATTTCAAGTAGCACAGCTATAGAATTCCAGATCTACGAATAGCCGCGGGCAAGCACCTTTAACAAGCAAGTAGCTAGCTTCCACCTTACTTAACAGCAAGGCGCGAAAGCCTTCGCCTATAGCTTATACTTCTACTTAGCAGCCCAAATAAAGTACCCCTGCTTCCTTTAAGAGGCTAGTACACAAGCTAGTAAGCTAGTATACACGCATTTGCCCGATTGCTTTAGGAGAATTACCTCCTAGTTTCCACCTGTCCTGTCCAAAACTATGGAACTCATCTGAAAAGTAGATTTTCTAGATCAGAACGTGAACTCTGAGAATAGGGGTATACAAGTTAACCACCTAGAATCAATCCATGACCGCTAAACAAAAGGAGTCCTTTACCAAGTAAGATAGGCCACCGTCTCTACCCGCCTCAACCGATCTTAGCTCGGACATGCCAACAGCCAATACTTACTCCTTTCCCTGGGACAGCTAATCAAAACGAATACGGCTTGAATCCATTATCTTTGAGACTACCCTTAAGACTCTATAAAGTAATTTAACAGCAGTTACACAGCCCCTGAATGTCTTAGATTAGATAGCTGTAAGTGAAAGAAGGGTACTAAGTAGCTGGGCATGCGGCTAGCTAGTTTACTTACTTGTTTGTACTCCCATCTGAAATACTACTTGAAAGTCCATATTCAACTGAAAGAAGAAGCAAGCTACCTAGCTCGTTTACCCTAACTACTTAAACGAATCAATCTCCCACTTCTCCTACGAACTACCATGCTCTAACTCCAGTTTACAGAAAGCTAAGCTTGCTTGTTTCACAGACACAGACCTTTTACCCAGCTCCAAAACTACAAGCCTTTTAGCTGCTAGCCAGCCTCCTCCCCTGTCTGTCCCGACATCCATAAAGTCTTTAGTCCCGATCATCAACACTCGACTGAAGGGAACGAAAGAAGGCCTCTCCGACCTTGGTTTACGTATTCTTCACTTCTCCCTTGCTTCCTCTAGCAACCGATTCTTTTCTTCTTACCTGACTGAACCACCAGGAGCTTGCTTATTCTATGCCATCAATGCCATTCTCTTTCCATCAATCCGATTTTCTTCACATTGAAGGAAGAGAATCAATAGTATAAGGTAACTTACAAGAGAAAAAAACCATATGAGAATAGAAGTCAACTAGCAACAACATTTCCAGTGTAAATCAACTCTGATGCCTCTCCTTTTTACCTTTTACCGGATAAAAAAGTATCTTGAAGAACGAATGAATAAAGCTCTGAAGGCAACTTAGGAAGGCTAGGAAGTGACGACCTCAACTCAGAAAAGTCCGGTCCGACGTATCTTTGGTTTGGGATTATCTTAGTAGGTAGCTCTTTTCGGGCCTCACATTAGCAATAGTGAGCGTCTTGGAGATGGAAGCCTTAGGCGAGGGTAGGCAAAGCAAGAAGAATCATCTGAAAGAGTGAACACCCCGAAATCTCCGAAAGAAGGTGGATCAGCCCGAAGTAGTGCACCAGCTTTAAGAATGCATGCCACTAGATCACTGACTCAAGATGAAAGCCCGTAGAGCAAAGAGAGAAAAAGAAAAGAACAAAACTCAGAATCCACTGGCTAACAAGAAAGTGAGCAATCGAGCTACCATTTCAATTCAACCAGATGAGAAATTCGAGAATTCTAAAATTGCATGTCTTACGCAAGAAAGGAGGATCATTCAATGCGGGCAAGGACTAAGAAAACCCCGTTCAAGGCGTAGATGCGTGCTCTTGCTACTTACCTCAAAGAAGTTGAAGAAGTTATTAGAGAATAAGATGCTCCTTATTGATACAATTAGACAGACCCCTTTGGTCCTCTCGTAATAGAAATAGAAGTAGTGGACCCCTGCTTCTTAAAGGAAGGCTCTGAAAGAGATGGTCGACAGATCTGCCTCATAAAGAGTAATAAGGTTCCGGGGTCTCGTCCTAAGATGAGATTTCCCCTCTCCTCTGATGTGGATTACCGATAAACATTTTATTAGCAGAAAAGAATCGGCTATTGAGTAGGTACTCGTAGCAGCAAGATAGGTTGTCTTTGCTCTACCCCTGAGTCATGTCCTAAGAGAATGATATACTGACCTATTCTTAGCCTTAGTGGTAGCTTCATCGACTACCAAGGAGCAGGATCCGAAGCGGTTGGTCGCCAAACTACGACGAGAGTTTCGCCTTTTGAAGGGCCTGTACAGTACAGGTAAGCCTTAAGCCTACAACGAGAAAGAGGGCAACCCTACATGTCGATGGAAATAAAAAAGGAGCCGATTGGGTTTACAGAAACCTCTTACTCTTCATCCAGATGCCAGTCTCTCTTAAGAGAGTGTAAAGGGTACAACCAACTGGAAGGGAAAAGACCGCTGAAGGACGGAAGCTATAAAGCGGAGAAGATCCCAACAACGGCTATTTGAACTCCAGTTACTGTAGGTTGCTGATTCAATTGGACCAAGAGCGGCTACGAAAAGAGTAAAGCGGAAACTCCAGAAGAGATGATGTCTCAGGCTCGTCAACACCGAACCCATGGGTGCAACTACAAAGATTTGTCCTGGTCCGACTCTTGGTCTCACTACCACAAAGAATAACACCAATAGAAATTCATTAAAGAGATCTAAGAACTGCCCTCACCGGTAGGCATATTAAGAATGTTCTCTTTTAACTGCATTCTAAAATCTTAAACCTTCCACTCAAAGACATGAATTAAGTTTCTTCGTAGGTCAAGATTAACTGGTTTCTTTCTTTAAAGAATTTCTTTTATTCTAACTTGTAAAAAAGAGAGTTTTTTCTTGTGCAAAACTATGATAAAATAATTCGTACCCTGACCATCGCCCATTAGTGCCCTTTACCTGACGGTCTCCGTTGGCCACTTGGTCGGCTAGAAAATCATATCAAGGGGCTAGGCACATGAAGAAACTACTCTTCCAGCTTTTCTCTCTTAGAGCTTACTCCTCTTATAGGACTAGTCAGCAAGAATGGCTTCCTTTCCTTGTGAATATGGCAACTTTACTAGGCTATTCTTCGCATCGAATAAAGTAAGGACGTTAAGAAGTGAACAGGAAGACGACTCTTACGTATATTGAGTGGAGTTGCCTACCCTCAGGTCAGTCGCTGCCTTAAGCCCTACAGTTTCCTCGCTAGCCGTTGTGGGGACTTAGTGGAGAGTTAGCCTAGAAAAGAAAGGCTTTGAAAGCAAGTCAAGCCCTGCGGATTAATCAATAGGATTAGAGTCGTAAACAAGAACAGCAGAGTTTACAGCTGAACAAGTCACTTCCTTCTTTGCAAGAAGCAGATAAGATGGATGTGGTAGAATAACAAGATCCAACAGGAAGCCCACTGTTCGAGAATAACCTGCAATAACGTCGAAGGAATAAAGGTTTATTTAGGGTTGCCCCTGCTCGAGAGGAAGAGGAAGGAAAGACAGGCGTTGGAGGCCCAACGCACAGAGACTAGGCAGCACCTGATTCCGATCCTGTTGATGCTACATAACCGCTGTTCACGTATCCGGTGCTAGTCTTAGCAAGTCTGGGACTTTCGAAATAGAACAAGAATAGAATCCCCTGCTATAAGACTTGAAGATGCAGATGAGGAATTGGACAAAGTAAGCTACGCCCCTCTTTATCTCGAAAGATAGGGTGTCCTAACCATCCAACCGCTATTCCATCTCCGTTATCCATTGAACCTGCCCTGAATAACCCTCCTTTTGCCGGATTATTGCCGATATAATCATAAAAGGCTAATTTTTCAGGAATTTTAGACCAGGCTTCTGATAAACTTTGATTTTCTGCTAGCCCAGCACTAACTCTTCGATATATCTCTTGCTGGAAGTACCCCTGATCCCATTGATAACGAGTGGGACCAAATAATTCGACAGGGGTAGTTGCTGAACCATACCACATAGTTCCAGCAACAACAAAAG
>NC_133316.1:10548066-10562390 GCF_012295235.1 Primulina huaijiensis | reverse complement strand
TTTTCTCCAGTTGCAATGTTCAAGTCCATAAGGATATTGCTAGCCATAGCTGCATGGTATGACTATGAGATATGGCAGATGGATGTTAAGACAGCCTTTCTTAATGGGGATATTAAGGAAGAGATTTACATGTCTCAACCCGAAGGGTTTACATCTATCGGAAGTGAGCATATGGTATGCAAACTTCAGAGATCTATTTATGGTCTAAAGCAAGCATCTAGGAGTTGGAACCTCAGATTCGATAGTACAATCAAAGAGTTTGGTTTTACTAAGAATCCTGAGGAACCATGTGTATACAAGAAGGTCAGTGGGGGTGCTGTGACATTCCTTGTGCTTTATGTTGATGACATTCTACTCATTGGGAATGATGTAGGAATGTTGCAATCAACTAAGATATGGTTAGCAAGTAAGTTCTCGATGCAGGACTTGGGTGAAGCATCTTTTGTATTAGGAATACAGATCTATAGAGATAGATCAAGAAGATTGATTGGTCTCACCCAGTCCACATACATTGATACCATTGTGAAGCGGTTCTCGATGGATGAGTCCAAGAGAGGACATCTACCAATGTGTCATTGCGTGTCCCTATCCAAGTCTATGTCTCCCAAGACCGATGCAGAGATAGCGGCGATGACACGCATTCCGTATGCTTCGGCTATTGGTAGTATCATGTATGGTATGATATCTACACGTCCTGACGTGGCATTTGCACTAAGTGTAGTGAGTAGATATCAATCCAACCCTGGTCTTCCACACTGGAAAGCTGTGAAAGACATCCTCAAGTATTTGAGAAGGACCAATAAGTTGTTCTTGGTCTATGGGGGTGGAGAACTAAAATTGGAAGGCTATACCGACTCTAGCTTCCAAAGGGATATCGATGACTAGAAGTCAACCTCTGGATTCATATTCATGCTCAATGGTGGTGCTGTCTCTTGGAAGAGTTCCAAGCAAGACAGTACTGCGGATTCCACCACTGAGGCCGAATATAATGCTGCATCAGCTGCATTAAAGGAGGCTGTTTGGATTAGGAATTTCGTCCAAGAGTTGGGCGTCATTCCTAATGGAGTTGCTCCTATCCCGGTGATGTGTGACAACACGGGAGCCATAGCTCAGGCGAAGGAGCCAAGGTCTCATCAGAAGTCCAAACATGTATTGAGAAAGTACCACATCCTCCGAGAGATTGTGGAAAGAGGAGAAGTGTCGATCGACAAAGTCGGCTCCGCAGATAATGTTGCTGATCCACTAACTAAGCCTTTACCGGGACCATTATTCGAGAAGCATCGCGAATCAATGGGTTTGAAGTATATGGGTAGTTGGCTCTAGTGCAAGTGGGAGATTGTTAGAGTAGGTGCACGTCGAGCCAAGTGTTGGCCGAGTGTTCACAATGAAACTCTATGTATAAACAGTCTTTATTTTAATAATATTTGAAATTATTGTTTTGGCACATCTTTATCTGTATACCCATGCTAGTTGCATAGATAAAGCCCTTGAATATACAAATAGTAGAAAGAATATGGGATGCTCATATGATGAGTATCATGAAACTCATATTTGGAATACTGTATATTCTAAACGGTTCCTAGTCGATTCAGCCGCCGCTAAGAAGGATATAGGCCGCTCGAGCTTGAGACTAGTATCTGCGATGTGAGTACCATGTTTCATTGGTAGGGGACATTGTGATGTCCGAGCATGCAGATAGGTGCTCCTGGTAGAGTGCACTGAACAACCCTCCATTAAAGGACTTTCCAAGTGGTTCTCACTTATCGAGTGGAAAAGTCCTAGTTTATGGTTGTACACCATTAGTCCTTATGACCCGGGACAACATTGAGACTCTATGTGCTAGAATTACACTTTGACTTGTTTACCGACTCTCATGGGGTCATCAGGTGGCAAGGTTGGGTGTTCTGTCGAAACATATAGGAGTCGATGCATTGTAGTCGGGGATTCACCGCTTACCTACGGGTATGGATATCCTATGTGTTTTTCATGTATATGTAGTTTGAAATCTCTGATCAGAGTATGGTGGTAATTATGAAAGGGGTTTCATAGATTACACCATCGATGCAACTACGACATGACACATAGTATCGATTCATTGACAACTCTCGATAAACCAATGGTTGTCGAATCGGTCGGGATATATGAGATGAAGGGACCGTACTGTACGCTAACCATAATTGAATGGTTCTTGCAGGCACTATCATTTGATACCTAGGGAATCATGTAAGCGATGCTGCTAGACGTTTAACATGATTGGTTGGGTACTATCAGACTTGAGTTCTGACGTTCTTATTATCAAGGAGTTGATAAGTAAGAATGGAGCAATTGGGGTATGCTCGAATAAGGACATGTTTAGTCCGAATCACATGGAGATGTGAACCCGCGGCTAGTTGTATCAATGAACCATTGAGGGCCACACAAGTACTAGCTTTCTAGATCCCGATGAGAAGTAAAATAGTTCAATGTGTTGAACGGCTTATAAATGAGTTTATAAGCGTAAAGAAAATGGAAGTATGACTTCTATGAGAGAAATGTAAATTTTAATTTATGGAAGTGTTCCTAAATTAAAATTTGGCCAAGTAAATAATGTATTTGAAAATTGTGATTTTCATAAACATTATTATGGACTAAATTAAATTAATTCAAGTGTTGAATTAATTAAACACTAGTGGACCTAGTAGAGTCCAAATAATTAAATTAATTCAAGTGTTGGATTAATTAAATCATATTGAGTCTTGTAGAGCTCAATTAAAATAATTATTTAACTAGTGGGACTTGGGTAAATTCAAGTAATGTTTAATTAGTCTCAAATATGTTTGAGATAATTAAATTTAGTCCATGGTTTTTAATTTGATTAAAAACCATATAATATACATGCATGGGAGGTGAAAGGTTGGGAGACTACTTTTTGTGTTTTCAAGGCATGGCATGCAACTTTTGTTTTTGCTTTTCTCACAACCAAGACAAGAAAATTAAGACACACTCCTTCCCTCCCACTCTCCACCTTGGCCGAAATTTTCAATTTTTCTCTCCAAGTTTTTCTCTCATTTTTCTTCTTCAAGTGTTGAGGAAGAAATATTCTTCTCATTGAAAAATCTTCTTGTTTTTCTAGTGCAAAAGAAGAAGGGATTTACCTAGCAAGTGGTGGGCCTAATTTTGAAGGTTGGAAGCTTGTAGATTTGTCATCCTTTGAAGAGCTAAGGTGTTTACACCTTAGTTGGAGCCATACATCAATCCTTGTGATTGATAGGTACATTTCTTAACACACTATGAATGTCATTTTGTGTTTATTGTATTTGCTACACATTATTTACTTGGTGGCCGAAAATTTTATGCTAAAATCCAATTTTTTGTGCTTCCGTTGCGCTTTCGGTCACCGTAACCGATCCCCTTTCAGATTAGAGTCGTAAACAAGAACAGCAGAGTTTGCAGCTGAACAAGTCACTTCCTTCTTTGCAAGAAGCAGATAAGATGGATGTGGTAGAATAACAAGATCCAACAGGAAGCCCACTGTTCGAGAATAACCTGCAATAATGTCGAAGGAATAAAGGTTTATTTAGGGTTGCCCCTGCTCGAGAGGAAGAGGAAGGAAAGACAGGCGTTGGAGGCCCAACGCACAGAGACTAGGCAGCACCTGATTCCGATCCTGTTGATGCTTCATAACCGCTGTTCACGTATCCGGTGCTAGTCTTAGCAAGTCTGGGACTTTCGAAATAGAACAAGAATAGAATCCCCTGCTATAAGACTTGAAGATGCAGATGAGGAATTGGACAAAGTAAGCTACGCCCCGTCTCCGCCTTTGCTTTGAATTAGCTACTTTCAAGAGGAGTAGGGATTTGAGACCTTCAGCCTCCTGCCTTGATTCGTCTGCTGCCTAAGGCATGCAACCAAAGAGCGGACAGGAGCAAGTGCTTCCGGTGACGCATCTCCCATCGCTCAGTCTTTAGAAAAATCCTTGATTGGCTCACTTCTTCCTGAACTTACTTATGAGACTAGTAAGGCTTCGCAGTCCTCCCCCTACTGAATCTGTCCTTTTCCATAGGAGGTCTTTCGAGCCTTGCCCACTTTCTTTGAATAATGCTTCATCCCAGGGCCTAAAAGACTGCTTATTAGTTGCATTTCTTTGACCGATAGTACTTCCTGAATAAGACTTTTTGGGAACAGACTCACTCGACCAAAGGAAGAGGAAGCGGGAAAACTCACTGCGGTAAGAGCGACAGAGTCAGGACACGATCGATTAAGACAGAAGGGCTAGGGCTATTGACCCATTGACTCACTTATGGCGCTAACAATGGCAAATGGAAAGGTCGAACTCTCTTTCAGAGCCTTCCTCTTGGGGAGCAGACCTAAGTGTATTTAGAAAGAGACCGGTTCTTTCTTTCCTCTCTTTGAATGCAGCATTGAGTGGTCCTATTGCTGACGGAAAAGGCAAGTTTTCGAGTTCCAGCCAGCCTTCAAAGGAAAGAGGTACAGAACTGGTGGCAAGAGCTCAACTCCCGAAGTAAAGCAGTTCTCCTTCTGGGAGTCCCAGCTTTTTTGATCGAAAGCCTCATCCCTTATATCTTTAATGCACGGATCCTTTCTATTGAGTGCAAGATGGTAGCGATCATTTCTACCACTTCACAGGCTGTTCAGTGTATACATGAACTGATACCCTATCAGTGTCATCGGTTATACTGCGGAATAAGGCATTTACTTAACCTAACCAGTATTCGTAAACCATTACATATAAAGCTTTACTATCAGATCTACCCTTTCCTCTTATCACCTTTCGATGAAGGATGATACAGGGAATACCGGATTTGGTTAGTGAAACATAACATAAGGAGACATGGATGATACTCCATAAGCATGCTATCAGCATAATAGTGCTGAAGGCAAACCGTACACTGAGATAAATACATCGCAGTGTTTCACCAGCAAAGCGAGCAAGTTTGGTAAGGAGGGACTCATTCCACCCGCTGTATCGAATTTTTTGAATGTCCAGCCACCTTCCTTTCTCCGCTACGCTCGCCTCTCACGTGATGACTGGTCCATCCCCCCTTTTTTTTTCAGAAGAAAATTAAGCATCCTTCTTTTCTTTGGTCGAGCTTTTCATTCTTCCTCTCTTCTTCGAACCCTCTACCTTGAATTCGTAACCTGCATAAGGAAGACCTGAAACTGGAGGACAAGCGGATGTTCAGCCTTTCCCCAGTGAGCTCGTCTCGTCTTAGGGAAGAGAATCTTTATTCGCCAGGAACCACCAATGAATCAGGAGCAGGATCCCCTCTCGCTGGGCGGGCAAACAAAAGAAAGAAAGCACACTCGGCAGCTATCCACCCTGCCTGTAAGCCATATCTCGAAATATTCATATAAAAAAAAGAAAACATATAGATCATCTTTCTATAGGAAAGGTATATCTAAGGTGCTACTAGTAGATTGAAGCTTTTATACCTACTCTTGTTTTTCAGTCTCAGAATGCTTTTTTTAAGGGCAGAAGTTTTACACTCCTGTACCAAATCGGATATGTGAGAGATGGATCATGTTGACAGGTGGGGGGACCCGGGCTCTAACTCGATTATCTTGGGGATTAATTGGATCTTTGCTAGAAAATGTGGGTCAAAATTTTGCTTTTAACATTTATTCAAATGTATATGAACAAGCATAAGACATCATATAAAATACTGTCATCTTATTTAGCTGCAAATAACATTCCCATGTTCAATTACAAATAACATACTAGTGTTTAGAAATTCACTACATGTCTAGTAACAACAACTAGTGATCTTCTACGCCCGTGATCTCCACGCTATCTCGATCTCTCATCCTCTGCGTGACCCTGATCCTGCCCCACCTGTTGTTATGCACACATAGAGACACAACAACAGCCGGAAACTCCAGTGAGAACAAATCCCAGTATAAACATGTATACATGCATGTCATGCAATAAATACAAAATCATAACANTGTATCGAGTGTCTACAATCGGAGGAAATCTGCTCCGATGCGTCGATACCACCGAACGTCTAGTTTGGCAAGTCTGCCAATGACTCTCCTATCTTAAATGCTTGAATATAAATCTATAAACAAAGCATCAACATATAAAAAGGTAACAATCTAGTATGTGATTTTGGGAAACTCAAATCAGATCTAATTCGAGTTATGTCTTCCCGAATCAACATGAATTATACCTTTCGTTGCACAGTCTTTGTCGTAGTCGAAGTCGAAGTCTCGTATTCTTGATATCGAATCTGTCAAACCCAATAATCTGAAATATCATATATACAATGCACCATATCAATCTCTAACTTCAAGCAATACTAGTACGGTTCAATATCAAATCTCGGTACATTTTGACGGCATAACGACGTAATCTCACGATACCGGTCAATCCAACATTAATAATCTATAACCAACAACTCATAATTCTCATCATAGTAACATCTACTATACTGAAATCTGCATATACCCAAGTCAATACATGCTGGAACATAAAAAGATCGCATATCATATCCGTTCTTCAATCCGATTGCGAGTATGAGGTCATAATAATCATAAAAACATATCATAGAATCAAATCTGATTTCTCCCCAACATCCTATTGCCAAATCAAATAAGAATATAACAAAACTTACATCCTTTTGAAGCTTATGGCATGACGAGCATGAATCTATATTCGGATCGAAATTTGGATAGCTAACTCTTGCACAAGCTCAATTCTAAGCTAGGATGAAACTTTGAAGAAATTCTGCTTTTCTCTCGGTTCTTTGCTGCTGAAGAAGGAAGGAAATGAAGACAACACACCTTATATATGCATGGCAAGGACACTTGGCTTATTTTTCATTCTGCACGTCGCACCGCGGGTGCGGTAGCTTTTCACCGCGGGTGCGCTTAGGCTACGGCATTCCATCCAAAATGCTGGACTCGACGACCGCGGGTGCGCTCACTTCTGACCGCGGGTGCGGTGACCCTACCGTAATTCTCCACATTTCATGAGTTACAACCGCGGGTGCGGTATGTCTTGGACCGCGGGTGCGGTCTCTCTTTTAGTCAAAACTCTACTTTCTGCTCTTGCACCGCGGGTGCGGTGGAGACTGGGGTGCGGGTGCGGTCTGGCTTCTGTAATTTTTCAACATTTCAAAGGCAAGACCAGCGCAGGTGCACTCTCTCCTGGACCGCAGGTGCAGTGTCTTGGCTGTTTCACCACCATCGTTTGCAATCCAATTCAAATCGTAACATCGTTTCTGCTGTCGTCAATATTTGCATCAATTCATGTATTCTCATATCTTCGAGTATCATGTAAATGAATACGAATAAATCTCAAGCCTTACATTTCTCCCCCTCTAAGAAATGATTTCGTCTTCGAAATCGCAGGCAATTAATCAAAGCATACATATAAGAGAAGCAATATAATCAAAACCAAAGGAAGACTCACATCAAGGAAATAGATCGGGATATCTCTGTCTCATCTCGGACTCTGTCTCCCAAGTCGCTTCTTCAATGCCATGACGACTCCACTGAACTTTCACTAATGGAATAGTCTTCGTTCTGAGCTGTTTTTCTTTCCGATCAAGAATCTGAATCGGCTGCTCAACGTAACTCAAAGTCTGATCTAACTCGTCTTCTTCTGGCTGAATGACATGAGAACTATCTGGCATATATCTACGCAACATCGATACATGGAAGACGTCATGTATCCCTGATAGAGAAGGAGGGAGAGCAAGTCTATACGCACGATCGCCAATCTTTTCAAGAATCTCGTACGGACCGACGTATCGAGGAGACAATTTCCCACGTTTGCCAAATCTGACAACGCCTCTGAAAGGAGAAATCTTCAAGAATACTCTGTCTCCCTGCTCAAACACTAACGGTCTACGTCTGATGTTCGCGTATTTTGCCTGTCTATCTTGTGCCGTCTTCATTCGCTTCTGAATTATCTTGACTTTCTCAGCCATCTTACGAATCATATCAGGCCCAAGTTCTGGTACCTCTGAGATGTCATCCCAGTACAACGGAGATCTGCACTTCTTTCCATATAAAGCTTCGAACGGTGCCATCTCGATGCTAGTCTGGTAGCTGTTGTTGTACGAGAATTCACAAAGAGCTAGTGAATCTTGCCAACTAGTACCAAAATCTAGTACTACAGCTCTCAGCATATCTTCTAAAGTCTGGATAGTCCGCTCTGACTGTCCGTCTGTCTGGGGATGGTAAGCAGTACTCAAGTGTAAAGTCGTACCTAGAGCCTGCTGTAGACTGTGCCAAAAGTGTGAAGTGAATCGTGGATCACGATCTGATACGATCGACTTCGGCACACCATGTAATCTGACAACCTCTCTGACATATATATCTGCCATCTGATCATGTCGGTATGTCATCTTGTAAGGAATGAAGCATGCTGATTTGGTCAATCTGTCTATCACAACCCAAATCGCATCACAACCCCGAGATGATCGTGGTAACTTCGTAATGAAATCCATGGAAATGTGATCCCATTTCCATTCAGGAATAGCTAAACTCTGAAGTAACCCTCCGGGCTTCTTTCTCTCGGCCTTCACCTGTTGGCAATTCAAGCACTTAGACACAAACTCTGCAATATCTGTCTTCATCTGTTTCCACCAGAATTGTGTCTTCAGATCATTGTACATCTTCCTGCCACCAGGATGAATACTGAACCGACTACAGTGTGCTTCTGAAAATATCTGTTGTTTCAACTCTGAAACCTCTGGCACTACAAGACGGTTATTCACATACAACACATGATCACGTACCTGATACTCAGAAATATGTCCTGATCTGACCATATCAATCGACTTCTGAACACTCTGATCGGTTCTTTGTGCCTCTTTGATGCGAACAATCAAATCTGGTTCACACTGAATAGTGGCAAGTCGCAACGGCCTACTATCTGTATCAAATGCTAATCCAGAAAAGCAACAATCTTCTATCATATTCGAAACACCTATCGTCGACAAGGATAAGGAACATACCTTTCGACTCAAAGCATCCGCTGCTGCATTCGACTTCCCTGGATAGTACTTGATCTCGCAATCAAAGTCTTTCAGTAGATCAAGCCATCTACGCTGTCTCATATTCAATTCTGACTGAGAAAACAGATATTTCAAGCTCTTGTGATCAGAGTAGATCTCAAATTTCTCGCCATACAGATAGTGTCGCCATATCTTCAGTGCAAATACGATAGCCGCCAATTCAAGATCATGAATTGGGTATCGAGTCTCGTGTGGCTTCAACTGTCTCGAAGCATAGGCAATAACATGCTGTCGCTGCATAAGAACACATCCTAACCCTCTGTGCGATGCATCACAATATACAACGAAATCACCTGTACCTGAAGGTATCGTCAACACTGGAGCACTGGTTAGTCGTCTCTTCAACTCTAAGAAACTAGACTCACAATCTTCAGACCACACAAATGGAGTATTCTTCTGTGTCAACTGGGTAATCGGTTTCGCAATACTGGAGAAATCTTTAATAAATCGTCGATAGTATCCTGCTAAACCCATGAAACTGCGTATCTCTGGCACAGAAGTCGGTCTCGGCCAACTGATCACAGCTTCAACTTTACTCGGATCAACAGAAATACCGTCTCCAGATATGATATGACCCAAGAAGACAACCTGTCTCAGCCAAAACTCACACTTTGACAGTTTAGCATACAGTTGCTCATTTCTTAACGTCTGCAACACAATTCTCAAATGCTCAGCATGATCAGTCTCATTTCTCGAGTAAACCAAAATATCATCTATAAAAACAATCACAAACTCATCCAGATACCTCTGAAAGACACGGTTCATCAGACTCATAAACACCGCTGGCGCATTCGTTAAACCAAAAGGCATGACAATAAACTCATAATGTCCATACCTGGTTCGGAATGCTGTCTTCGGTATATCAACATCTCTAACTCTCAGCTGGTGATATCCAGATCTCAGATCGATCTTGGAATAGACAGAGGATCCCTGCAACTGATCAAACAAATCGTCGATACGAGGCAATGGGTACTTGTTCTTTACTGTTGCCTTGTTCAGTTGCCGGTAATCGATACACAATCTCATCGAACCGTCTTTCTTTCGTACGAATAGCACTGGTGCGCCCCAAGGAGATACACTCGGTCTGATATATCCCTTGGCCAGCAAATCTTCAAGCTGTTCTTTCAATTCTTTCAACTCTATCGGTGCCGTTCTATAAGGAGCTCAAGAAATAGGAACCGTACCTGGTACTAGGTCGATGCTAAAATCTACCTCTCTAACTGGAGGCAATCCCGGAATCTCGTCGGGAAACACATCTGCAAACTCGCGAACCACTGGCACATCTGCCAAGGCAGGACTCGATTTCAGTAAATCAACTGAATAGACAAGGAACCCCTCTGCTCCTTTCTGGAGTAATCGAGTCATAGACAATACTGAAATCAAAGGAATCCTAGCTCTAGACCCTTTGCCGTAGAACTTCCACTCTTCAGCCATCTCTGCTCTGAATCTAACAATCTTGTGGAAACAGTCTACTGTCGCTCTGTACTTGGTTAGCATATCGATACCAATAATGCAATCAAAATCAGATAACCCAAGTACAATCCAGTGTAAATCTATCTCATGCCCATCGTACTGTAGTAAACATGATCTAACAGATGTCACTGATATCAACCCTGTCCCCAAAGGAGAAGAGATAGACACTACAGTAGACAACGACTCAATAGGCAATGCATATGTCAATGCAAAACGCTCAGATAAGAATGTATGTGATGCACCTGTGTCTATCAGAACATAAGCAGGATAACCGCAAAGCGAACACTTACCTGCTATCATGTCATCAGGGGCATCCTGAGCCTGCTCTTCTGTCAGTGTAAACACTCGAGCCTGCTGTTCTAGGAGGTTGGCTCACTGTCTGGCTACCTCTAGCTCTAGGCTGTGTCGATGTAGGGGCTGGCTGGAATGAATGAACAGATGAAGCTTGCCTCTCAGGCTGAGCTACAGAGCCAGATGCTCCTACACTCTGAGTCTGCTGTGTACCTCTCTGTGGACAGACCCTGGCGAAGTGGCCATGCTGTCTGCAAATGTTGCAGCGACCCATCACGCCCTGACACTGCTCGGTGGCATGTCTACCTCCACAGGAACTACAGTAAACCCCTGTATACTCTGATCTCTGGCCCGACCCTGTCTGTCTTGGCCCACTGGAGCTCGACGAACTGCTCCCTGATTTCTTGAACTGCTTCCCCTTCACTTTCAAACTGTCTTTTCTCCCGCTGCTGCTACCACCACTCTCAAATCTGGGAGGTGGTTGCTGATATTGACCCGAGGGCTGGGGTGGTCTAGGAGTCGGAGTGGTATAAGAAGTGTTTCGTTGCCTAAGCAACCCTGCTTCTGCTCCCTTCGCCCTGTTCAAGGCATCAGAAAAATTGTTTGGGTCGTCCCGTGTCCACCAAGGTGAATATCTCAGGATTCAGGCCATTGATAAACTGATCTGCAACGGCCTCGTCATTCCCAGCTCGGTTCTAATTCAGTCTTTGCAATTACATGCTGTAATCAACTCAGATAACAAGACAACATGTAATAGGGAAAGCAATAAATCATGACGTGTGCTAACATGATATAAGCAACGAAGACAACTCGATCTACCCCGCTCACTCTCTTCTATCTCAGTCTAAAGGATCTATCGCTCTGATACCACCTGTTGTGGGGACCCGGGCTCTAACTCGATTATCTTGGGGATTAATTGGATCTTTGCTAGAAAATGTGGGTCAAAATTTTGCTTTTAACATTTATTCAAATGTATATGAACAAGCATAAGACATCATATAAAATATTGTCATCTTATTTAGCTGCAAATAACATTCCCATGTTCCATTACAATTAACATACTAGTGTTTAGAAATTCAGTACATGTCTAGTAACAACAACTAGTGATCTTCTACGCCCGTGATCTCCACGCTATCTCGATCTCTCATCCTCTGCGTGACCCTGATCCTGCCCCACCTGTTGTTATGCACACATACAGACACAACATCAGCCGGAAACTCCGGTGAGAACAAATCCCAGTATAAACATGTATATATGCATGTCATGCAATAAATACAAAATCATAACACATAACTCAGTAATTATGACACATTAGTGAATACAGATAACACTCTTCGACTCTTATTCTTTGACTCGACTCATATCTAAGTCTAGGGATCCCGGTGTGAATAAGACGTAACAAGTCTCCCACGTACTCTCCCAAGCGTGGTGGCGGTACGTCTTATTCCTAGACTTCGGTCCTGTCTATATCGAGTGTCTACAATCGGAGAACATCTCTTCCTATGCGTCGATATCACCGAACGTCTAGCTTGGTAAGTCTGCCAATGACTCTCCTATCTTAAATGCTTGAATATCAATCTATAAACAAAGCATCAACATATAAAAGGTAACAATCTAGTATGTGATTTTGGGAAACTCAAATCAGATCTAACTCGAGTTATGTCTTCCCGAATCAACATGAATTATACCTTTCGTTGCACAGTCTTTGTCGTAGTCGAAGTCGAAATCTCGTATTCTTGATATCGAATCTGTCAAACCCAATATGAAATATCATATATACAATGCACCATATCAATCTCTAACTTCAAGAAATACTAGTACGGTTCAATATCAAACCTCGGTACATTTTGACGGCATAACGACGTAATCTCACGATACCGGTCATTCCAACATTAATAATCTATAACCAACAACTCATAATTCTCATCATAGTAACATCTACTATACTGAAATCTACATATACCCAAGTCAATACATGCTGGAACATAAAAAGATCGCATATCATATCCGTCCTTCAATCCGATTGCGAGTATGAGGTCATAATAATCATAAAAACATCTCATAGAATCAAATCTGATTTCTCCCCAACATCCTATTGACAAATCAAATAAGAATATAACAAAACTTACATCCTTTTGAAGCTTATGGAATGACGAGCATGAATCTATATTCGGATCGAAATTTGGATAGCTAACTCTTGCACAAGCTCAATTCTAAGCTAGGATGAAACTTTGAAGAAATTCTGCTTTTCTCTCGGTTCTTTGCTGCTGAAGAAGGAAGGAAATGAAGACAACACACCTTATATATGCCTGGCAAGGACACTTGGCGTATTTTTCATTCTGCACGTCGCACCGCGGGTGCTGTAGCTTTTCACCGCGGGTGCGCTCAGGCTACGGCATTCCATCCAAAATGCTGGACTCGAGGACCGCGGGTGCGCTCACTTCAGACCGCGGGTGCGGTGACATTTCATGAGTTACAACCGCGGGTGCGGTATGTCTTGGACCGCGGGTGCGGTCTCTCTTTTAGTCAAAACTCTACTTTCTGCCCTTGCACCGCGGGTGCGGTGGAGACTGGGGCGCGGGTGCGGTCTGGCTTCTGTAATTTTTCACCATTTCAAAGGCAAGACCAGCGCAGGTGCACTCTCTCCTGGACCGCAGGTGCACTGTCTTGGCTGTTTCACCACCACCGTTTGCAATCCAATTCAAATCGCAACATCGTTTCTGCTGTCGTCAATATTTGCATCAATTCATGCATTCTCATATCTTCGAGTATCATGTCAATGAATACTAATAAATCTCAAGCCTTACAACAGGCTTGAAATGTTGGGCAGTTTCTTCTTTTTTTGTTTTTTTGGCTGGTGTGCTTACTGCACTCAAATTTCATCCACCAACCGCCAGAGCCCTTACACCTTACAGCTGCCTTCCAAGCCCTACGTGATGTTCTAATTTCAATGAAATTTTTATGGCTTGTGACTTTAATGCGGTCGTTGATCCATCCGAGAAATTGGGGAGCCACATAGACGATTCAGGGGAAGTATGCTAATCGATGATCTACTGATGTAGCTAGTATTACTGGAGCTGCTGCTAGATATGCCATTGGCTTAACTGGCTCTAAACCCTCCCACCCGAGAAAGGAATGGAATTTCAAGTAGTAATTTACACCTAAATTATCGTCTTCACTGATCAGCATTTATAATAACCGAGACACCTATGTATTCTGAGGCATCAACCTATGTGTTACCTCTGTTTTCATTCTTTGGTAGTCACAGATTTTATTTGTCTTCCCGTTAAGATTCTCCTGACTACATGTCGTTTCCTTGGCTCTTTCCTTTCGTTCGGTAGGCTAGGGTTGCTCATCCTCTATCATCACAGCTATGCTAATTGGTTTTTTGCGGGGAATTTTAATTCAAATTACTCAGTGAAAGTAGAAGCAGCATCTGAGGGATCGGGTAAGTCTGATTCAGAGCTAAGTAAAATTCCACTCTGGTGGAATAGATGTTAGAGTAGGTGCACGTCGAGCCAAGTGTTGGCCGAG
>NC_133316.1:10518794-10547966 GCF_012295235.1 Primulina huaijiensis | reverse complement strand
CCGTTGCGCTTCCGGTCACCGTAACCGATCCCCTTTCAGAAGAAGAACTTACAGTCCTCCGATCCCCAGCAATTCCTTACATAGACGTGGAGAACGACATAGTCCCTAATGCGTGGCACGCATTCGAGCTTGTTCAAGCAAATTATGTCGCAGAAGGATCAGTCCCAGCAAGACCCAAGATTTCCGCCAATAGCATGATGGTTGCTAAGGTGATGTTGAACAGTGGTTATAAACTCGATTCTGGGTTGGGCCGTTGTAGAATGGATTTTTGAGGTCGCTGGTAGGTAGAGAGGAGATTGTAGCAGTACAACGCCAACCATTACTGCCAAAGCTACTGTTCGATTCGCGGGCTGGAGCTTGAGAGGATCGAAGACGTCAGGTTGCCTGAAGGCTTCGGAAATCATTTCGTGCGTCTGATTCGGGTGAACGCACGGGAACCCAAGCTGTAATGTAAAAAGGGACAATTCATAGCTTTCTCGCATCGCGTCCCCCAGTCCCATTACCCGCTCCGGTGATCTTAGCAGCTTGGCGGTGTACCCCCGATTGGGAGCCATTGCCGAAGAAATCGTTAAAGGCAACTGGCCGAGCCCGGCAAAAAGAGGTTTCCAGAGCGAAAGCGCTTGAAGTTGAATATTCTTCCGCGAGGCGGGGCCCTTCAAGCACGCTTTATTTTGTAAAAGACTTTGAAGTTTGGACAACGGGCTGATCCACTGTTGTAGATGAGAGAGTGGACCACTTGCAATATCCTCCTTCAGCGCCTTCGGAAAGCGCCGCCAACCATTCGGACGAAGAGTCGGGGTCGAAGAACTAGGTTTGTTGCTACTACTACTTCTACTAAAAGTACCATAATCGGGCCGCTTGAGGCACTCTTTATTGTGTGCTCTGAGGCACTCTTTATTGTGTCCCGATCTTTTGAATCAAGTATGGTGTGATTTTCACCCCTAAACTACGAGGTATAGTAATAAAGAATCACGATGAAAACAATCGAAATTTAGAACGAACCTTCAAAGAACCAGTCAATGACAATCCGCACAAGACGATCGACAAACGCCACATAGTTAAAAATTTGATAAGTTTGATTTTTTTTGTTTACAAAGCAAAAGCCTTGAAAGTTGAGAGAAAAGTTCTCAAAAGTTTTTGATATTCAATGAATAATGATCTGAATAATGTCCCCAAAATTCGTCCAATATGTTTACATAATCAAGATATGAAATCTAGTTGCCAAAATAATTAAAACACTAACTTAGGAAAAAAATCTGCGCCGCGCGCATATGCGCTCAAGTCTCTGCCCATGTCGCGCATATACGCACCCTAATCTGGCGCAAATGCGCGAAGCCCACTGTTAAAGTCTTCGGTGTCCAGTACTTCTCGCGCATATGCGCGCCCCTTCGCGGCGCATGTGCGCGAGCTCGCGCATATGCGCACCCTGTCTTCGCGCATGTGCGCGAGATCTTCTGTCCAGATTTGCGCTCCGTTTTGCATGGATGCTTGAATAATGTTCACATGATCCCCATGCATCACGAACCTTTCATCAATCTGTATCTCGCTTGTCAATCCGCCTTCTTTGCTCATAAACCCATTCAATGCTTCTTTGAACCTCTTCAGACGTCCCCTCGTGATTGGTCCATCCGGCAACTCTAAAGGCTCACATGCTTTCCTTGGGGCTTGAACAACCGTGTTCGCATCATCCTCCCCTTCTTGAAAAGGATTTGTCCTCAAATCTTGTTCATCACCTACATCAAACAACGACAAATCAGTAACATTGAAAGTGGAACTCACATTGTACTCACCTGGTAAATCGAGTTTGTAGGCGTTGTCATTGATCCTTTCTAGAATTTGAAATGGTCCATCGCCCCTAGGTAGTAGCTTTGAACGACGCTTCTCGGGGAACCTTTCCTTCCGCAAGTGGAGCCACACCCAATCACCTTTCTCAAATATCACCTTCTTCTTCCCTTTGTTGGCTTGCTTGGCATATTGCTCATTTCTCTTCTCAATGTTGGCCTTGACCTTTTCATGCAACCCTCTAACAAATTCAGCCTTCTTTTTGCCGTCCATGTTCAACCTTTCACTCACAGGTAAAGACATCAAATCCAACGGAGTCAAAGGATTAAAACCATACACAATCTCAAATGGCGAATAATTAGTAGTAGAATGCATGCAGCGATTATAAGCAAACTCAACAAATGGCAAACAATCTTCCCAATTCTTTAAGTTCTTCTTAAGTATAGCACGCAAAAGTGTTCCTAAAGTCCTACTAACAACTTCAGTTTGCCCATCCGTTTGAGGATGACAAGTAGTAGAAAACAACAATTTTGTGCCAAGTTTAGCCCATAGAGTTTTCCAAACGTAACTTAAAAACTTAACATCACGGTCAGACACAATAGTCCTAGGCATGCCATGCAACCTAACGACTTTTCTAAATAACACATCCGCAATGTGAGAGGCATCATCAGTTTTGTGACAAGCAATAAAATGTGCCATCTTAGAAAATCTATCAACCACAACAAATATCGAATCCCTCCCCTTCTTAGTCCTAGGCAACCCCAAAACAAAATCCATAGAAATGTCAATCCAAGGTTCACTAGGAACAGGAAGTGGTGTATACAATCCATGTGGTTGTGTCCTAGACTTTGCTTGCCTTCAAGTTATGCACTTATCACAAACTCGCTCAACATCACGCCTCATATGTGGCCAATAAAAATGTTCATGCAAAGCATTCAAGGTTTTTGCCACACCAGAGTGTCCCATCAAACCACCCCCATGTGCCTCCCTAACAAGTAATTCACGAATGGATGATTTAGGGATGCACAACCTATACTCTCTAAACAAGAAACCATTATGCAAATAGAATTTTTTGTGTGGTCCATGCATACAAGTTTCAAACACACTCTTAAAATCCTCATCCAGCACATACAACTCTTTCACATGCTCAAATCCCAAAATTTTTGATTCCAAGGTAGAGATTAGTACGTACCTCCGGGATAGTGCGTCGGCCACTATGTTTTCTTTACCTTGTTTGCACTTGATGATGTATGGGAACGTTTCAATGAATGCCACCCACTTTGCATGCCGCTTGTTCAACTTATCTTGCCCCTTGAGGTGTTTTAGGGACTCATGATCCGAATGAATCACAAATTCCTTAGGCCTCAAGTAGTGCTGCCACGTCTCTAGAGTCCTCACAAGCGCGTATAACTCCTTGTCATACGTGGGATAGTTCAAGGCGGCTCCATTGAGCTTCTCACTAAAGTATGCCACTGGCCGCCCTCCTTGCATCAAAACTCCGCCAATACCTATACCTGAAGCATCACATTCAATTTCAAACGTATTAGCAAAGTCAGGCAAAACAAGTAAAGGAGCATTAATTAATTTTTGCTTAATAGTATTAAAAGACTTCTCTTGCTCCTCGCCCCAATGGAATGGGACGTTCTTTTTTATTACTGCCGTCATCGGCGCGGCCAAGGTGCTGAAATCTTTTACAAACCTCCTATAAAAGCTTGCAAGACCATGAAAACTTCGAACTTGGCCAACAGTAGTAGGCGTTGGCCAATCCCGAATAGCACTTACCTTGTCTTCATCAACTTGTATCCCCTGTGAACTTACAACAAAGCCAAGAAAGACAAGTTTGTTTGTACAAAAATCACATTTCTTAAGGTTAGCATATAAACTTTCAGCCCGTAGTGAGATTAGCACAAGTCTCAAGTGGTGTACATGCTCTTGTAGATTCTTGCTATACACTAGGATATCATCAAAGTAGACAACAACAAATTTTCCTATATGTGCACGCAAGACATGATTCATTAACCTCATAAAGGTGCTAGGAGCATTAGTTAAGCCAAAAGGCATGACCATCCACTCGTACAACCCATACTTGGTTTTAAAAGCAGTTTTCCACTCATCACCTTCCCTCATCCTAATTTGATGATAGCCACTCTTCAAATCAATTTTGCTAAAGATACAAGCACCATGCAATTCATCTAACATATCATCTAGTCTAGGTATGGGATGCCTATACTTAATGGTTATGTTATTGATTGCTCTACAGTCCACACACATTCGCCATGAGCCATCTTTCTTAGGAACTAATAAAACAGGCACAGCACAAGGGGACATGGACTCACGCACAAAACCCTTATCTAACAACTCACTTACCTGCCGTTGAAGCTCCTTAGTCTCCTCCGGATTGCTCCTATAGGCGGGACGATTTGGCAATGCACTCCCAGGCACGAAATCGATTTGGTGCTCGATTCCCCTCAATGGTGGTAAGCCTCGAGGTAACTCCTCCGGAAATACATCTTCAAATTCCTGCAAAAGTGAAACAACAATGCTCGGAAGGGACCCGGCTATATCACTTGTGTTAAGGAGGATCTCCTTATAAACAATCAACACAAGTGGTTCATGTGTGTGCATCAATTGTTTCAACTCACCTTTTTGGGCCATATATGATTTCTTTTTGGCCTCTTTCCTCTCAATTTCTTTCCTCTCATTTTTCTTTTGTAAGGCTGTCGCACTCTTTTGATCACTCTTTTTTTCAGCCATTTCATTTTCATTTTCAAAGGCCATCTCACTTTTTAGTTCACTCTTTTTTTCGGCCTCATCTCTCTTCTTTTTTTTCAAATGGTCCTCCAACACTTGCTTTGGGGACAAAGGAAGTAATACAATGGATTCCTTCTTCAATACAAATGAATACCTATTCTTGTACCCATCATGTGTCACTCGCCTATCATATTGCCACGGTCTACCCAACAAGATATGACAAGCATGCATTGGTACCACATCACACAAGACCTCATCCACATATTTTCCAATAGAAAAAGGCACTAGCACTTGTTTGTTAACCTTCACTTCCGCACAATCATTCAACCATTGAAGCCTATATGGTTGAGGGTGCTTTAATGTAGGTAACCCCAATTTCTCCACCATTTCAACACTAGCCACATTAGTACAACTCCCCCCATCTATGATTAGATTGCAAACTTTTTGGTTTACAAAACACCTAGTATGGAACAAGTTCTCCCTTTGGTTAGTCTCCTCCTCCTTGACTTGGGCACTCATGATACGCCTAGTCACTAGTGCTTCACCTACAACCGCCTCATATCCCTCATCAGGATCCTCTAACGCAGGCATCTCATCTTCATCACCCTCACTATGAGACTCATACTCACCATAGTCATTTAGAATCATTACCCTTTTATTAGGACATTCACTAGAAATATGACCTAACCCTTGACACCTAAAACATTTAACATCTCTAGATCGATTAGAAGGAGTTTCAGATTTACCTTGCACTCCTTGTTTAGGCGCCTCTTGTTTGGTCTCAAATTTGGGCTTGGTCACCGCCTTGTTCTCCTCACGTTTCACCACATTTGATCGCCATGAAGATGATGAACCCCCAGTTGGATTGGTGCGGCCAACTCCACGCCTTTTGAGTTGTTGCTCCACTTTTATGGCCATTTGCACCATCTCGTCTAGATCCAAGTAGTGCCGAAGCTCAACTTGATCTTGGATTTCCCTGTTCAAACCACAAAGAAAACGTGCCATGGTCGCCTCATTATCTTCCTCAATATTGGCCCTAATCATGACTACTTCCATCTCCTTATAGTAGTCCTCAACACTCTTCACCCCTTGCCTCAAAGTTTGTAGTCTCTTAAACATCTCCCTATAGTAGTGGTTGGGCACAAACCTTTTCCTCATGACCCTCTTCATCTCATCCCAAGTTTCAATGGGATTCTCATTATACCTCCTCCTAGTGGTCACTAGTTGATCCCACCAAATGAGAGCATAGTCTAGAAATTCCACCACCGCCAACCTAACCTTCTTTTGCTCGGAGTAGTGGTGACATTCAAACACGAACTCTACCCTCTTTTCCCACTCTAAGTATGCCTCCGGGTCAGATTTCCCATGGAACGATGGAATTTTCATCTTAATACTACCCATGTTTCCATCCTCCCTATTCCCATCATATCTACCCCTTACGGCCTCTCTTTTCCCTCTACCAAATCCTCTACCTCTTCCAATCCTACCCCAATTTTCGTTTTGGCTCTCCTCATCTCCTCCCAAATCATACTCTTCCTCTTCTTCTCCCCTACCCATATTTTTAGGCTTAGATTTATCTCCACTAGTACTAACTTCAAGCCTATCCAACCGCTCATGTAATGGCTCTAACTCGGTTCTCATCATCCTACTAAAATGCCCAAATAACGCTTCCATTTGTACTTTAGATAACCCCGGGTTCGAACTATCTCCTACCTCCCTCTCCATTTAATTTCAGTTTGTACCTGCAAGAAAACGTTAGTAGAAAACAATATGTTCCTCACCCAAATGCTCACGGTCACTCCAAAGAAAGTCGCTCGTCACTCCTCTCAATTTTTTTTTTCTCACAACAAATACTCACCGTTCACTCCAAAGAAAATTCACTCGGACTCAAGTATTTTCACTCAAATTCGAGGGTTCCCTCAAGGTGCTCAAGCTTTGTATTTGCGTATATCAAACAATCAAGTTCAACTTGTGAACAAATGTGATCGACTCACTTGGACTGCGTAGACAAGAAATTTGAAGTTATAATTTTTTTTTTTTTGTCTATGAGAGACAATTGAATATGACTCTATAAAGAAAATAGAACAAAATACCAATAAGAAATACTGGTGAATTTTCGGATTTTTGGTATTTTTTTTTTCTCTAAGAATTCCGAAAATTCAAAGAAAAATAAATAAGACACAAAATTTCGTGTATCACAGATTCACGAACGACGAAGAATGATAGAACCAAACAGATTTGAAAGCAGAACTAAAGGATAATTAGATCTGATAAATAGAACGAAGGATAAACTTACTTGAATTCAATTAACCAAAAGCTCTGATACCAAATGATATGAATCCAAGTACGAATAAAAAGCAAACACGATTAAAATTGAATCGCGCCCTCAATTTAAAAACGAACAAGGAATTCGTTGTTGTGTCCCGATCTTTTGAATCAAGTATGGTGTGATTTTCACCCCTAAACTACGAGGTTTAGTAATAAAGAATCACGATGAAAACAATCGAAATTTAGAACGAACCTTCAAAGAACCAGTCAATGACAATCCGCACAAGACGATCGACAAACGCCACAAAGTTAAAAACTTTGATAAGTTTGATTTTTTTGTTTACAAAGCAAAAGCCTTGAAAGTTGAGAGAAAAGTTCTCAAAAGTTTTTGATATTCAATGAATAATGATCTGAATAATGTCCCAAAATTCGTCCAATATGTTTACATAATCAAGATATGAAATCTAGTTGCCAAAATAATTAAAACACTAACTTAGGAAAAAAAATCTGCGCCGCGCGCATATGCGCGCCCCGACTCGCGCATATGCGCGCAAGTCTCTGCCCATGTCGCGCATATGCGCGCCCTAATCTGGCGCATATGCGCGAAGCCCACTGTTAAAGTCTTCGGTGTCCAGTACTTCTCGCGCATATGCGCGCCCCTTCGCGGCGCATGTGCGCGAGCTCGCGCATATGCGCGCCCTGTCTTCGCGCATGTGCGCGAGATCTTCTGTCCAGATTTGCGCTCCGTTTTGCATGGATGCTTGAATAATGTTCACATGATCCCCATGCATCACGAACCTTTCATCACTCTGTATCTCGCTTGTCAATCCGCCTTCTTTGCTCATAAACCCATTCAATGCTTCTTTGAACCTCTTCAGACGTCCCCTCGTGATTGGTCCATCCGGCAACTCTAAAGGGTCCCATGCTTTCCTTGGGGCTTGAACAACCGTGTTCGCATCACTGTGGAATGCTTTTTTTTTTTATGTTATTAAAAGAGGAACTCAAAGTCTAGTTTGACTTCCGCCATAGTGGACAGGAGAAGTAAAGAAGAGTGAAGGCGAAGTGCACTTGATCTTGCCAGATCCAACAACAATTGGCCCCGAGAGTTCCTCCTCTTCCTTCCCCAAGGTTCACGTCGCTAGGTCAATTCATGCTTTGACGCACTCCCGCCTTGTGTTTTCGACAGAGTGTTGTGCCATACTTCGAGAATGACACGGTTCGGAGGAACAAACTCTAACTCATTTGGGTTAAAGCCCCTTCTTCCAATCCCGTAGAGAGGCCTGGAAGAATTGATTGAGAATAACAAGACGATTGACCAATTGATTGAATCATCCTAAATAAAGACATCATGCCCTAGACGCGAAGGTGAGTAAGAGACCCAGGTGAATTCTGCGAAGATAGAAGAGCGGACTTCTGAGGAGACTGAAAGCCTATAAATAATAGGAATGGCGAACTTGAGCCTCATCCTTCAAAGGTTTGGTGTATATTTGTCAGTGATAGGTGAAATCTATTCTGGAATGCCTAAGACCGCCTCAGTTGACTTAACTGCTTGAGCAGCCCGATTCAAGTCTCAGTAGAATCCGAGGAATGCCCTGAGTGGAACCATACCGAGCGAAGAACTATACTGGAAAGCTGAACGAGATTGCCCTTTGCACTGTTTGTCTTACCCTTGGCCTGGACTGACTGAGAGCAGGAAGTTGATTGACAGAGCGAAGGCGATCCAAAAGGAGTGAGCAAAGCGACCGGTCGGGTAAAGCACTGGCTTCCTTGAAGCCTTACGACCTTCTCCGGATAGGAAAAGCAAAGCCAGAAAGATCAATCTAAAGGCCCGCTGGGCAACCTCAATACCTGTTTGACCGGCTATTGGTATTTACTTCCGTGTCAACAAAGGGGAACGAACGCTCTTTCTTTTGAAGAAAGAAAAACCCCTTGAATGCAGTCTCCTGCCTGCCAACGAGATGGAAGAAAGGAGGTAACATGAACGACAGCTAGAAGTAGGAGTGGGAGGTCTTTGAGGAAGGGCAATGCGGAATGTCTAGTCTAGGATTCATAGCTACTAGCTACAACTTGCATTCGATTTCTTGTCTTGCACAATTACTGCCCAATCAAATTCATCGGTAAGGCAACTCACCATCTTTGTCCCCAATTCTGGTCCATCAGCAGCCTATTATTTTGCTACAGAACAAGGCATTCTTGCCAAGACATTCCGACTAAACCTTCTTTGATCCAATACTGCTATTGCTGCGGGAAATTTCACTAATCTAATTTCTGGCCAATGTGGAAGGGAATAGAATGACAATCCCTTAGGTCTCTGCCTTTGCAAGCACAGACACTTTTGGTACATGAAACTGATCCGCTACGCCCCTTGCCCTTTTTGCTAGGAGAATGGGAATATGGTCCAAGATGGGTTTAAGAGGTCTTTCCTGCAAGACGTTGAACAAAATCCTCTTCCTATTCTTTATAAAGCCGAGAATCGGAATCCATAAAACTAGGAATTGGAGACCGAGTTAGCCCGATCGGAGATTCCATTGAGCTTGAAGGCCTAGAGACGGTCTTTAGACTTTCGATGAGGATGTAGACTCAGAACATGAAGATTGCTTACCGGCAGAAGAGGGAAGGAGAACGAACCCTATTTGATACTGAGGCTCAAGCACTCAAAAAGTGTGCCTTTTTCACTATTGTTTTGTGCTGTGATGATAGATATCACATTACCTAAACTAGTTGGGTAGGCAACGAAACAAACAGGTTTTTATTCCACTACTAGAGACTAGTTCCTATTACCTGGCTACCCTAATATCCCGTTACTGTACGGGAGTGCTGGAGAAAAGAAAAGCATTTTTTTTCATCTGCTAGCATTGTGGTTTGGAATCGATTCTTTATCAATAGCCCACCCTTTCTATGAACCTTGTCAATGATCGAACTTAAAGATATGAACTGAGTGCCATTGATGAGTAACTGAGAACAAAGGAGAGGGATATGGAAAGAATGAAGTAATGAAAGAGGAAGTCATTGCTAGTAGTAACGACTTGTCACGATCCATTGGTTCATATAGAATCCATGTCCTAGGTGTATCAAAAAACATTCTTTTCGCTAAGCCTATATAATAAAATAGAGTGAAAGGGTCCACCCCGAAAGCAAGGGGATACTAACTAACAGCTGAGTCCTCTCCGAACCGCAGGAGATAGTTGCCCATCATACGGCTCACCAACTTCACTTGCCTCTATGGAAGGCGCGCTCCGGGCGAGTTCGGATCACTTACAATACATGGCTCTACGAAGGTGGGTTAGGAAAGTTTTCAATATGATTCTTTTCCTTTATTTGTTCGATGAGAAATGCGAATCTGTTTTGTCCACTTTCTCCATCTTAAAAAAGGAATTTCTTCTTCTTACTCCCGTGTTTGATCTCTTCCATCTCTGCCTCGCTCGTTGTCACCTATGTTGGGTTTGGAACCCTGTAGAGAATGAATAGGGGCCAAGAATCTTCCTCTCAACAGTGCTTTTCGAGGCTCCAATCTCCTCCATGAATAAGTAAGGCCCCGTTAGCCTGGGCGAAGATGGGGATAAAGAGTAAGGATTGAAGCCCCCTTAGCTCTGCCAGGCACTGGACAGGGTTAGCTTTGTAAATGTGTAGAGCCAAGTGCAGTGTGGTGTAGTAGTAGGCACTTCTAGGCCCCTTCCCGGCTACTGGATTACTCCAGTGCTTCGGGTGCTACGGACCCTCTGCCATCCATTGCAGCGGAGCCGTTTCATGAGCAAGGGGGCTAAGCACAGTTCTTTGAATCAAACGCTGAATGAAATCGATTCTTTTTTAGATATCAAAATAGAAATCGGATAGGATTGATGGATCTATCTTTCTATTCATATATATTACTAAAAAAAATGGATTTATTTTATTAAGTAGCAAGAAGCCCCAAATCCTTGATTTGGCGAGGAAAGACTGCTTTGGGCCCAGAAAGCGAAGGGAATGAGCTCGGCTGCTTCTCCTCCACACTTCTTTTTCTCCGTGCCCGTTCCGCATGCGCTTCGCGCGCAATTGGCGCTTTGCTCTCCTCTTATTCTTCATTGGACGGTTCGGATGGACTTCGCCGTTCTTTCCCAACTAAAATAGAAAAGGTAGGTTATAAACCTCGAGATGTCGATTCGTTTTCCGCCCCCAATGAGATGGGGAATTTCTAACCCCCTATTTAGACTTTTTGGCCCTTCATCTTTCTGAATCGAGACCCGGCCCGGCTCGCGTCGTTCCAACAACCGGCGGGGAGCACCTCAGTATACAATCGCGCGCAGTAACTGGGAGTCCTATTACACTTAAGGCCAACTTCAATTCACCAAACCAAGGGTCATCTCGTGTAGTGATTGTGGACTCGTACAAGGATATTGAGTAGACGGTTGATGTATCAGACTCGGCCCTATCTTTCGTAGCATGCATTCCCATCCGTGTCGCAACTGATTCGGTAAGCTACGTGTCCGGTGCACGGAGAACTGCCTTCGGTCCCCCAAACTGACTTACTCGCGGCAACCTTCCGGCCGCCCAACGACCTATAATGCTAGTCACTACTCCCACTGGGGCTAGGAAGTAAGCCCCACAACCCAAAGCGGCGAAAAACAAACAGAATTTGCTACAAAAGCCTGCTAACGGGGGTATTCCTGCGTATGAGAGTAATGGCGAAGGTAATAGCCAAAATAGGATTCGTTTTGGCTAGAGCGCCCAAATCAGCTATATATTTGACACGGGTTTGCCGTAATGCTGAAACTATGGCGAATGCATCTATCGTCATTGATGCATAAATAAAGATACCAATTAGTAGTGATTGAATTCCTTCTATGGTCCCACATGAGAAACCAGTACGAATATAACCTACATGTCCAATTGAACTATGAGCTAGAAGTCTTTTTAATTTCGTATAGGCCATGGCGGCCAGTGCTCCTAAGATCATAGAAGCAATGCTGCAGAAAAAGAAGATTTGTTGCAATGTAGCTCCATAAGAACTATAAATAGAAACACGTGAAATATTAGCAGAAATCGAGATTTTAGGCGCAATAGAAAGGAATGCTGTAACCGGGGTGGGTGAACCCTCATAGATATCAGGTGCCCACATATATAGAGTCAAAAGAGATATTGAGTTCGAAGGGGAGGGGGGTTTTCTTCGGGGCTCGAGAAATGGAATAGATAGGGCCCCACAAGTTTTTAATTCCCCGCTGGGGAATTCACAAGAAAGGGAGAGGAATTTTCAACGAAAAAAGTGCTCTCTGAACCGAACGTAAAAGTAGTTTTCCATCAGACGGCTGTTCCCGTAACTCTACTCTCGACTTGGATTATATATCCAAAAAAAAAGGTCCGACGAGGCCATTCCACACGCTGCCTAGCAGAGGCGTGGTTATCTGAAGTGGATTCTCTCTTTCTTTTGTAGTAGATGCCGAACCTGCTGTGTCCCATTGAATAAGAAGGGGGTGGGCGCAGCAGCTACATGGACCCCTTCCTTTCTGTTGTTGCCAGCGCTGTCCCGGGCCGAGCCGGAATCTTGTAAAGGACAGGCAAAGCCCGAAGGCTTCTATCCCAATAGGCCAAGGGATGACAAAAAGGACCTAAGAGAAGAGCATCTTCTCTTAGGTTTCTCCTCCCGGCCCGCGTTATAGGGGAAGATTAGCAAGGCGGAAAATAAAAGACAGAGGGAGGGGGAGCAGCATCTTATTCTCTTCGCGAGAACTTCTAGATCGGAGAAGCATTCGGAACGGGCTCCGCGTTCATTTCGTTGGCAGAAACGATCCAATCCATAAACACGGAAACGAAACAAAGTTCGTTCCCTCAAGTAGGTAAAGTAGGCATACGAACCACTTTGCCTTAAACTCTATTGGAACAAAGCAAAGAAGGAGGCGTTATGGAGAAAGGAAAAGGACAAGGGCGGTCTTGCTTGGCGCGAAGGCTGCTGGTTCGGAGGTAGAGTACAGTACTTAAAGGTCCTCGGACTTCAAGGCGGTTTTTCTTTTTGGCAGCTGTTCACCGTTGGATCTCGCCAATACAGCCCTCTATAGTTTTCGTTACCGAGATATCTTTTTTTTTCATTGTTCCCAGGGATTTTTTGGGTAATCTGCTCCCATGCTGCAAACAGTAAAATTTGAACCTTGTCGCTCTTCTTTCCTTGCGAGCAGGAAGCACACCAGCAGCGTGCGTTGCATGAGTCTACTGTGTTTTTTGCACTTGACTGGGTGGACAGTTGACCAGAAGAGAACTTCGATTCGCCCGGCCAGTAGGCGGGCGGCGTGCTTATCTTGTGTGACAACACTACATAGCGAGTGGCTCTTCTAGGAGGTAGCTGTGTGACAAGACTAAAGAGAAAGCGGCGCTTTCGTGTAACATGCTATGGTCTCAACGCCCTTACGAGGTAGTGATGAGTTTCACGCGCTCTAAGCCCGGCCCGCTAAGGCTAGGAAGATTGGCCGCAAGCGGTACCACCCACCCTACCCTACCACCTATAGGCGGCCGTCCGCCCTACAGCCACCCGAAAAGGAACTGCAGTGATCTTGAATAGGAATCCTACAGCGATAAATAGAATCCCCATAAAAATACCACTAGATCGAGCACCAGTGATTTCGTATCCGGTCAAAATCTTGGCTAATTAATCGAAGTGGGTAGCTCCAGTAGACCCATAGATCATGGAACAAATAGGGTGGGTAGGCCCAAGCACCACACTACACGTATAGAATAAACGCGAACCCCCTTGTTACCGTACGTGCGATTCTCACCGCATACGACTCGCACAAAGACTCCTAAATCCATCCCGAGCCTTTTCTTACACCTCTCCTCTCTCCAATCCTCGATCAAACTAGCGTTCCCCAGGCGCTATGAAATGGGGGTCTTTTCTTCGCCTATCGTATGTATCGGCTTGGCTTCGTCCCGTCCCGAACCAAGGAGGCATTCTGGCAGACGCATGCGTGTAGGAAGGCCGACGACTACATAAGCTAAAAGACTACGACTGCAAGACAAGCCGGAAGCGACTGGCTTCTATTCTCGTTGGGATTGGATATAGATGGGGAATCTATAGATCGTAGTAGTTCGTCAACCTCTCTAACTAACATACGATACAATTTCACTTCACGGCCAAAAAAAAGAAAGAGCTTCACTCGGTTGGCCTTCCTACGCTGACGAATGCCTCTTCTCTGAAGTCTACAACAAAAAAGTGGGAGAGGCAGGATTCGAATATGGGGACCCGGGCTCTAACTCGATTATTTTTGGGATTAATTGGATCTTTGCTAGAAAATGTGGGTCAAAATTTTGCTTTTAACATTATTCAAATGTATATGAACAAGCACAAGACATCATATCAAATACTGTCATTTTATTTCACTGCAAATAACATTCCCATGTTCAACTACAATTATTAATATACTAGTGTTTAGAAAATCAGTACATGTCTAGTAAAAACAACTAGTGATCTTCTACGCACGTGATCTCCACGCTATCTCGATCTCTCATCCTCTGTGTGACCCTGATCCTACCCCACCTGTTGTTATGCACACATACAGACACAACAACAGCCGGAAATTCCGGTGAGAACAAATCCCAGTATAAAACATGTATACATGCAAGTCATGCAATTAAATACAAAATCATAACACATAAATCAGTAATTATGACACATTAGTGAATACAGATAAAACACTTCGACTCTTATTCTTTGACTCGACTCATATCTAAGTCTAGGGATCCCGGTGTGAATAAGACGTAACAAGTCTCCCACCTACTCTCCCAATCGTGGTGGCGGTACGTCTTATTCCTAGACTTCGGTCCTGTCTGTATCGAGTGTCTACAATCGGAGAACGTCTCCTCATATGCGTCGATATCACCGAACGTCTAGCTTGGCAAGTCTGCCAATGACTCCCCTATCTTAAATGCTTGAATATCAATCTATAAACAAAGCATCAATATATAAAAAGGTAACAATCTAGTATGTGATTTTGGGAAAGTCAAATCAGATCTAATTCGAGTTATGTCTTCCCGAATCAACATGAATTATACCTTCTTGTCGTAAAATCATTGTCGTAGTCGAAGTCGAAGTCTCGTATTCTTGATATCGAATCTGTCAACCCAATAATCTGAAATATCATATATACAATGCACCATATCAATCTCTAACTTCAAGCAATACTAGTACGGTTCAATATCAAATCTCGGTACATTTTGACGGCATAACGACGTAATCTCACGACACCGGTCAATCCAACATTAATAATCTATAACCAACAACTCATAAATCTCATCATAGTAACATCTACTATACTGAAATCTGCATATACCCAAGTCAATACATGCTGGAACATAAAAAGATCGCATATCATATCCGTTCTTCAACCTGATTGCGAGTATGAGTTCATAATAATCATAAAAACATATCATAGAATCAAATCTGATTTCTCCCCAACATCCTATTGCCAAATCAAATAAGAATATAACAAAACTTACATCCTTTTGAAGCTTATGGCATGACGAGCATGAATCTATATTCGGATCGAAATTTGGATAGCTAACTCTTGCACAAGCTCAATTCTAAGCTAGGATGAAACTTCGAAGAAATTCTGCTTTTCTCTTGGTTCTTTGCTGCTGAAGAAGGAAGGAAATGAAGACAATACACCTTATATATGCATGGCAAGGGCACTTGGCTTATTTTTCATTCTGCACGTCGCACCGCGGGTACGGTAGCTCTTCACCGCGGGTGCGCTCATGCTACGGCATTCCATCAAAAATTCTGGACTCGACGACCGCGGGTGCGCTCACTTGCGGTGACCCTACTTTAATTCTCCACATTTCATGAGTTACAACCGCGGGTGCGGTATGTCTTGGACCGCGGGTGCGGTCTTTCTTTTAGTCAAAACTCTACTTTCTGCCCTTGCACCGCGGGTGCGGTGGAAACTAGGGCGCGGGTGCGGTCTGGCTTCTGTAATTTTTCACCATTTCAAAGGCAAGACCAGCGCAGGTGCACTCTCTCCTGGACCGCAGGTGCACTGTCTTGGCTGTTTCACCACCATCGTTTGCAATCCAATTCAAATCGCAACATCGTTTCTGCTGTCGTCAATATGTGCATCAATTCATGCATTCTCATATCTTCGAGTATCATGTCAATGAATACGAATAAATCTCAAGCTTTACATTTCTCCCCCTCTAAGAAATGATTTCGTCCTCGAAATCGCAGGCAATTAATCAAAGCATACATATAAGAGAAGCAATATAATCAAAACCAAAGGAAGACTCACATCATGGAAATAGATCGGGATATCTTTGTCTCATCTCGGACTCTGTCTCCCAAGTCGCTTCTTCAATGCCATGACGACTCCACTGAACTTTCACTAATGGAATAGTCTTCGTTCTGAGCTGTTTCTCTTTCCGATCAAGAATCTGAATCGGCTGCTCAATGTAACTCAAAGTCTGATCTAACTCGGCTTCTTCAGGCTGAAGGACATGAGAACTATCTGGCATATATCTACGCAACATCGATATATGGAAGACATCATGTATCCCAGATAGAGAAGGAGGAAGAGCAAGTTTATACGCTCGATCGCCAATCTTTTCAAGAATCTCGTACGGACCGACGTATCGAGGAGACAATTTCCCACGTTTGCCAAATCTGACAACGCCTCTGAAAGGGGAAATCTTCAAGAATACCATGTCTCCTTGCTCAAACACTAACGGTCTACGTCTGATGTTCGCATACTTTCCCTGTCTATCTTGTGCCGTCTTCATTCGCTTCTGAATTATCTTGACTTTCTCAGTCATCTCACGAATCATATCAGGCCCAAATTCTGGTACCTCTGAGATGTCATCCCAGTACAACGGAGATCTGCACTTCTTTCCGTATAAAGCTTCGAACGGTGCCATCTCGATGCTAGTCTTGTAGCTGTTGTTGTACGAGAATTCACAAAGAGCTAGTGAATCTTGCCAACTAGTACCAAAATCTAGTACTACAGCTCTCAGCATATCTTCTAAAGTCTGGATAGTCCGCTCTGACTGTCCGTCTGTCTGGGGATGGTAAGCAGTACTCAAGTGTAAAGTCGTACCTAGAGCCTGCTGTAGACTGTGCCAAAAGTGTGAAGTGAATCGTGGATCACGATCTGATACGATCGACTTCGGCACACCATGTAATCTGACAACCTCTCTGACATATATATCTGCCATCTGATCATGTCGGTATGTCATCTTGTAAGGAATGAAGCATGCTGATTTGGTCAATCTGTCTATCACAACCCAAATCGCATCACAACCCCGAGATGATCGTGGTAACTTCGTAATGAAATCCATGGAAATGTGATCCCATTTCCATTCAGGAATAGCTAAACTCTGAAGTAACCCTCCGGGCTTCTTTCGGCCTTCACCTGTTGGCAATTCAAGCACTTAGACACAAACTCTGCAATATCTGTCTTCATCTGTTTCCACCAGAATTGTGTCTTCCGATCATTGTACATCTTCCTGCCACCAGGATGAATACTGAACCGACTACAGTGTGCTTCTGACAGTATCTGTTGTTTCAACTCTGAAACCTCTGGCACTACAAGACGGTTATTCACATACAACACATGATCACGTACCTGATACTCAGAAATATGCCCTGATCTGACCATATCAATCGACTTCTGAACATTCTGATCGGTTCTTTGTGCCTCTTTGATGCGAACAATCAAATCTGGTTCACACTGAATAGTGGCAAGTCGCAACGGCCTAATATCTGTATCAAATGCTAATCCAGAAAAGCAACAATCTTCTATCATATTCGAAACACCTATCGTCGACAAGGATAAGGAACATACCTTTCGACTCAAAGCATCCGCTGCTGCATTCGATTTCCCTGGATAGTATTTGATTTCACAATCGAAATCGTTCAATAAATCGAGCCATCTACGCTGTCTCATGTTCAACTCTGACTGAGAAAATAGATACTTCAGGCTTTTGTAATCAGAATAGATCTCAAATTTCTCCCCATACAGATAGTGACGCCAGATCTTCAATGCAAAAACGATAGCCGCCAATTCAAGATCATGAATTGGGTATCGACTCTCGTGTGGCTTCAGCTGTCTCGAAGCGTATGCAATCACATGTCCTCGCTGCATAAGAATACATCCTAATCCTCTGTGAGATGCATCGCAATATACAACGAAATCACCAGTACCTGAAGGTATCGTCAGGACTGGAGCACTAGTCAATTTCTTCTTTAACTCTACGAAGCTCGACTCACATGCTTCTGACCACACAAATGGAGTATTCTTCTGTGTCAACTGGGTAATCGGTTTCGCAATACTGGAGAAATCTTTAATAAATCGTCGATAGTATCCTGCTAAACCCATGAAACTGCGTATCTCTGGCACAGAAGTCGGTCTCGGTCAACTGATCACAGCTTCAACTTTACTCGGATCAACAGAAATACCGTCTCCAGATATGATATGACCCAAGAAGACAACCTGTCTCAGCCAAAACTCACACTTTGACAATTTAGCATACAGTTGCTCATTTCTTAACGTCTGCAACACAATTCTCAAATGCTCAGCATGATCAGTCTCATTTCTTGAGTAAACCAAAATATCATCTATAAAAACAATCACAAACTCATCCAGATACCTCTGAAAGACACGGTTCATCAGACTCATAAACACCGTTGGCGCATTCGTTAAACCAAAAGGCATGACAATAAACTCATAATACCCATACCTGGTTCGGAATGCTGTCTTCGGTATATCAACATCTCTAACTCTCAGCTGGTGATATCCAGATCTCAGATCGATCTTGGAATAGACAGAGGATCCCTGCAACTGATCAAACAAATCGTCGATACGAGGCAATGGGTACTTTTTCTTTACTGTTGCCTTGTTCAGTTGCCGGTAATCGATACACAATCTCTACGAACCGTCTTTCTTTCGTACGAATAGCACTGGTGCGCCCCAAGGAGATACACTCTGTCTGATATATCCCTTGGCAGCAAATCTTCAAGCTGTTCTTTCAATTCTTTCAACTCTATCGGTGCCATTCTATAAGGAGCTCGAGAAATAGGAACCGTATCTGGTACTACGTCGATGCTAAAATCTACCTCTCTGACTGGAGGCAATCCCGGAATCTCGTCGGGAAACACATCTGCAAACTCGCGAACCACTGGCACATCTGCCAAGGCAGGACTCGATTTCAGTAAATCTACTGAATAGACCAGGAACCCTTCTGCTCCTTTCTGGAGTAATCGAGTCATAGACAATACTGAAATCAAAGGAATCCTAGCTCTAGACCCTTTGCCGTAGAACTTCCACTCTTCAGCCATCTCTGGTCTAAATCTAACAATCTTGTGGAAACAGTCTACTGTCGCTCTGTACTTGGTTAGCATATCGATACCAATAATGCAATCAAAATCAGATAACCCAAGTACAATACAGTCTAAATCTATCTCATGCCCATCATACTGTAGTAAACATGATCTAACAGATGTCACTGATATCAACCCTGTCCCCTAAGGAGAAGAGATAGACACTATAGTAGACAACGACTCAATAGGCAATGCATATGTCAATGCAAAACGCCCAGATAAGAATGTATGTGATGCACCTGTGTCTATCAGCACATAAGCAGGATAACCGCAAAGCGAACAATTACCTGCTATCACGTCATCAGGAGCATCCTGATCCTGCTCTTCTGTCAGTGCAAACACTCGAGCCTGCTGTCTAGGAGGTTGGCTCACTGTCTGGCGACCTCTAGCTCTGGGCTGTGTAGATGCAGGGGCTCGCCGGAATGAATGAACGGATGACGCCTGCCTCTCTGGCTGAGCTACAGGGCCAGATGCTCCTACACTATGAAGCTGCTGTGTACCTCTCTGTGGACAGACCCTGGCGAAGTGGCCCTGCTGTCTGCAAATGTTGCAGCGACCCATCACGCCCTGACACTATTCGGTGGCATGTCTACCTCCACAGGAACTACAGTAAACCCCTGTATACTCTGGTCTCTGGCCCGACCCTGTCTGTCTCGGCCCACTTGAGCTCGACGAACTGCTCCCTGATTTCTTGAACTGCTTCCCTTTCACTTTCAAACTGTCTTTCCTCCCACTGCTGCTACCACCTCTCTCGGCTCTGGGAGGTGGTTGCTGATACTGACCCGAGGGCTGAGGTGGTCTAGGAGTCTGAGTGGTATAAGAAGTGCTTCGTTGCCTAAGCAACCCTGCTTCTGCTCCCTTCGCCCTGTTCAAGGCATCAGAAAAAGTGTTGGGTCGTCCCATGTTCACCAAGGTGAATATCTCAGGATTCAGGCAATTGATAAACTGATCCGCAACGGCCTCGTCGTTCCCAGCAATGTGGGGAGCAAAGCGGAGCAAGGTGGAGAACTTAGCGACATATTCTTCGATGTTCAGCTGCCCCTGTCTCAGGTTGGCAAATTCAACACCTTTGTCCTTTCGATAGGAGACGGGCAAGAATCGCTGATAGAACTCTGTCTTGAACACCTTCCAAGTGACCTCTGTACCACGATGCTCCAAGGCCCTCTTTGTGGTAAGCCACCAATTTTTGGCAACTTCTTGCAGTTGATGCCCAATCAATTTAACTCGTCGTTCATCGGTGTAGGCAAGAGAATCAAATAACATCTCGATGTCATCTAACCAGCTTTCACACTCAACTGAATTCTCTGTGCCCTTCAGTGTAGGTGGTCGGAACGACTGAAACCGCTTTAACAAGGTCTCCAACGGTGTAGCGATCACATCCATCGGCTCATTGGAAGTACTGCCCTGTTCTGGTGCCTGACCTGCTACTAGTTGCGGTACTCGTCGAGGAGGCATATCTGATTATCAAACGGATTAGTACACAATCTATATAATCTGTCTCAGCCCTCCTCTGATCATATACCTCTGATCCAGAATCGGTTCTGATTCAGTCTTTACAATTACATGCTGTAATCAACTCAGATAACAAGACAACATGTAATAGGAAAAGCAATAAATCATGCTAGCACAACAAAAGCAAGGAAGAGACTCAATTTACCCCGCTCATTCTATTCTATCTCAGTCTAACGGATCTATCGCTCTGATACCACCTGTTGTGGGGACCCGGGCTCTAACTCGATTATTTTTGGGAATAATTGGATCTTTGCTAGAAAATGTGGGTCAAAATTTTGCTTTTAACATTATTCAAATGTATATGAACAAGCACAAGACATCACATCAAATACTGTCATCTTATTTCACTGCAAATAACATTCTCATGTTCAACTAGAGTTAATATACTAGTGTTTAGAAATTCAGTACATGTCTAGTAAAAACAACTAGTGATCTTCTACGCCCGTGAGAGAACAAATCCCAGTATAAAACATGTATACATGCAAGTCATGCAATTAAATACAAAATCATAACACATAAATCAGTAATTATGACACATTAGTGAATACAGATAAAACTCTTCGACTCTTATTCTTTGACTCGACTCATATCTAAGTCTAGGGATCCCGGTGTGAATAAGACGTAACAAGTCTCCCACCTACTCTCCCAATCGTGGTGGCGGTACGTCTTATTCCTAGACTTCGGTCCTGTCTTTATCGAGTGTCTACAATCGGAGAACATCTCCTCATATGCGTCGATATCACCGAACGTCTAGCTTGGCAAGTCTGCCAATGACTCTCCTATCTTAAATGCTTGAATATCAATCTATAAACAAAGCATCAATATATAAAAAGGTAACAATCTAGTATGTGATTTTGGGAAACTCAAATCAGATCTAATTCGAGTTATGTCTTCCCGAATCAACATGAATTATACCTTCTTGTCGTAAAATCTTTGTCGTAGTCGAAGTCGAAGTCTCGTATTCTTGATATCGAATCTGTCAACCCAATAATCTGAAATATCATATATACAATGCACCATATCAATCTCTAACTTCAAGCAATACTAGTACGGTTCAATATCAAATCTCGGTACATTTTGACGGCATAACGACGTAATCTCACGACACCGGTCAATCCAACATTAATAATCTATAACCAACAACTCATAATTCTCATCATAGTAACATCTACTATACTGAAATCTGCATATACCCAAGTCAATACATGCTGGAACATAAAAAGATCGCATATCACATCCATTCTTCAACCCGATTGCGAGTATGAGTTCATAATAATCATAAAAACATATCATAGAATCAAATCTGATTTCTCCCCAATATCCTATTGCCAAATCAAATAAGAATATAACAAAACTTACATCCTTTTGAAGCTTATGGCATGACGAGCATGAATCTATATTCAGATCGAAATTTGGATAGCTAACTCTTGCACAAGCTCAATTTTAAGCTAGGATGAAACTTTGAAAAAATTCTGCTTTTCTCTCGGTTCTTTGCTGCTGAAGAAGGAAGGAAATGAAGACAATACACCTTATATATGCATGGCAAGGACACTTGGCTTATTTTTCATTCTGCAAGTCGCACCGCGGGTGCGGTAGCTCTTCACCGCGGGTGCGCTCAGGCTACGGCATTCCATCCAAAATTCTGTACTCGACGACCGCGGGTGCGCTCACTTCTGACCACGGGTGCGGTGACCCTACTGTAATCCTCCACATTTCATGGGTTCCACCACCGCCTGCGGCCTCTCTCTTAGCCTACACGACGCTTTCCGCCGCTGCACCGCGGGTGCGGTGGAAACTGGGGCGCGGGTGCGGTCTGGCTTCTGTAATTTTTCACCATTTCAAAGGCAAGACCAGCGCAGGTGCACTCTCTCCTGGACCGCAGGTGCACTGTCCTGGCTGTTTCACCACCATCGTTTGCAATCCAATTCAAATCGCAACATCGTTTCTGCTGTCGTCAATATGTGCATCAATTCATGCATTCTCATATCTTCGAGTATCATGTCAATGAATACGAATAAATCTCAAGCCTTACATCGAACCTACGTAGAAAAACATCAACAGATTTACAGTCTGTCGATTTTGACCACTCGGCCACTCTCCCCTTCCCCGGCCGAGGCCCCCCTCAATGGGTTCTAATTCTAAGAAGGGGGCGGCGCTCTGAATCAATCAAAAAGCTTATTGATTTAATTGAAGGGAACTAGGACTATTAGCTTAGCTAGCGTTCCGGGAGAATCTAGTCATTTAGTCAGTTCATAACAATTTATGTAAAGCAAGGGGTAAAGCTTCTACGAGAGCTTCCCCCTCATGTAGTCGTCGGCCTTCCCTAGCCCCCCCTTCGTCGCTTGTGGGTCGCTCCTCACCGCAGGCACTGAATGAATGAAATGAGTGGAGATCTTCCTTCCCCCGTGCTAATTACCAAGAACTTCGTTGCCACTAGTGGAGACTAATTCCTTCCGGCTAATGAAGATAGTACTCCAGTCTTCCCAGTGGATCCTTCTTATCCCTAAAAATTGAATGAACAAAGTTCACCTAGACGAGAGTGAAAAAGAAAAACCAACAATCCCACGATTATGCTAGTTTAGAAACTAAGGAGAAAGGGTATGGGTCGCTAGGTCAGAGTCAGAAAAGCGATCAAAATTCTCCCCAAGTAGGATTTGAACCTACGACCAGTCAGTTAACAGCCGACTGCTCTACCACTGAGCTACTGAGGAACAACGGACTTAAGGAAGCCGACTCTCGTTCTTTGGACCAACCTATGACAAAAAGGAGTTCGTCCCTCTTTTTCACATACACCGACCGGGAGAAAAGGTTACGATAGCAAGCCCCTCCCCGGCCGGAGAGCCTCCAGGACAAGGAGGCAGCGATCAACGATCCACTCTCGAGAATCATATTGATCAATTGATCTCCGCGTCCTGCCAGTTCGCTAAGTAGACTCACTCTACCGAGGGGAAACAAAGGCTGGAACTCTTCCTGCCAAAAACAAGGGACCTACTCCGAGTTTGCAGGTATAAAAGAGTCCTTTCTCTGTCTCTCTCTCCGAGTTTATACTACTAAGTAGTACTTCTGCTATTCAATCATAGAATAGATTCCGATCAAGAAGCCCTATATGTGTTATTAGGAAAGCGCTAACGCCCTATCTATAGTAAGGGGCCCTTTCTTGCTCGTTAGCGCTTTAGTTGGATGGGGGCGCCCCTTTTCTTTCTCAAAGTAAACTTTCTCGCTTCTTAGTCAAGATTTGAAGCCCCCACTTATGGGATATTTGAAGCAGCGCAGGTTTGGAACCCTTGGTGGTACCCCTCTCGATGATTGTTAACTCAACATTGATTTCGTGCTTGAGTTGGATTTCTTATAGTTGAAAACCATCCATCGAGTCAAGTAATTCGCTATCGGAAAGTTTTCCGCCGCCTATCTCATGCTTCTTCTTTCTTCGAATCGGTTCCTGGTGGCAGTCAATCAAGATTCGCCATCAAGAGAGGGAAGAGCCTTTACTTTAGGTTAGGCCGGTCTCATCATTCATGCAATTCCCCCATCCTTCGATTGATCACGCGAGTACGCATCCAGTCAGCGCATAGCGAATGAAAAAAGCGTTCATCCTGGATTCTCCTACTCATCTATTAATTGATCCCTATTCATTCGGTCAAAGTCTCCACGGCCTTTTCACGCCCCTCTACTAAGAGATGCACCATGTTGATAGGAATCAGCAAAGACCTTCTTGTACACGTCCTTGAGGGCAGCATTCATGGCAATCATCACTAGTTTATCCCGAGGAGGGTATAGTATGGCTTTGTTCTTAATGTTGTTTAATAGATGTCGAGTGCCGCTTTTCCCCGTCCGAGAATCTCCATTTTCTAAGTGGGCGCGAGCTAAAATCCTTATGTCAGGTTGGTTGTTCAAAAGACTGTTTCTTTACCCTTTGCATCTTCATCTTTTCGAAAGCCCAGACCTATTCTTCTAGATCTTAATTAGTCCTATTTCAGGTGCAAGGCCTTTTCTTCAGATGTGTCCTCGACAACCTGGCGGTTCTTCGGTCTCCGCTTTTGGGGGCGGGAGTGCTTGGTCGCTGGGGTTTCCTTTTCCTCAACCAATTCGGTTGTGTTAGCCTTGGTCTAACATTTTGTTATGAACTGGCTGGACAAAGATGGATTGAAGGTCAGATAGATTGGAGTGAAAGTGGCACAGGACCTTCGATCGACCATAGGGCGTACTCTACCCTTACTGAATTCATTCTATTGAAGCGTAACGTAAAAAGCTCCTTCTCATGTTGCATTTCTTTGGTTTGGAAGTTCTAGAATGTTGTCTGTGGATTTCTAACAAAGGAAAGCCCCTTACTATGCCATTTGATTGATTAAAGTTCTGTGCTGCTCACCACTCCTTGAGGCCAAGGACGGGGTCGAACCGTTATTCCAGGTTTTGCAGTCCGATACATTTCCATTATGTTACCTAGCCATACCCGCCACCTCATGTGCCAAAGTCAAACGGTTGTTCTTCCTTCTCCGCTCCCTCTTTTTGTACATATGCGGCTAAGGGTTCCAAAAACCTTTGCCTTGCTTCCTTTTTTGATTAGTAAAGGTATAGGTTGGGGAAAACTCCAAAACTAGGGTTCAAAAAAGCTTACCTTTTTAGAAAAGTTTTAGAAAGGGGCATCCCTACTATACCCCTAAACTACAAGCTAGCGCGCAACGGCTGAAAAGCCGTCGTTGCTTGCTGCTTTCAGGCTCGAAAATAGATCTTTCGCCTTTACTCCCTGTCTCAAATTGATTAGCTTTTTCTTTCGCTTGGTTCGCCCCTTGTTGTGTTGCATTTTGTGATCCGTAGCTTCAGTCTGCCTTTTTTGGATAGCCGGGACCCGGCGTTGATTTCCGATTTCCATTGTTATGTCAGCTCCAGGTTTTGGGCAGCCATCTGATTAGTTCAGCTATCACTGCTGGAAGCCCCTGTGTACTCCCCGTCTGCCTATCTCACACTCCCAAAGCATATTTTTATTTCATATTTCATTTTCCTTTCCTGCATCTTTTTTTCTATCCATAGGTCGGCTTCGTGCAGATAGATCTTTGCCAGGGGAGATTGGTGCTCCTTGAGGTATGCCTTTCCGGTGGGTTGTTCTTTTATCTGTCTTTTCCATCCAGTGCCCGCACTGCGTCAGAAAATCTTCGTCTTCAATCTCTCTTCGCAACGCAATAAAGAAGTCTAACAGTTTCTGTCGACATCTGTCTTTTATCTCATATCTATAAGCAGCGTTCACTATAAAGCCTACGCCCGTCCATTCCTTTCAAGCTTGATCCTGCCCCCCTTAGACTCGTTACCTTGTTCGATTGAACTCGTTGGCTCCGTGCTCTATTCGGTCGGAACCCTGTTCGAGCACCTTCTATCATAGATTCCCTTCACCAAGTCATCGCCAGCAATCAGCTCTTATCCCCTGGTGTCAAAGGGCGAAGTTTTTTCTTGTCTTGCCCAAAAACTTTCTTTATTCTCATTGGAGAAAGACTCTCCCGCGGCAAGGTTTTACACATGGGGCCAGCTGCTTTCTTTATCTCGCTTGCCGTTAGTCCGTCTAGCGCCTTTCGGTTTGGGTCCGCCCCGGGGGTTAGAACGCTTGGGTTATTTTTCGAATATCGAAGGCAGTCAACGTGTCAGCCATTCTTCTCCTATTAGACTTGTAAATCCTTTGCTCTTTTTCCTTCTCTCTTCCAGTTCTCTCCCTATACTTTATTTGACAGGGGCGGAGAACTCTATCAATAACAAGGAAAAAGTAGCAATTCAGTTTCAAATGGTTTGAGCTTGGAAGCAACCTGCTATCTATCAATAGGCGAGAACAGACTGCTTCGCCTATCTATTATGGCCGGCTTGAAGACATCAGAGGAAAGACCATCAACTCCATCCGGGTACGATCATAGCTTCATTCATTCGTTGAACCTTGTGGATAACCATTAGCATTGAGGTCAATGACCACCTCTATCATACATACGACATTACACGAAGCGAGAGTGCATGGTCAACACACACCTAAAGCGCCTACATTCCGCTTGCAGCCACAACCTAACTTGCACGAGATTCAGGGAATTTTAGCTTCCAGTCGGCATTCGAAACTTCCCTATCCCAGCCTCTCTCGTTTGATGTTTAAGCCATGACCATGGACAAAAGAAGAGAGCCCAACGTCCTTGGAATCCTTTAATCCAGAGCGAGGATTACGGCCAGGTCTCTTCAAGAGCCATATCTCCTTGTTCTTTGCCCTGGCCCGGCTCACTGATTTTTCTTTCTTCCTCAGCATATCAAGTGACTCACGTTGTTAGGTCACGAGCGATCTAAACCTCTTCTAGCCTTGTGAGGCACCATTTCCAAGTGGCTTATTCGTAGCCGGAGAAGGGACAAGTGCCTTCAGTTAGTAAGGAGATCGAGGGGATGTGTAAGCGGGTTACGAACCATTCGTATAGCGAGTTCATGTGCTTGCAGTTGTCTTACTATTGTCAGAACCTTTATCTTATTCGGGAAAAGGGAAATGCTTTCCGTTCTAGCTTTCGATTCCCTCCTTGCTCTTTCTTCGGCCTTAGCATTCCATCAGAAAGCTGTCCAGTCTCTTTGCTCTCGGTCTCAGTCTGATAGTGGTCCATCCCTCGTAGGTAAAGTTGGAAATTGAGTTATCCCAGGCGTAGAAGTGCGATTTCCTATTTCTTTAGTTATTTGTTTTGGCTCCTGCTTTCCCTAAGCAAGTAATGATTTCTCTTTCTTTCTTCAGTGAGCGAGTCGTTTTTCTCTTAGTCTATTACTAACCTAACTCCCATTCCTTCTCTCTTTGGAAGTCTTCGAAACCGGTCTCTCTCTTTCGAGGTGGTCGAAGAGTCTTCCCTTCAGTCGGAAAGTAGAGCGAGTCTAGGGTTCGAATTCCATATAATCTTCTATATAATATAGATTGGATTGTCTATGATGCTATACAAATGAAAAACTTTCTCAAGATCCTTATTCATACCCTTGATATTTTCAAAATAGCTTGTAAATTCACTACAAAAAAACCATATGATGATAGGAGTCCGTCCTACCTTGGATAGCAGATTCTAGGTCCTAAGGATAGAGGCTAGCCAGTTACCTTTTTGGAGGTTCAGTGCTAGAAGAAAATTCGGCATATTTTAATAGATAAACGCATGGACAGGGCTACTCTTTAGGGTGTACATTTCCATGAAATAGAATAGCATGATGGGGTTATCTATACATCCCAGTCAGCAGAGCCAATGGAGGTTTAAGAGCCATTTGATTTCGTTTATCCATAATCCATAAGCAAAACTACCAATTCAAGTTCCAGATCGATAGCTCGTTGAAGTAGATGTTATTGACCCAGTCAATGATCCAGTCGCAGTCCTAGCATGATTGATACCATGGAGGGTTATTCAGATCCACTAGAAACAGAGTTTCCAGATACGAATACAGTAGGAGATCAATATTGAAAACCAAAAGCTGTGGCTATAGCAAGGGTAGGAAAGGCCACACCGACCAATTGTAAACCCGGTCAATCATAGGTTCGAATCCTGTCACCTTGATGTGGAATACACCTATACATCCCAACACCCTTTAGAGAAATAATAAAACCATAGTTATGAGCGAGGCCTCGAACCTAGATTAGATTTTTAAGACTATAGAAATGATAGGTACTATATTAGGAACAACGATGATTATGATTCATTATACACCTTTAGGTTTAAAGAGCGTACGAACAATAGAGACATATGGATATATCTATTTAAAATGATAAAAATGAGGTGCACAATTGTTAGAGTAGGTGCACGTCGAGCCAAGTGTTGGCCGAGTGTTCACAATGAAACTCTATGTATAAGCAATCTTTATTTTAATAATATTTGAAATTATTGTTTTGGCACATCTTTATCTATATACCCATGCTAGTTGCATAGATAAAGCCCTTGAATATACAAATAGTAGAAAGAATATGAGATGCTCATATGATGAGTATCATGAAACTCATATTTGGAATACTGTATATTCTAAACGGTTCCTAGTCGATTCAGCCGCCGCTAAGAAGGATATAGGCCGCTCGAGCTTGAGACTAGTATCTGCGATGTGAGTACCATGTTTCATTGGTAGGGGACATTGTGATGTCCGAGCATGCAGATAGGTGCTCCTGGTAGAGTGCACTGAACAACCCTCCATTAAAGGACTTTCCAAGTGGTTCTCACTTATCGAGTGGAAAAGTCCTAGTTTATGGTTGTACACCATTAGTCCTTATGACCCGGGACAACATTGAGACTCTATGTGCTAGAATTACACTTTGACTTGTTTACCGACTCTCATGGGGTCATCAGGTGGCAAGGTTGGGTGTTCTGTCGAAACATATAGGAGTCGATGCATTGTAGTCGGGGATTCACCGCTTACCTACGGGTATGGATATCCTATGTGTTTTTCATGTATATGTAGTTTGAAATCTCTGATCAGAGTATGGTGGTAATTATGAAAGGGGTTTCATAGATTACACCATCGATGCAACTACGACATGACACATAGTATCGATTCATTGACAACTCTCGATA
>NC_133316.1:10507641-10517504 GCF_012295235.1 Primulina huaijiensis | reverse complement strand
TTCCTCTAAGTGTTTATAATAGTACTATTGCGCAGTTTGGTCAATATACGCTGGAGGCTATCATTGTATATGTCCTAGGGTTTTTGTACAACTGTATTCAAGAGTCTTCGGTTGTGAGGGTAGTTACATTGATAGACAAGCTAGATAGCACTGTTCGAACACAAGCTAATATAATAAATAAGAAAAATCTTGTTAGTAAAACTGCAACAAATAGTAAGGAAGGTGGTATAAAGCGAAAAAGGGGTAATAAATATGAGATAGGTATAAGATTGCTCGAGTTCATGATAGAAAGACAATTTATCTATATTGATACCTTTATCGCTGATGGTAAGAAAGCTGTTGTGAAAGAGAAAGGAAAGGGGTATTTAGAATCCAATTTATTCGCTGTATGTAATTTTAAATTAAGTCTTCTCCCGTTGAAACTCAATCATCCAATGGTTTGCAAGCCGAAAGATTGGGAACTCAAATCGGATGTTGATAAAACAAAACCTATGATGTTATCGGATATGAGAGGTGGTTACTTAAGTGATCCTACGTTAGATACATATAATAGGTTGAGTCTTATATCATCCCGTAACCTAAGCAATTTTAATATAGAATTACATGATTCAAAGTATAAGGAATTGTGCTTTATATTGAATGGACTTCAGAATCAAGGATTTAAGATTAATTAAATAATGTTGGAGTTCATTAAAAGAAATCGTGCTACTTTAGAAAAATTAGGTTATCTTATGTCTAGAAAACTAATACACGTTAATATGAAAGAAGCCTACGATTATCTAAGGATCTCATCTTTCAAGAATAATGATAAACAAAAAGTATGTGGCCTTAGTTTTCTCTTTAAGGACTTAGCTACGCGGTTGCAGGCTGCTAGGTATGAAGATTCAATAATCAGGCTTGCGTCCGCATACGACGATTATATTTTTTATTTGCCTGCATTTATGGACTTCCGTGGTAGAATCTACCGCTCTGGTATCTTGCATTTTCATGAGCGTGATTTAGCTAAAAGTCTCATAGTCTTTGCTTATAATCATCAAGAAGTAAACAACCTGTTGGAAAATGACATAGTTGCATCTTCTGCTGCCTTTAAGTATAAGAAATTCTCTCTTTATGATGAGGCTCTTCAATGGTATAAGGATAACCAGAGTGTGATTCAAGCTTCTGAGGAGAGTTTAATAAGAGTGCCAGTGATCCATTTCAGTTCATAGCAAAGGTCCTGTCTCACTATAGTGAGGATGAATATAATAGACTTCCAATAACTCAAGATGCAGCTTCGAGTGCTTATCAGATCATGAGTAATTTATTGCTTAACAAAGATCTAGCTAGGAAAACGAATCTTATTCAACACCCTGATAATAAAATACAAGATGTATACATGTACATGCTCTATGAGTTTAAGGAGTTTTTGCATCATCAAATCAATGATAAGTGTAAAATGGAAATCATAGAATCTAAACTAGATAGAAAGCTCATCAAAAGTCTATTCATGTCGTTGATCTATGGTAAAACAGTTATCAGCATGGATATGGATATTAGGGAGAAATATGGTCTATTGCTAAGCCAAAAAGATAGCTATAACCTCGCTAAACTTGGCATTGCTTATTTGAACAATAAATATCCAGACATAGTCAATTTTATGAAGTTGATTTCCATCATAAGTTGGTTTAGTTCTGTAATGGATAGAGCAGTTGACTATAGTATAACCTATTTCACTACAAGACAGGATTATATGTCTTTCATAAAAGAAAAGATATATGTTTATGAAAGGAATAGCAAAAAGAAAAGACGGGTAACTATCTATGTACCTTCTATGGAGAGGGATATGCGAAAGACTCAATCCTCAGCATGCGCTAACTTTATTCATCAGAAGGATGTTTACATTGCCATGAAAGTAGTAGAATCATTATTGAGTCTACGTGCACCTATATACACGGTTCATGATAATTTTATAACAACTCCGCCTTACTTAAGAATAGTTCCTGATATATATACCCAGGTCTTTATTAATATGGGTTTTCCACTTAAAATCATCAATGCTTTTATTAATCTTATTTCTCCATACAACCAAAATAACATTCCATCACCCTTATACTTGTCCATGGATGATGAAGAACCTATTCCATCGGATTTTCTTATAGATTTATTGAATTCACATTGGCCTGAGAATTATAGAACTAAAACTAAAAAACAAATATGGGAGAAAAAGGTTTCAGACTTGGTTAAGTATTACAAAAACTATGTAGATGCTGTGTGCGATAGAAAACCTCAATTGAATCTTTCAAGGGTGTCTTGTGATTACCTTTATGAAGGGAAGTGGTTGAATTTTAAGAAACTTATAGAGAACAGAAGTTATAATTACAGCGTACATTATTAAATATCTTATATAAAGTCTATAAATGTGAGTCGAGTTCATTATGGTCCTCCTTAAGTATCACGGTGCCCATAGCCAAATGGAAATGAAATCTAAGAAAACCGCATAATACGACCTAACCTATGGAACCTATGGAATGTTTTGATATGAAGTTATTCTATGATTTAATAGATTGTCACTATCAAAGGAACTCTAGTGAGTATCCAATGATTTCTAGTAACGACATCAAATGTTTTAAGGACCGACTGACTGATCTCAGTAATCAAAGTATTATAAACGAGGACGCCGATAAGCTATATGATCCTATATTGGATTCTTTGGTTCGATCGTCGTTAGCAGACTTACTTTACATTTCTAAAAATAGAATTTCTTTCAAGGATTTCGTTGAGTTCCATCCTAATTATATACGTTTTCAATTTATGGATGACCTCATAGTTTCTAAATCATCGGTAACTCTAGGTTCTTTTAAGCTTTTAGAGTTTTCACCTAGTGCTGCTTCTATGGACTGCGGGATACTTATTCAAAAGGTTGATGATTTGTTACAGAATCCTATTCTCAAGATCATTATCAATTCATTTGTAAGAAAACTACAAGTTGAGGGAGATCAGTTAGAGAGGCTCATAGGTTTCGTTAAAACGAAAAGGAAACCAACTAGAGGTTTAGGATTGCTTTATTTTGTACTTATGGATTTGTATTTAGAGAGTATTGATAAAATGGTTCAAAACATGATAAAGAAATCGGGGTTACACTGTTTTTGGTGTAGGAGTCTTGATACCGCCATCCTAGGATTTACAGATGGGAAGACTTTAAAAACATTTAATTATATCTTACAGTTACACATCGCACTTCCGACATGGGGGTTAACCGCAAGAGTACGATCAGGAAACATGGGCGGAAAAGTATTGAGACCATTCAATGGTAAACTATATATTAATTTTGAGGGTATCCTACAATGGAAAAGACCTGACAGTATCATATCAGAATGAGATGTGGGGTGTGTTTAGATGAAAAATAGTAGTGGGGGTGTTTAGAGTGAGTTTAGAGTTCTACTTGAGTCGAGCTACTCCCCGAAAATGCTCTATAAAGTGGGGTTCAGTCAACTTCCTATGGATCCCTCGCTATCTAAGAGTGTGAGATATAAGAATGTAAATGGTCCCACCTTAAATCTTCTAGTTTGAGCTTTTATTCATCAGGTTTATGGGAGGAGCTATTGTCATGGTCCTTCGGCAACCTCTTACTCTTAGCCTTCTTAGCCTTTTTAGGCTTTGTATTGTAGAGAGTTGGTTGAAGAGTCTATTGACCTTCATCAATAGTAGCCTTACTGACTGATTCATCATTATTCCTCAATAGTTCATATTTAAAGATAGTGGTATCATCTTTAGTTCCTAATTCTATTACTTCTTTAGTTCGTGTGTCTATCCATACATTATTTGAATCATATATATTTTCCCTTTTAGTACTCCGTGGTAGTCCTAGGTTGAGGATCAACTCTTTTTTAACAATTTGAAGTCTTTTCCAATCAATTCTGAAGTTAGCATCAGTGGGGATCTTCTCGGTTTGAGATAGATCAGCTAATTGCCTTACAAACCATTCAGATGTTACTAAATCTTTAGCAGGGTCCTTGTGCTTGATAATATGTCTCTCATCTTCTATCTCTAGCATGTAACTCTTGGGTGCTAAGAAGATACCTCTATTTACTTGGTGCTCGAGTTTAAACTTACCCAATTCACTTGAAGAGATTTGATCCTCAGGTAGAGGGCTTCCTAGAACTATAGAGTCAGTATCCGTGTAGTAACAGTCAGGTCTGGAAATGTGTGGGTACATATGAATGCGAGCACAAGCAGTTATAGCTGCTGACAATTGAACAGCCGACATCCTAGGAGGTTTCCAGCCGTCATCAGAGCCACTAAAATTGGTAATGTAATTCGCAATATAGTAATGATCGGTAAGCTTCTCTGCTGATTGAAAAGTATCCTTCTTCATCAATTCTTCGTATCTCTTTTGATTGCAGATCTCTGTTACTGTACTCTCAGGATTCATACCAAATCTACCATAGAGAGAGTTCATGAGAATCTTATATATAAATGTCATAGCTTCATCACCTCTTTTCTTAGCATCTAGTCTGCTTTCATAGAGGTGTGATATAAAGCTTTCGAAAGGACTTGACTTCTTCTCAAACAAATATCCCCTAAGAGGGATAATCTCGAAACCTAAATCACGTGCAAACTTCAACTCTTCGCTATAAAAGACTCCAATGAATTTACCTGTAGGAAAGATTAAAGTACCATATTGATCCTTATAAGGCAAGAACGGACGTGATATATTAGTAGGACATACTACATAGGCCTCAATAAAGCCAAACAAGCTATCTAATTCAACGATTTCCAAATTATTCCGCCATACTGGTACACCACAAGGCATAGGGTAAGATTTCATAATATATGGATATAATGAGTTCACATCATAATAATAAAGATTCTCACCATAGGGCTTATAGACATCAACATGACCCCCATAATAGGCACGCCTTATGAAAGTATCTTGGTTTTGAGTAGGTATATAGATAGGAAAGGTCTTATCATCCAAATAATGCATACGAAATATTTTAAGTGAAAGCGATGACAATGTCATCACCACCTCGATATCAATATGATACTTAGACCAATTAACCTCTTGAGCCTTCAACATCACACCACCTAATAGAAGGATGTCTTGTCGAAGATAGTTTATCAATTCCTCTCTAGAAACCTGAAGATTAGATACTTTCAAATCCTCATGTGGGATGGAGCCTTTAGAACCTAATTCAGGACATAATGTCTTTCCCAATGTTGCAAGAGAGCTAGGGAGTAATGTGCATGAATCTCTGAAACAGAAGAGTAACTTATCGCCAAGATAGATTTTCAACTCGTAAAGCTTATGATTTCTAAACAAGGTTCTAATTTTATACTTATGACGATCAGCAAAATACCTAAGAATTATAATACCATCAAATCGGGAGAAATTATGGAAATAAATTGTTCGAAGACGAGTACTATATATGTTTAGAACTGAGACTTCCAAATTATAGAAAAAATCATGTAATATTCTTTCACTCCTTTCTTCAAAGGTATGATAGAAAGGTATGTGATCTTCACTGAAAAAGGTGTGTATCGAAGGTTTGGAAGTAAGATCGTCACCTGATTTCACCACTAAGTAACCTGCAGCGTAAGGAACATGAACATTATTGACTAGTATAGTCTCTAAATCGGCTACTATGAAAGGATAACATTCTGGTCTCACACCTTTGATTGTGGTTACTTTAATGGGAGTACGACTCTTTACAGAAATAAGTGATTTGACATCTGGTAGTTTACCACTATCTATTTCAGAATCTATAACATTTAGAATATCTTCTATATTTATATTAGGTAATTCTATTGATTTAGGGATCAACTTTTCCTTAGATTCATAATAGATACGAATAAAGACAGCTTTAACCATAGCTTCCTGATATTGTTCACCGTATAACATCACTAGTTATTCAATCATATCATAGATCCTCTTTTTGGGGATACTAGAACCTAAAGGATTACACAATGGAATAGCCTTACCTAAAGTAAATGACAAATCGCAAGATGATGGTAATATCATAGTATAACCAATAGTTATTTTCAAATAGTCACATTCTAAATTGTAAGCATACATCTCGATCAATTGTATGAAGGCTAATGTTAGAACTTCAAAATCAATAGCTCGATAGTATGGTTCTTTAAAACTAGTAGAAGCATAGATAGATCCTGGATACACAGTTTTTGATCCAACAGAAGATATATTACTTTGTAAACTATACCAAGAACCATTATACGTTTCAGCTGAGGAGGTAGAACACCTCTGTTGACTATAATATAAGACTCTCCGTTCTTTATCAGTGGCATTAGAACTCCTCAAACGTATCCCATTAAGAACCATAACATAGGAGGACCAGTAATTCATTCTAGCGGTCCGTTGAAGGAGGTACCGATTCCTATAATCGAATATACACATCATGATTGTAAATTTCATCCACTATGTACAAGAAAGACATAAAATATAGTACCTATCATCTAATCTCAGGAGTATACTCTAAAGACAGAAGGTTCTATAAATATATTATAATGAATCATCGTTGTTCCTAATATAGTACCTATCATTTCTATAGTCTTAAAAATCTAATCTAGGTTCGAGGCCTCGCTCATAACTAGGGTTTTATTATTTCTCTAAAGGATGCTGGGATGTATAGGTGTATTCCACTTTGGTCATTTTATTCCCGTTAGAGTTGGATTTATTTACCCGAAAAAACAGATCTCCCCCACTTTGTAAATTCCCGTCTATAAATATAGGTGACTTCTGTCAAATATGTTAGAATAGGGAAGAAGTCTATAAACGTTCTTACAGTGAGGAACCTGCAGAGAAAGTATAGTTTTACCGTGAACTTACTCCAAAGTTCGATTAATGCTCTGACACACGGAGCATTTATCAAAGTGTATTTTATTGACAAGCAATAAGCTTGTTGTGCGTAGTAACAGTATTTCATTTTGGAATGTACAGTCCCGAAATCATTCCATTTGTTTAATACATGGAAGTCTGATCCTCCAATCCCGCGGCTTTGTACTATACTTGCAAATAAGAAAAGTGTGAGGACTCAACATATGATGTTCCGTATAAGCTCACATAACACCAATTTGAATAACCTAATGGCATACAAATTGCCTTGGCTGGCAAAGCCTGGCAGCTCTACAAGCAGGGGTTTATACCATCTATTTGTATTGAGAGGTTTTACATCTGTTTGTAATGGTATAAGCAACAAGCTTGTATGGATGGATACTTCCGGCTATAGGCCATTAACGAATAATTTCCGGTCCCGCATTATGCCAAGTTTATTCTTAATAACGGTTAAAAAGTCCCCCTCCCATGGAAAAGAAACTCACGACCATTGATTGACCAGGGCCGTACCCTTATGATGATGAGCCATCTCGAGCTGATTAACAGTCAACTCTCCCTTGCTGAATGGCATGTTACCTTTCTTGAAAGTGGGAGGAGGGTCCTCCATCACTAACAATGATTCATCATTGCAAAGGGTAGTGAGACCAGAACTTTACAATGAAACAGTAAAGTAAATGTTATGCTCGGTCATAAAGAGAAAGGTGGTGAAACCCAATAACCGGAGCAAGGTACCAATTTAGATAAGAGGGTGAGATGGCAACATCAATCTCACTTACTAAATCAAAGTACTATTATGCATACACAAAGACGTCACGTGATATGACTTTACTGGAAAGGGACCGTATTAAGTCTATAAAATGAATGCCGCCCGTTGCTTAAATCAGCTTAGGTCCCCTCCTTTGTGTGTGGTCAAGCAGGATAGGAAACTCAATAAGACTCTGAATTTGAGCTGTCCTCGGATGTACACCTGCTTGTGGCACCTCGGAATTACAGACTTACTACGATAAGAGACCTGGAACCGGCGTTCGTTGGAGTCGTGGAAGCCTCAGCTCGTCCTATTCTTAGTATTCTTAATCTTTAAATCCTTATACTATAAAGTAGCTCGATCCTCCTAAGCTAGGGGAGAGGGTCTTTAGATGAAATGGTCACCAAATGCGACTAACTAACTATTTCTTAATGCGGTTTGAACCGTGGGACAGCCCCTTCGTTATCTTACTGTTACCGATTGCCTGATTTATGGACATGCGGATTTGTACCTAGACCTGGAAGTGCTATGGACGGACCCGAAGTTGCTCACCATCGACCAAGATAGGGACCTTCGGTAAGCGGTATCAATTCTCTAATGCTGAAAAGCTCTGTCCCGAGTAGTGGAAAAGCCCATATACGAATATGTTGAGTAGCAGGCGGCGAATTGTTGAGCCCTTATGCAGCTTCCCGAGAAAACTAGGTGGATCCAGGTTTCGATTGAATCACATATTATTTTTTCTTAGGGTAAGCCCCTTCTGGAGAAGTAGTTCGCCCACTTCCACCAATTCTTACTTCCTACGGAAGTGTAGCCATACTTTATTTCTTGGAAAGAGACCCCGTTGTCAGCCACGGTTTGTTTGAGATCCGTTACTGGGCATGTGAACTTCTACTTCTTAGTAAAAGGGCTTACTCCTAGGATTGACTGGGTGAGGTTCCCCCACAGTAGTAGCTCTTCCGCCGTTTAACAAGCTAAATAGGGATTCCCCGAGTATTCCAGTATCTCGCTCCCTATTCGTGTTGTTCCAATGCTAACGAGGTACTCGCTTTTCTACAGCTACAGAATTCGTACATTCAAAAGTACAAGACAAGTTGTATCTTCAACTACATAAGAAGATAAAGCCCAAGGTGAAAGGCGGAACCGAAAACCTCCTCAATTGTTGAAGTCTCAATACGCGCTTAAAGCATTACCAACTATAATCACGTAAGAAAGAAATTCATTGACTTCGAACAACAAAAAGCCTATCTCCTATCCTCCGAACTCTTTTTTTTTCCCGGTTAACTACGGGCACTTTTCTTTAGATAAGATAGACCTTAGAAGCGTAACACTCCAGGATTGTACGTGATGGAGGATGGGAGTAACTCCGGTCTCTCCTGGCAATAGTTTTCTTTCTGGTGGCCGTGACAAGTGGGCTTCGGTGAGCGGTTGCCCTTTATAAATAGGCTTAATCGGTTCGAATCCGAATAAGGGCTTTTTCCTCTTTCTTTTTCGGTATGCCGCTCCGCGAGCAGAGCGAATGAACAACAAAAAATCCAACCTAAGATGAATATCCTTCGACCGTTATCTCCTCATCTTCCTATTTATAAGCCACAGCTCACTTCGACATTTCCAATTTCCCATAGAATCTTCGGAGCTTTCCTAGCCACTATCGTTTTCTTTTTTCATCTTCTTCATCTGAAAATAGGTTTGATTTGCTTCACCTATGAGAATGTCTACCTATTCTTCTTTTATTCATCAAAGCCCATCCTAATCTCCGTCGAGATTACTGCCTTAGCCCTGTCCTATCATCTGTATAATGGAGTGCGGATCTTATATAATCATAGGATTCTTAATAAGGTAGAATACTCTACAACAACATTCAACATAATGTTGTTTGTTGGAGTACTATACGGCCTTTTGTTTATCCTTGGAAGCCCACTCCAATTTTCAGGTATGGGCACACCCATACATATTATGGGGACCCTCCTCGCAGTGCGTTTCACTCTACTTCACTAAAAATCCACTATGGTCGGGCTCTCTCTACTATGAGGACTCAGCAATGGGTTTAATAGTACATGTTCTTACTCATCCGTTAGAGAGAGTAGATGTTGATAATAGATCTAGGGTAAGGCTACACAGTGAGGATCAATAGATTTCTTTTCTCCCTAGGTCAAAGGGCTATGCCGCTATATATGCTACACCGAAGTCTGCTCCTAGGGCATGACATAAGGAAGGGAGGGACATTCTCGTATATTCGTATTGTACTGCAGGGACATGCACTTTGCTTTAATGCGCGCCTTCGTAACA
>NC_133316.1:10462641-10502641 GCF_012295235.1 Primulina huaijiensis | reverse complement strand
TTTTTATAAAGAAAGGGATTACCTGCAACTGCTACTGCCAGCCTTTGAACTTGCAGGAAACTTTTTTTCAGATGAGAGATGGGGAATCAATATTTACATAAAATCATTTTTGGACCAGGCAGATGCAGGCAATTAACGATCTTACAGGTATATGCCATAGGAAGGTCTAGCTTTTACTAAATCGGCCATTGAGCCAGAGTCCTGCACTCCAGAGAGCAAGTCCGGAACTCCATAACTAGAGGAATTGGGACAGACTGATAGAGCATCCCCGGAATAAAGAAAAGAAGGGCCGGATGGGCTCATTCAAAGTAAAATCAAGGGGAGGGGCTCCTTCTTTGTGACTGATGGATTCTAAACCTGGGGCATGACAAGGGCTTGTTCTCGACTCGAATGCCCGATTTCCAATATCGAAGAGTGGAGGGAAGCAAGGAATTGATGCAAGATAATGCCCTGCTAGTCTTTACTTACACAGAAGAATAAGATGGATAGAATGGGATTTCAAGGCAAAATAGCCTATATAAATAAGAGAAAGAGTTCCCCAGCTTGAAGTCAAGGAACTTCTTCCACTAGTGGGACATGCCAAGCAGCTCCTTCTGTTCAGTCTATGATCTCGATTGTGGGTGGGTTCGTTTATGAAACTCTTTCTTCGATTGCTTCAGCTTGAGAACCCAGACAGGCATGACAGCTGCCCATCACCATAGGTAATAGCATGAATACTTTATCTCCCCTACATTTGCCGAGTGTTACTAAACTCTTGAACATCAAGCTCGCGAACTGGCCTATCGCCCTAATACTTTACTTTTTGGGCGAAGGGCGGGTGTGAGCTGACCAACTCGCCAACGGGGATGGCTATCCAAGGGCTAAGTAATCTTCCCTTCTGGCATAGAGGCGTTCGCATATCATTTCTTAGCTTTCCGCTTATGAATCTGGTATGCCAATGGTTGAGCTTCCATTCCGGGATTGGACCAAGTAGGGTTTCCTTCATGTTGGCTATTATCTTCAACACTTGGCGTATTAGTTTGTAGTGAACTTGGCGAATTACTACGAACTGAAGATCTTGGTTCCTCGTATGAAGAGGTTCCAGCACTAGTTTTACAAATAGACTTATGGACCTCTGTCTTTTTAGAAGTACATAACTTAAATATAGGATACATTACACTGCTAGACTTAATATTACGCGGCTCATAGACGCTCGCGAGCATACAGGAAAAGAGTAAACTGTCTGAGTAGAGCTAACTTAAAAAGAGATCTTTATCTTGCGGGGTATACGTTATTTTATATAAATAACGTTTCATTTTTGCACGGCTTGCATTAGGTGATCTCTTTGACGGAACGGATAAAGGGGCTCTATCTCCTTAGTTACGGACAGTTTGACCTTATCTACTGCGCCCGACCTTCCCCCCGGCTCTCGAATATCATGACGTATGAGAGAAAGCTGCTCGTAAGCGGCTTCCTTTTTTCTGTTCCACCACTACAGAAGGTACTAGTCTCTGACAAGTTCTTTCTAATCTTTGGAAAAAGGGATAATGGGATCTACTTAGTGCTCGGGGAAGACCCTAATTACTCGTAACTGGGGTGGTTCCCGTACAGAGCCCTCAAGAGAGCAGTTGCTTGTTCGCCAAGAATCAGCCTCACTCTCCTAAGACTTATCAAAGTAGAATCTTAGGTCATGTGATCGCTTAATTCATCGATCATGTATCTAACTCAACCTGTTCACCTTTCGTCGGTCCGACCGACGATCCAGTTTCACTTCAATGACAGGAATCCTCGATTCGCATCCCCTCCTTGGTATTTGTTTTGGTTGGGCCATATAACTTTCTAAGAGGGAGCCCGTAATTGAGGGAATCCGTATCGGTATTAGTGTCTCATAAGGAACAATTGAAATTCCCCTCTCAAATAGGGAAAATCGAATTCGAAACCAACAACAATTTAGGCACCCAAAGATATGATGTATGTGAATAAATTCCCCTCCTCTCTTCGATAGTTGAAACAACTCTAACTTAAATCATCCGTGCCAACGAGAAAGCTAAGTTGAAGGACGATCAATGGCAACTACTGAAAAGGACACAATCAATAGCACCTTTTGAACAGACTTCCTGCAACCAACTATAGTACAAGGCTGCTTTCCGCACTTAAAGAAGGCAAAAAGCTGTCAACAAGGGCAATGCTGGGGAAGGAAGCAAGCAGAGTCATAGGCGGGTCAAACTCACATAAGCAGAGGGGGAGACACATTCATGAAAAGCGAGAAGACATGCCGTAGGGGACTGACCAACTATGAATAGATCCTACTTACGGGTAAGATTAGGAACATCTATTAGTCCGTATCGTGGGTCTACTTGTTACAAAAGGCGAGCTTAAACATTCCAAAACATTGACAGAGGTCCTCAGACAGACATCGAAAAGGGGACGAAAAGAGTCTATTTACCTTTACAATATTCCGGAATGTATCATGGCTCTATCTAATTCATTTTTTTATGACGAAAAAAAAGAGTTCTGCATCTCTCCGAGGCTGGGGAAGAGAGAGCGGGGGGCTACGAGCCCTCTCCCGTTGTTCTTCCCGGACCACCCATACCTTCTTTCCCCTTCGGCCGGCCCGGTGCGATCATCTTTCTCGAACGAAGTGAAAGTGATAGGAAGAGAAGACGGCTGGCGGGAGATCTCGATTCATAAAACCCCCTTTACTAGTAAGGGGAAAACGAAAGTGCGCTCCTGCGCACCAGCTGAAGAAAGGAGCTTTGGAAGCTTACCTTAGAATACGGTTCAAAATCTATCAACCTAATAAGAAGAAAGGGGCAAGCTAAAACCTACTCCTAACAAGTTAGTTGCTAGGTCGAAGTATTGCATTCTCCATCTGCCCGATAGCAGCAGGGGGGGTTCGATTCCCGTTATATGCGATGTGGCGAAAAAGACTGATTCAACGAGATATGCCTTGCCTACATTAAGATTTAACTTTTCGTCTACTTTTAGGAAATGTTTGGAACAGAGAACTTACAATAATACAACGCCGCATTCTCAAAAGATTGAGAAACAAGAAAAGATCTATTAAGAGAAAGATTTATTCGAGAAAAAATCTTAACAGTTACATCCAATCACGAACTACACGAAAGTTGTCCCTTTTTCATAGAGATTTACCCATCACAGAGATGCACAGAAGAAGAAAACGATCATATATCCCTTTTCTACTCAATCCAGAAACAAGATCGGACGTTATTCCGGTTCGTCTCTATTTTCGTGAAACTATTCCTCAAGCAAGGCAGACGATAAGTCATCGAAGGGTTTGTGTGAATAATAGAATGGTAAACATTATTCATTTTAAAGTGTCCCATGGTGATATAATATCTTTTCAAAAAAATGATGCGAGAACCCGCGGTGAAAAAATCATAGGCAAATTTCTGGATCGCCCGGTAAGAATGTGGAGAAGAACCAAAACAGAATGGTTCCGAAAATTCAAAACGTTGAAGGGATGCCGCCTACTACTAAAATCCCAGTTTTTACAACAGTTGCGTTCTTCTATGCAAGAAGAAGACACAAAGAAGTTTGGATCCAAAAAAGTATGCTTAGGCAGTTATTTCGATGAGCACAACAGAATGAAGAGGAATTTGTATCATTTCAAATCCTTATTCTTATCGAAGGGAAGGAACGAGAAAAACAAAAATATTCCTACTCGAACAAGAAATCCTATAGTTTACAACTCTTCTTTATATAGTAATTCGACCTATTGCTCCGCATCCCCCCATCAGTTTACTATGAAGAGAAAAATCAAAAGAATCGAACTACCTACTCATTATTCAGAGGTGAATCATAGAACACTAAAAGCTGTGGTATTTTATGGACCTAACGTAGGTCACATCCCTCACGACATAAGATTGAAAGATCCAAACCTTCTTCTTCGTAGCGGAAACGAACGTGGCCAAAACATATAAAGATCGGCGTAATCCCTCATAAGGGATATATCTATCCGGATAGAGGATAGTTTAGATCTATTCATAGATAGATCTTTCTCCATATAGATAGGTATCTTCGTGGATAGAGATAAAGATAGGGATCCATCTAGATCTTGAATCACTATTTCCATTTTTTTTTCTCGACGACAATTTTTAAATCTTAATGCAGGGCAAGGCTGCCAAAGTAGTTTTTCAATTATTACGATCGGAGCGTAGACGAAGCGAGCAGAGCCCAGGAAACAGGGTAGCCCGTCATAAAGCAGTCTTCTACTTCTAGTCGACTGCTGGCCTGAGAGAAGGCGGCCTCTCTCGGGAAACATGGCAAAATATCTCTTTTGGGTAGGTGCAGTAAGAGCGGAGGCGATCAGATACACGGAAACGAAGACCTTCGAGCACAAATATTGAACCGGGAAGAAAAAAGGGGAAAAAAGGAAAGTCTAAGTACATATGGCACGAAAAGGAAATCCGATTTCAGTAAGACTTGATCTGAATCGTAGTTCAGATTCAAGTTGGTTCAGTGAGGACGACCGCGAAAGTCACCGAATGGGTCAGTCTTTTCCTTGTCCCAGATTTAAAATAGAAAAAGGCGTGGGAGGACGTTGCGGATGTCCGGGGCGGACACGACTTCTTCTATTCTAAGGCTAGAAGACCACTGAAAGACACCCAGGACTAGAGCATGTCGTGAAAGAAGCACACTCGGTGGGCGTGCTTCGACCGTGTCTCCGGGGCAGAGTTGAATGTAGATAGCATGAACGCGAGGTGCAGGATACCAGGCCGAGAAACCCGAGCAACCACTCCCCTATGGGTGGAGTCTCGTTCAGTAAAGAGAGTTGTAAATTCGTAAAAGAGGATAGGAGCCTTTACTTTCAAATGACAACTGCCTCTTCTTGCTGCGAGGGCGTTGCACGTAACCAAACCTCCCCCCGCCCGATCAAGTACCAGTTGCTTCGAAGGTAGGCCCACTTAGGTTAGGGGGCATTGTCCCTCAGTTCTTACCAACCTCCGGTGTGTAATCGACATCTTGCTAGCTATAACTCGGTCAAATAAGAATCATTGATTCCCTCTGCTGTAAATTTCTTATTCATTCATGGCGCTTTTCCGGTGCTCCTTTCTCATCTCAAACCAGAACAACTCTGAACGTTAGGGAAGATAAGGGAAGACCACCTGAGCGAACTGACCAAAGGGACTTGACTTATCCGAACCGAACGATAGCGGCTTCATAAGCCTAGAGAATAAAAATCCTTGATCGACGGGGAGGAGCATCTCAAAGTATGGGGCAAAGAATCAAGCGCTTTTACTTTGTCTCCCGGGATCCACCACAGGTTGGGTTTGAGAGCCGTGTGATGGGTCACTATCCAGCACGGTTCGGAGAGCACTTTTAGTCTACGTTGGTGAATAGAAGCCCCCCTATCAAGCAAGAAAGAAGCGGCTCTTCCCACGACGGAGTCACCATTGACTCTATTTATTATTATGGTAAATCAGTGTATCAAGATCTCAATCTGAGATCTGATTTCGATTCGATACGTCCACCTACGAGACTCACTTTTGGCTTTCGTCTCGGTAGGTGTATTATTCTACATTTTCCCAAAAGCACATTCCTTCATTTCTTTCTTCCCCGTCGACCACGACGACTAAAACAATGCGAAAAATCCAGACCCGGAAAGGCGAAGGGCCGGTGGTGGGAATTTGGGAAAGTCGGGCCGATCGGGTGTCTTCATTCAAGCGACGGTACAGAAGAAGAACGAAACGAAGGGAGAGGCCGGGGGTCGGGGGAAAGAGTCGAGTCGATCAGGCTCGACGATCGGGAGAAGCAAAACAAAATCAGGATTTGGCCGAAAAAGAAGCAAGGCTATGGATACCATGACCGATCACCATCGATAAAGAAGAATCTTTCTAAATCACTTCGGGTCAGCGGGGCCTTCAAGCATCCGAAATACGCCGGGGTTGTAAATGGCATAGCCTTCCTGATAGAAAATGACGACTCCTTCAGAAAAACGAAGTTATTTAAGTTCTTTTTCCCAAAAAAGTCCCGCTCCGACGGCCCGACGAGTCATCCACTTAAAAGGACCCTCCCCGCAGTGCGCTCTTCCTTGAATTATTCGGTCATGCAATACTTATTGAATACAAAGAAAAAAATGAATTTCGACCCCGTCGTAGTTCTCAATCATTTCGTGGCACCGGGCGTGGCTGAACCATCTATAGGAGCTAATGCACAGGAAAGAAGCTTAGATAAGAGAATACGTTCTCGCATCGTTTTTTTTCTAGAAAGCTCCACCAGCGAGAAAAAGTGTTTGGCCGAAGCCAAAAAGAGGTTGACCCACTTCATTCGCCAAGCGATTGATCTTCGCTTCGCGGGAACAACAAAAACAACCATCTCGCTCTTTCCTTTCTTCGGTGCTACCTTTTTTTTTCCAAGGGTTGGGGTGTATAATAACCTTTTTTTTGAGAATGCCCGGCAACAACTCCTACGCCAATTAAGGAGAAAATGTTGGAACCTCATGGCTAAGGATAAGGTAATGGAATTGATAGAGAAATTCATAGACCTAGGTAGGATAGGAGAATTGATAAAGGGAATAGAGATGATGATAGAGATCATACTGAGAAACAGAAGAATTCCGTACGGGTACAATTCTTATTTGAACGAAATGAAAAAAATGCGATCTTTGTTGTCTAATAGAACAAACACTAATACCTTAATTGAATCGGTCAAGATCAAATCTGTTTATCAAAGTGCTTCTCCGATTGCTCAAGACATCTCTTTTCAACTGAGGACCAAAACAAGATCATTTCGTTCCATTTTTACTAAAATAGTGAAGAATATTCCATTAGTAATGAAAAAAGGGGTGGAGGGGATCCGTATATGTTGTTCAGGTCGATCAGAAGGTGCAGAAATAGCTAGAACAGAATGCGGGAAGTATGGAAAAACATCTCGTAATGTATTTCACCAGAAAATCGATTATGCTCCTGCGGAAGTATCTGCTCGTTACGGAATCTTAGGTGTCAAAGTGTGGATTTCATATAGTCAAAAAAGAAAGAGATGAATGATCTATTTTTGGCCATCATTCCTTTTTTAAAGGAACCCCAAGAACAACTTGTCGCGGTGCAAGAGATCCTACCGCAGGGGCACCAGAATCCGCCACTCGAAGTGGTGGAAGGGCCTTCAGACTTCGGTCGATTAGAAGTGGATAGTCGACTGGTTATACCAGCCAACACTCATTTTAAAAATATTGTAACATCGGCCCATATAGCTCATTCTGTGGCACCTTCTGAAGAAGGTGTGACTGTCTTGCCTCAAACGAGGCCCCTAGGAGGCCAGTCGGAGGCAGCAGAAACCGCATCTACGGGGCAAAACCGAGCCGTGGAGCAAGCTGGACCATCTTCGCGGCAGTGGGAAACTAAATCACCAAGTAATCTGAATTCTTCGGATTGACGATCTCTTGCCCGATGTTTTGAATCGCTTCTTGAGCCCGGCGATGAAGCTAATTCGCTTCCTCCGGCCCAGGAGGCGTTGCCACAGCAGCCGTCAGTTGGTTCCGGAAGCGACAGACCATCTTCCTCTATTCCCCATTCCCATGCTGCTACTTAACTTCAAATGAAATGAGAGCTTTTAATTGCAGTTCTCACCAACTTATCGAAAAAAGAAAAACGGATAGATCTTTGACCCAGACCTATAGGACCGCGCTGATTAAACAAGAAAAGATCATCCTGGTTATTTCCAGGATTTTTTTTCGAAACTCACGATTGCTAATAAAGAGGATATCTGAAGGGGCGTTGACATCGCTTTAACGGATCTCATGCAAGACGAGATTGGTTACCGCAACCAAAGACTTTCTTATATTTTAAAAGGAATGGATCGACTAGTCAATTTTTTAAGTCCATCCTATCAGACATTAAAAGGTTAGATTCAACCTCTGGTCCGCCTTCGTAGTTGGATCCTACTTTAGTTTAGCTTTTTCGATTTGCCTGGAGAGAAGAGGGATTTGTCTACGTTGTTATTGTTAATAAGGGAAGGGAACGAACTTAAAGTCCTTCGTAGGACGGCCATGGGGGGTTAGGCAGCAGGGGCGCTCTCCCCAAAGAAGGGAGACTTATTTGGTTTGAGGTGAGGGAGTTGGCAGGGCAAGCTGGGCCCAGTTCAATAGAAAGAAAAAGGACTGGGGATGGGGACGCGGGATGGGCCCCATCAATTTCTTTGTATTTTCTAACGAAGCAGCGGAGGAACATCTTCGTGGAAGGCGGGTTCACATCGCTATCTAAGCGCAGACGTGACTAAGCGGCAGCTGGTATAGGTGTTCGAAACATTCTTCATCGACAGGGAATGTAATTGTCATTACAACTTGGGCAAAGCCGATTTCTTTCTTCCCACGAAATGGAGAATCTATGGCAACGTGAGAAGCTAAGTTTCTCATTTTATCAGAAAAAATAGGTAGCTCAAAGGGCCAACCCTTCCTCTTAGACACTACTACTGATCAGCATGACTTTCTTTCATTTTTGTTATTGAAAGTTCAAGTAGTCAAGTTGATTTTAATCGCGTACGCCGAGCTTCGATGGATTGTTGTGTTAAGTCGCTCTTGTGAGAGATAGGGATAACAGATACAAGGAACCACCGCCCCTTCGGGTAGGGCATAGGTGGATACGGCGGAAAAACCCTGGATCTACAAGACAGACTTCACGCTCTCTAGAAGCTCACTGCAGAGGAATGTAAAGTTTTTGTTTCATAGTTGGTGGGAACGTCCTTTCTACCCATGTCTGGTCAGTATAGTATGGATTTTTCCTCAAACTTTCTCTCATGGGCTTTTCTTTTCGAAGCTAGAATGTTGAAAGCCGGTAATCGATTGGCAAAGCTACTTCTTTTCGGAGAGATAGAAGCGAAGGAAGACTTAAAAGCCTCGAGGGCTCTATCAAGGAGAGCGAGCAAAGTCGGAGTATCTGTTAACAGATATAGGATGTGTGAACTTAATAGTGAGGACTTACTTTATTCCAATTGGAAATATTCTCCAAGGTTGCTTGCTTACTTTACTACTTTGAAGAGTGAAAGCAAAAGCATAGAGACTAGTTAACTCACAACATTTATATAAAATATATAGAATCTCTCTCCAAATGAACAGGTAATTTAGTTTAGTTCTAGCTAAATTCGTAGGGCATAGGCCAGATTCCCTTTTTTCAGCAGTAGCGGTTTTAGTCATCAGTCATCATTCTCATAGGAGTGGAATGAGGGGGTCTTAGCCGACATGTGCCTACTCAACTCTCCACGAAAGTTGGCTACACCTAACTATGTCAAACTCAAAAGAGAAGACGCTTCCGCACTACCCCATTAGTCCCATTCTTGAGTGAGCTACCCCTCTTCTTCGTTTTGATTTTCTGTCCAAGACTCTTTCTGGGCGGAATGAATTCTGCTGGTATTTAATACAACGATCCTAAGCAGTTGGAGATGCCAAATGCGCCTGCCCAGTCTCATCTCGAAGACAGAGACCTGTTTTGGAAAGGAAGCCCTACCCGCTCCAGTCCCTCATCCCATCTCCGAAGAAAGGGCCAATACCAGCAAGAACTGGACTGCCTAGCTGATAGGTTAGCTCGCTCCATCAGGTATCGGATATACGTCTCAGCTATAGGAAATAGCATCGGTGAGGAGGGGGAAGATACTGCAAGGATTCTGAAGACGAAGAAGCTTGCATGTCTATCGGAGAGATTAGTTTGTTGACCTGCTATTGGAGGCCGGTCGTAAAGCTGGTTCGCCGGCAACGGTAGCTCGTGGGTCTGTGTTAAACGATGGAGACCCGTGTAAACTTAGGTCTAACGATCTTCCTGGTCCTTCGGGTTGAGGAAGCTATTCTAGTTGCGACCCCGGTTGAAACCCCAGGCCTTAGCCAGAACATGATCTAATTGGTCAAGGAGGTACCAAAGACAAACCAAGGTTCGTCGAGAAGCGAAGGAAGACTTGAACTATGCTTAACACATTCAAGTCCATTCAACTGGATTCCGACCCATAAGGCCTTCTGAAAGGAAGTTATGGCTCGTTAAGCTTAAGCGGAGAAATACCGTATTTTCATATATCGAAAAGAGCTACTTTTCGGCATCTCCTTCTGCCCTGCTGTGAGTACTACCATCGATTATGAACATCCTGACACATTTGAAAGAGGATCCTCTTGTTCTACCCTGTTCCATGTATTCACGCTATGCTTCCTCCCTCCCTCCAACTCGAGTACTCTGTCCAAGATCCGAGGTAGCTCCTTTTGTTCAACCACAAGGATCATGCTAAAAGGGGATAGGGTCCGTCAGCTGGCGCACAAATCCTAAGAACTCGTGGACTTATCAGTATCGCTCAACTAGAGTGATTAGTCTTTCCTCTCGTTATACCTTCTTTTTAATGCTGTCAGACTGTGAGTTTTTCCTTGCTCTGTCCACTTTCGAACGCTTCAAACCTGGGCTGGGCGTAGAAGGACTCATCCCTGGAAAGGAAAGAAGGAATTATACATAGGGTACTGGCTAGAGGGGGGACATCTTACTCGTAGCTAAGGGCGTGCTCCTAGTTGTTCCCAATTAATGATATTTATTGAATTGCCTTAGTTTTTCAGTGGGTTGGCGAAGACGTGCTCGGAACCAATACTCGAAACTCAGACAGACCACCGATCCCTGATCGTTTACGTTCTGGGGAGGCGCTTTCGCCCAACCTCTTGCCTTTTCGAGGGCACTGCCCACTTTCTGAGTCATGTGTCATGAGCACGGTGGACTGAATGGAGGAACATGAAACCAAGCTCCCTGCATACCATCTGGATTCCTTATTCTCTTGGGACTTTCGGATTGGAAATAGGGATTTTAGGCAAAAGAGTCCATACCTCTCTCTACTTTAGGATGTTCCGTGGAGACCTCGAATCCTTCATAGTACTGAATTGAGCTTTCTTTCCTACACGTTAAAAGGTATCTTTTCCTACCAGTCCCGGCCCCCAACTCTACAAAGGAAGAACACAGGACGAGAAGAAGGCAACATCCAGAAGGATAGGTTGTTGAGCCTAAGGAATGCCATATCGGGGGAGCCTATCAGGATGGGGATGAAGCAGGTTCCAAACTAAGGCAAAAGTATGGAAAACTACCATTACTTGGACTGATTTAGCTCACTACTGGAACTAAGTAAAGACTGTATTAAATGTATTTCAACCAAACTATTCTATTCTACCAGAGTGGAATGTTATTTAGCTCTGAATCAGACTTACCCGATCCCTCAGATGCTGCTTCTACTTTCACTGAGTAATTTGAATTGAAATTCCTCGCAAAAAACAAATTAGCAGAGCTGTGATGATAAAGGATGAGCAACCCTAGCCTACCGAACGAAAGGAAAGAGCCAAGAAAACGACATGTAGTCAGGAGAATCTTAACGGGAAGACAAATAAAATCTGTGACTACCAGAGAATGAAAACAGAGGCAACACATAGGTTGATGCCTCAGAATACATAGGTGTCTCGGTCATTATAAATGCTGATCAGTGAAGAAGATAATTTAGGTGTAAATTACTACTTGAAATTCCATTCCTTTCTCGGGTGGGAGGGTTTAGAGGCAGTTAAGCCAATGGCATATCTAGCAGCAGCTCCAGTAGTACTGGCTACATCAGTAGATCATCTAGCATACTTCCCCTGAATAGTCTATGTGGCTCCCCAATTTCTCGGATGGATCAACGACCACATTAAAGTTACCAGCCATAAGAATTTCATTGAAATTAGAACATCACGTAGGGCTTGGAAGGCAACTGTAAGGTGTAATGGCTCTGGCCGTTGGTGGATGAAATTTGAGTGCAGTTGGAACACCAGCCAAAAAAACAAAAAAAGAAGAAACTTCCCAACATTTCAAGCATGTCAACATGATCCATCTCTCACATATCCGATTTGGTACAGGAGTGTAAAACTTCTGCCCTTAAAAAAAGCATTCTGAGACTGAAAAACAAGAGTAGGTATAAAAGCTTTAATCTACTAGTAGCACCTTAGATATACCTTTCCTATAGAAAGAGATCTATATGTTTTCTTTTTTTTATATGAATAGATCGAGATATGGCTTACAGGCAGGGTGGATAGCTGCCGAGTGTGCTTTCTTTCTTTTGTTTGCCCGCCCAGCGAGAGGGGATCCTGCTCCTGATTCAGTGGTGGTTCCTGGTGAATAAAGATTCTCTTCCCTAAGATGAGACGAGCTCATTGTGGAAAGACTGAACATCCGCTTGTCCTCCAATTTCAGGTCTTCCTTATGCAGGTTATGAATTCAAGGTAGAGTGTTCAAAGAAGAGAGGAAGACTGAAAAGCTCGACCAAAGAAAAGAAGGATGCTTAATTCTCTTCTGAAAAAAAAAGGGGGCATGGACCAGTCATCACGTGAAAGAGGAGCGTAGCTGAGAAAGGAAGGTGGCTGGACATTCAAAAAATTCGATACAGCGGGTGGAGTGAGTACCTCCTTACCAAACTTGCTCGCTTTGCTGGTGAAACACTGCTATGTATTTATCTCAGTGTACGGTTTGCCTTGAGCACTATTATGCTGATAGCATGCCTATGGAGTATCATCCATGTCTCCTTATGTTATGTTTCACTAACCAGATCCGGTATTCCCTGTATATAATCCTTCATCGAAAGGTGGTAAGAGGAAAGGGTAGATCTGATAGTAAAGCTTTATATGTAATGGTTTACGAATACTGGTTAGGTTAAGTAAATGCCTTATTCCGCAGTATAACCGATGACAATGATAGGGTATCAGTTCATGTATACGCTGAACAGCCTGTGAAGCGGTAGAAATGATCGCTACCATCTTGCACTCAATAGAAAGGATCCGTGCATTAAAGATATAAGGGATGAGGCTTTCGATCAAAAAAGCTGGGACTCCCAGAAGGAGAACTGCTTTACTTCGGGAGTTGAGCTCTTGCCACCATTTCTGTACCTCTTTCCTTTGAAGGCTGGCTGGAACTCGAAAACTCGCCTTTTCCGTCAGCAATAGGACCACTCAATGCTGCATTCAAATAGAGGAAAGAAAGAACCGGTCTCTTTCTAAATACACTTAGGTCTGCTCCCCAAGAGGAAGGCTCTGAAAGAGAGTTCGACCTTTCCATTTGCCATTGTTAGCGCCATAAGTGAGTCAATGGGTCAATAGCCCTAGCCCTTCTGTCTTAATCGATCGTGTCCTGACTCTGTCGCTCTTACCGCAGTGAGTTTTCCCGCTTCCTCTTCCTTTGGTCGAGTGAGTCTGTTCCCAAAAAGTCTTATTCAGGAAGTACTATCGGTCAAAGAAATGCAACTAATAAGCAGTCTTTTAGGCCCTGGGATGAAGCATTATTCAAAGACAGTGGGCAAGGCTCGAAAGACCTCCTATGGAAAAGGACAGATTCAGTAGGGGGAGGACTACGAAGCCTTACTAGTCTCATAAGTAAGTTCAGGAAGAAGTGAGCCAATCAAGGATGTTTCTAAAGACTCAGCGATGGGAGATGCGTCACCGGAAGCACTTGCTCCTGTCCGCTCTTTGGTTGCACGGCTTAGGCAGAAGACGAATCAAGGCAGGAGGCAGAAGGTCGCAAATCCCTACTCCTCTTAAAAAGTAGCTAATTCAAAGCAAAGGCGGAGACGGGGCGTAGCTTACTTTGTCCAATTCCTCATCTGCATCTTCAAGTCTTATAGCAGGGGATTCTATTCTTGTTCTATTTCGAAAGTCCCAGACTTGCTAAGACTAGCACCGGATACGTGAACAGCGGTTATGTAGCATCAACAGGATCGGAATCAGGTGCTGCCTAGTCTCTGTGCGTTGGGCCTCCAACGCCTGTCTTTCCTTCCTCTTCCTCTCGAGCAGGGGCAACCCTAAATAAACCTTTATTCCTTCGACGTTATTGCAGATTATTCTCGAACAGTGGGCTTCCTGTTGGATCTTGTTATTCTACCACATCCATCTTATCTGCTTCTTCTAAAGAAGGAAGTGACTTGTTCAGCTGTAAACTCTGCTGTTCTTGTTTACGACTCTACTCCTATTGATTAATCTGCAGGGCTTGACTTGCTTTCAAAGCCTTTCTTTTCTAGGCTAACTCTTCACTAAGTCCCACAACGGCTAGTAGGAAACTGTAGGGCTTAAGGCAGCGACTGACCTGAGGGTAGGCAACTCCACTCAATATACGTTAGAGTCGTCTTCCTGTTCACTTCTTAACGTCCTTACTTTATTCGATGCGAAGAATAGCCTAGTAAAGTTGCCATATTCACAAGGAAAAGAAGCCATTCTTGCTGACTAGTCCTATAAGAGGAGTAAGCTCTAAGAGAGAAAAGCTGGAAGAGTAGTTTCTTCATGTGCCTAGCCCCTTGATATGATTTTCTAGCCGACCAAGTGGCCAACGGAGACCGTCAGGTAAAGGGCACTAATGGGCGATGGTCAGGGTACGACTTATTTTATCAAAGTTTTGCACAAGAAAAAACTCTCTCTTTTACAAGTTAGAATAAAANTATTATGTTAGCCATCCAATGGCCCAACAACTCAAGGCCCATGACACTTTGATATACCAAAACACTTTTGGATACCCTAGCCGTCATCGTCGTCGCCGGAGCACCGTCGCCGGATTCCGGCCAACTTGCACACCAAAAAAATTTATTTTTTTTTATTTTGAAGGGGCTGTTCGGGCAGCCCCTCGGGCTGCCCTAGCTGCCCGTTTCGGGCAGCCCAAGCTGCCCGAAATGGGCAGCAACATGCTGCCCGAATTTTCCCCAAAATTCAGCCTCGATTTTGTTGCAAAATATTTCTCATGCGGTTAGAAATCGATCTCAATATAATATCATGTATTTGCTACATCAAAATAGTAACCATAGCTCTGATACCACTTGAAAGGGGATCGGTTACGGTGACCTGAAACGCAACGGAAGCACAAAAATTTTGATTTTAGCATAACATTTTCGGCCACCAAGTAAATAATGTGTAGCAAATACAATAAACACAAAATGACATTCATAGTGTGTTAAGAAATGTACCTATCAATCACAAGGATTGATGTATGGCTCCAACTAAGGTGTAAACACCTTAGCTCTTCAATGGTAGAAACTATCTTCAAGCTTCCTTTGAGCACTCCTTGCTCAACTATTAAGCCCACCACCAACTAGGTAGATCCCCCCTTAATTTGCACTAGAAAACTAAGAGGATTTTTCAATGAGAATTATTTTCTTTCCTCAACACTTGAAGAAGAAAAATGAGAGAAAAATGGAGGAGAGAACCCATGAAATTTCGGCCATTGCATCTTGGAGTGGAGGGGAGAATAATTTAATTTTAATCCACTGGTTGTGAGAATAGCAAAAAGCAAAATGTGCATGCCTTGTATTATTTTAATAAAAAGTAATCCACAACCTTCCACCTCCCAAGCATGCTTTGTTATTTGATTTTTAACAATTAAAAATCCATGGACTTAATTTTAATTATCTCAAACATATTTGAGACTAATTAAACATTACTTGAATTTACCCAAGTCCCACTAGTTAAATAATTATTTTAATTGAGCTCTACAAGACTCAATATGATTTAATTAATCCAACACTTGAATTAATTTAATTATTTGGACTCTACTAGGTCCACTAGTGTTTAATTAATTAAACACTTGAATTAAATTAATTTTAGTCCATAATAATGTTTATGAAAATCACAATTTTCAAATACATTATTTATTTGGCCAAATTTTAATTTAAGAACACATTCATAAATTAAAATTACATTTCTCTCATAGAAGTCATACTTCTATTTTTCCTTACGCCTATAAACTCATTTATAAGCCGTTCAACACATTGAACTATTTTCTCCTTTATAGAAGTCATACTTCTAATTTTCCTTACGCTTATAAACTCCTTTATAAGCCGTTCAACACATTGAACTATTTTACTTCTCAACGGGATCTAGAAAGCTAGTACTTGTGTGGCCCTCAATGGTTCATTGATACAACTAGCCGTGGGTTCACATCTCCATGTGATTCGGACTAAACATGTCCTTATATGAGCATACCCCAATTGCTCCATTCTTATTTATCAACTCCTTGATAATAAGAACGTCAGAACTCAAGTCTGATAGTACCCAACCAATCATGTTAAACGCCTAGCAGCATCGCTTACATGATTCCCTAGGTATCAAATGATAGTGCCTGCAAGAACCATTCAATTATGGTTAGCGTACAGTACGGTCCCTTCAACTCATATATCCCGACCGATTCGACAACCATTGGTTTATCGAGAGTTGTCAATGAATCGATACTATGTGTCATGTCGTAGTTGCATCGATGGTGTAATCTATGAAACCCCTTTCATAATTACCACCATACTCTGATCAGAGATTTCAAACTACATATACATGAAAAACACATAGGATATCCATACCCGTAGGTAAGCGGTGAATCCCCGACTACAATGCATCGACTCCTATATGTTTCGACAGAACACCCAACCTTGCCACCTGATGACCCCATGAGAGTCGGTAAACAAGTCAAAGTGTAATTCTAGCACATAGAGTCTCAATGTTGTCCCGGGTCATAAGGACTAATGGTGTACAACCATAAACTAGGACTTTTCCACTCGATAAGTGAGAACCACTTGGAAAGTCCTTTAATGGAGGGTTGTTCAGTGCACTCTACCAGGAGCACCTATCTGCATGCTCGGACATCACAATGTCCCCTACCAATGAAACATGGTACTCACATCGCAGATACTAGTCTCAAGCTCGAGCGGCCTATATCCTTCTTAGCGGCGGCTGAATCGACTAGGAACCGTTTAGAATATACAGTATTCCAAATATGAGTTTCATGATACTCATCATATGAGCATCTCATATTCTTTCTACTATTTGTATATTCAAGGGCTTTATCTATGCAACTAGCATGGGTATACAGATAAAGATGTGCCAAAACAATAATTTCAAATATTATTAAAATAAAGATTGCTTATACATAGAGTTTCATTGTGAACACTCGGCCAACACTTGGCTCGACGTGCACCTACTCTAACAGTGAGACCAAGAGTCGGACCAGGACAAATCTTTGTAGTTGCACCCATGGGTTCGGTGTTGACGAGCCTGAGACATCATCTCTTCTGGAGTTTCCGCTTTATTCTTTTCGTAGCCGCTCTTGGTCCAATTGAATCAGCAACCTACATTTACTGGTGTTCAAATAGCCGTTGTTGGGATCTTCTCCGCTTTATAGGTTCCGTCTTACAGCGGTCTTTTCCCTTCCAGTTGGTTGTACCCTTTACACTCTCTTAAGAGAGACTGGCATCTGGATGAAGAGTAAGAGGTTTCTGTAAACCCAATCGGCTCCTTTTTTCTTTCCATCGACAGGTAGGGTTGCCCTCTTTCTCGTTGTAGGCTTAAGGCTTACCTGTACTGTACAGGCCCTTCAAAAGGGGAAACTCTCATCGTAGTTTGGCGATCAACCGCTTCGGATCCTGCTCCTTGGTAGTCGATGAAGCTACCACTAAGGCTATGAATAGGTCAGTATATCATTCTCTTAGGACATGACTCAGGGGTAAAGCAAAGACAACCTATCTTGCTGCTACGAGTACCTACTCAATAGCCGATTCTTTTCTGCTAATAAAATGTTTATCGGTAATCCACATCAGAGGAGAGGGGAAATCTCATCTTAGGACGAGACCCCGGAACCTTATTACTCTTTATGAGGCAGATCTGTCGACCATCTCTTTCAGAGCCTTCCTTTAAGAAGCAGCGGTCCACTACTTCTATTTCTATTACGAGAGGACCAAAGGGGTCTGTCTAATTGTATGAATAAGGAGCATCTTATTCTGTAATAACTTCTTCAACTTCCTTGAGGTAAGTAGCAAGAACACGCCATCTACGCCTTGAACGGGGTTTTCTTAGTCCTTTCCTGCATTGAATGATCCTCCTTTCTTGCGTAAGACATGCAATTTTAGAATTCTCGAATTTCTCATCTGGTTGAATTGAAATGGTAGCTCGATTGCTCACTTTCTTGTTAGCCAAGGGATTCTGAGTTCTATTCTTTTCTTTTTCTCTCTTTGCTCTACGGGCTTTAGTCTTGAGTTAGTGATCTAGTGGCATGCATTCTTAAAGCTTGTGCACTACTTCGGGCTGATCCACCTTCCTTCGGAGATTTCGGGGTGTTTACTCTTTCAGATGATTCTTCTTGCTTTGCCTACCCTCGCCTAAGGCTTCCAACTCCAAGAGGCTCACTATTGCTAATGTGCGGCCCGAAAAGAGCTACCTACTAAGATAATTCTAAACCAAAGCTACGTCGGACCGGACTTTTCTGAGTTGAGGTCGTCACTTCCTAGCCTTCCTAAGTTTCCTTCAGAGCTTTATTCATTCGTTCTTCAAGATACCTTTTTATCGGGTAAAAGGTAAAAAGGAGAGGCAGCAGAGTTGATTTACACTGGAAATGTTGTTGCTAGTTGACTTCTATTCTCATATGGTTTTTTACTCTTGTAAATTCCCTTTTACTATTGATTCTCTTCCTTCAATGTGAAGAAAATCGGATTGATGGAAAGAGAATGGCATTGATGGCATAGAAGAAGCAAGCTCCTGGTGGTTCAGTCAGGTAAGAAGAAAAGAATCGGTTGCTAGAGGAAGCAAGGGAGAATTGAAGAATACGTAAACCAAGGTCGGAGAGGCCTTCTTTCGTTCCTTTCAGTCGAGTGTTGATGATCGGGACTAAAGACTTTATGGATGTCGGGACAGACAGGGGAGGAGGCTGGCTAGCAGCTAAAAGGCTTGTAGTTTGGGAGCTGGGGAAAAGGTCTTTGTCTGTGAAACAAGCAAGCGAAGCTTTCTGTAAACTGGAGTTAGAGCATGGTAGTTCGTAGGAGAAGTGGGAGATTGATTCGTTTAAGTAGTTAGGGTAAACGAGCTAGGTAGCTTGCTTCTTCTTTGAGTTGAATATGGACTTNCGAGCTAACAAAACGCCTAGAACAAGGGATAAAAGAAGTTCTTTTGTTTAGCGGTCATGGATTGATTCTAGGTGGTTAACTTGTATACCCCTATTCTCAGAGTTCACGTTCTGATCTAGAAAATCTACTTTTCAGATGAGTTCCATAGTTTTGGACAGGACAGGTGGAAACTAGGAGGTAATTCTCCTAAAGCAATCGGGCAAATGCGTGTATACTAGCTTACTAGCTTGTGTACTAGCCTCTTAAAGGAAGCAGGGGTACTTTTTTTGGGCTGCTAAGTAGAAGTATAAGCTATAGGCGAAGGCTTTCGCGCCTTGCTGTTAAGTAAGGTGGAAGCTAGCTACTTGCTTGTTAAAGGTGCTTGCCCGCGGCTATTCGTAGATCTGGAATTCTATAGCTGTGCTACTTGAAATAATTAGTAGCGGGGTATTAGGTGAGAGGGCGCCTATATCATAGCTGTTACTGTGCTTTCTGGATACCTTTCCATCCTTTAACAAGCAAGTTACGCACCTTGCTTGACTGCCTTTTCACACTCATACTAGGAGTCAAAGAATGAACTCTTTACTGAGCTATTGCATAAGAGAGAGCTCTTTCTTTAGTATGAGATATCCTCCCACATCCGATCATGGTCCATCTACTTCTTCCTCTATTGATTCATGTGCTATATGCCTAACGCAGGGTAGTCGGACTCTAGAAATTCCTTTTCACTGGGAACAACTCCTGGTTCATTAGCTCAAGCGGAATCCAATACCTGTAGTGCCTCACTTTCCTGAAAGCAGGAAGCACCGCATTCTTCTTATTATACGAATACAAGCTGCTTGCTTATCGGCTGCTGTCACAATTGAATCAGAATTAGCTACGATCAAAAAGAATATCGTAGATCGTAGGTATAGTCATAGGCAACATAGTGGCTGTGACGTGAACAGCGCTTCGCTCCTTATATAGGCTGCACCGTGCTGACCCATTCCCATTCAATCTGTTGGAGAAAGGGTGGCTACTAGAAGCTAGTCTCATACCTGGCTCAAGCCGAACCCTTACTTGAAGTAATTAGCCATTGCGGGTAGAGGCATTCGAAGAAGCTTTGAAAGAAGAGAAAGAAGGAGTTTTTTACTCTTTACTTTACCACAAAATGATTAACCGAGTGCTCACTAATCGACTGCTAATGCTATGCCTCAAGGCAAGCAAATTATCCCGAGGAGAGGCAACTCACTCAATCAAATTGCAGTTGGTCAAGAAGTTCCTTGCTTCAGGAAAGAGAGAACATCCTCTTATCTTTGTGGCATTTGGCCTTCAAACATCTGATTCCCTATCCCCGAAATAAAGAGCTTGTAGATCGTGAAGTGAACCAACAAGGGAAGGAACAAGGAACTGAAAGAAAGCAAAGAAGGGAAATTCCGTATAAAAAAGAGTAGTTGTTTGCTGAGATAGCTGGCTTAGATGTCACCAAATTGGCGAATCCTTGAGATACCCGCGTAGATGTTTGAAGTCAGAAGGAACGGATACAGATGCTTTTCATAGTAACAATGTGCCTTTGTTCTTGGGATTCAAAAGGACTTGTCAACTGATCCTAGAAGGGCAAGGGCTTGGCTAGATTTTAGCTGGAATGTGGGCAATTGATGTATTATTAAAAAAAGATCCCAGTATAAAAGCGAATTAGGAAGCTTCAAAGCAATCTGGGATCCCATCTTTGATGGAGATGAAGGTCTAATTTTCACTAGGAATCCCAGAGTTTGCGGTAGTCATTTCTGGGCACAAAGGATTCACTCGCGATTATAGGCCCGCCAAAGGGAAAGCGCACAGGTCCTCAAAAGAGACAAGGTCTTTCATTGTCCGAGCAATGGCTCAAGTATTCAATGTCAGATTTTTGCTCATCGAAAAGGGGAAACCCATTCAAAGCTCAGTGGTAGCATGAAAGCGGATAACCAAGGTAGGGTAAAAGGGAGATTTGACCCTCAGAAATGATAGGTCGACCGCATGAATGAGTCGAGATGGCAAGCACAAATCTTAAGCTTAGTAAAGAACCTTTTGTACGTGGCCCTTTCAGGTTCGTTCATAGGAGGTCTAAGACAGAAGGAAAAGTACTATATAATGAGGCCATAGCTTTAATGGAAGGCTTTCTCTATGCTTCTTCATTCTTACCCGGATACTAAAAGGGAAGATAACAGAAGGTGGTGGCTAGGCTAAGTCTTAATAGCAGACAGTTAAGGTTACCTTTGCAGGAAGCAAAATAAAATTATAGCATCGCATTATGCGCTAGCACTTGTTGAGGAGGAGTGTGTGCTATAGCTTTGGTTTCTTTGCTCTTTCCTTAGATTTAGAAAGAGAGAGCTTCGAAGCCAATCCGATTCTGTCTGCTAAAACAAAACAAAAAGAAGAAATAGCGGATGATGAAAGAATTCAATTAGAATTATTACCTGCTAAAAAAAGGTTTCACTGGATCCTCCGAATGAATCCGAGACGGGAATGAATTTCCACCAAAGTGTGAAGCTGGCTGAAGGCAAGCTAGAACAACTCTTTTCGCTGAGTCCTGGCCCTCCTCTTCACCCTGCCCTGCAGTAACAGAATCCGAACTGGAAGAAAGAATCCGTTCGTGCTTCTATAGAGTGAAAGAGATAAGAAAGGAAATCCGATCTACGTTGAAGAGTAAAACTCAGCTTGCTTTCTCTCCATCCTCTCTCACTTAAAGAAAGTTAGCTATTCAATAAGCAATTATGAGAATGGAATTATAATGCTAAGGTGGACAAGACCTTACAACTACAAAAAGGGGCAAAAGAATAAGTTCTCAAAAAAGAGGAGATCTCCCGTATGATACTGCCTTCGATAACGGAAAGTGGAACTGGTTCGGACTTTCATCTATATTACTATAGCTCGCCCTAACCTATCATATGTTATGGGGATTGGTGGTCAGTTCTCTGGATGACAAGCACTCATGATGAAGTTGATCTCCCTCTCATCATTGGGGAACCCGGAAAAAGAGTCTGAGACTCCATTCCGTTTGAACATGCTGACGTCTCTGCTGGCCAAGATCCAGAATCCTTCACTCAACACAGTCTGATTTTATTTTCTTTCGTTGGACGTAATCCTTTGGCTTGTAGGCTTTGAGGAACTCGTTAGCTCTGACGTGGATGAGATTTCGAAAGTACTGAAGAATTTCCTGCCCCGATGCGAAGAAGCAGGAAGCGGTTCGAAAGAGTCATGTTTATGAACTCACTCCCCTTTTTCCCACTTTCTTGTCGAATGGGGCTACAGGAGAGGGGAGCTACCCACGTGAGCTCACCATCTTCGTTCTGAAGCTTAAGAAGGAAATCGAATGGATCGAATTTAACTAATAGCAACTCTTTCTTAGTTTAAAGAAAGGTCTTGGCAATGAATAAAGATCAGATTGAGCGAGAACCCTTTCTGATTCCCCTGCCCCCAGGAGTGTGCCTCTTACTATATCTGGCTTTCTGCCTGCACGCTACTATTTCCTCACTCGGAGCCCTTGACTTCAAATCATAATGCGACCTATCGCTTCGGGTTCCACATGAGCCTTAGGACAAAAAAGAGTATAAATGTTGGATAGGATCAAGAAGGGCAGTTGAACTCATGGCGAGCCTTCTCAAGCCGCTGCTTATACTCCTGCATATTCACGACTAATGGTAGCAACATAGTGTGGATGCTTTTCACATCCGATCAACAACTTCTGCCTGCGTTCGATCACTTTCAGCATTCCCAAACACAACGAGCTCCTCTGTTGCGACTGCAGCTGCTGTGAAACCTATTCGTTCGTCACCCCACCAAAGCATATGGATTGGGACGAAACATTCGTTAGTCACTAAAACCACGGGAACGGATGGCTTTCTGGTTGCACCTGTCCCAAGCTTACTGTCCCTCTTTCCTGCTCTTCCCCTGTAGTAAAGTCTAAAAGACCAATTCTGTCTTGGGGTGTTAAGCTTCATCCGGCTCCAAGCTCAGGGCTTCAAATCAACTAGAGTAAGTCGACACTTCTAAGTATGATTCTGCAGTTATCGCTTCAACTTATTTGGTTGAATATACGACGGTATGAACACGCTCCTTAAAAAAAAAAAAAAAGCCATTGAAATCAGACCCCTTCCTCTTGGGAAACAACATATGAGACATGATACCCCATCTTTTGAAACCAATTATGACCTTTGTACCACCAGAGACCTCTGACCTTCTTCCCGTCCCACAGTCGAACTTGTAAGCTTACCACACACAGATATAGTGTCTCACCACTGCTTTGACTCCCAAACAACATGCACAAAATACATATGCCCTCGGAAGATTTACAAAAGGCTAAGCCTCATACGTGGCTGGCTAGTCTATCTTCACAGTTGAACTCCTGTACGTACCATTGCTCGACCTCCCATAGCCAACCTTTAATGATCAACATCAACGCTTCTTACAGGCCGCTCTGAGAGATCTTATCTGAGGGATAGTGATCATCCCTCTTTGGTAGCATCATGAGCAGCTGGGCGTGCAGAGCAAGCCAGTCAGAGTCCAAAAACCGTCTTTCTGAGGAATATGATCCCAAGATGGTGAAGAAAGATCGGCACTATGATGACTACTACCGAGATGATTACCGACGGGCAGGTGCGAAAAGCGGTGGACAATCCCAGGTTTCTAACATAAACGTAACCTCTATGGTAGGCCTCCCCAGAATAAGGAATTAACAACATGGCGAGCTGCTCCTCCCAACAAGGGTACTACGGTCTGCAAGCTCCAATTCAAGTCGCTCCCATTTGTGCATGTCTCCAAGGCCGATCTCCTTGGATCTCTTTCATCAGAATAAGGTATGGCGCGGCGCCTCCCCTGTGCCCTCCATTCCGAAGGAATGGTATGCGGGTCTTCCTCAAAGCAATACCTTATTCATCTGGCCTCAAGCGTGCTTCCGTTTCGTGGTCTTCTAGCTCAAAAAGGTGGTGGTTTTCTTTTCCTAGATCCTTGAAAAAGACGGGTGTTGGGCTTTTTTTAGGAGAATAAAAATCTGTAACTAAATGAAACTAGATGAATGCCGCTTTGCGATATCGATTCCTTGAGTACTAGACGTCAGGATTACAGAAGCCACTAACACGGAAGCGGCTTTCATTCTATTACTAGGAGCGAAATTGAGGGGATCATAGAATTCCAGTTTAGAAAAGTATTCTCTGACCTGATTATTGATTGGTTCCCCGAAGTCGCAAGGGCTGCTGACATGATGCTCGTTACAAACACCTAATCTATAAAGGTATCTTTAACGAGCCTTGCTATGTCAGGTGGTGAGCAAAGGCTCTTCTGATGACCTTCTAGTAGCTGCTCCGGAACAAGGATCCACCAAGCGCTGAAACCGATCAATAAACAAACTAGCGTTACGACTCTGATATCTTTGAAATAAGAATAAACTATTGCATCCGAAAGTTTCAATTCCTTTATTCTAGAGGATTTCTTGGTGACACCCTCTAATCCAACGCCCCTCTCTTAAGATATTTCTAGTTGGATCGCGAGGGCTAGCGTTCAGAAACAAAAAATATATTCTATATACGTTATTTATGGACCAAGACTTTTCCTATACTTCAAGTGTGTATTACCAATTTACCAATTCTTTCCGCGAGTGGTTGGGTGGCCTTTTTTTTACACTAACGCGGATAGGCCTTGTCAAGCTTTCAGCTAGGCTCTATAGCTCTCTTTGTAGCCATACTTAGGAGATCCCAGTCCAATAGATCCATTCTCTACCAGGAACATTGTTTTCAATGCTTTTACCACTTCTACCATTGGCCCGGAAGACCACTTCTTTCTATCAATGGCCACAGGAGCTTAACGCCCATCCACAGTGAACATAGGTTCAGAGGCTCTCGCTTCATAGCTTCTTTCTAGAGCCAGAGCTACATCTTTCACGACTGGCTTCAAAATAGGCTTGGCTCAATCACGAGGACATAGGATTTAGAGCTTGCTCAAAACAAAATAACCCCAGCGTGCTTGGATCGGTTCGATTCTTTGCTTTCCTGGATCGTGAACCAAGGTGCTGTGGGGGAGGAAGGGCAGCCTATGATAAGTCAATTCCGCAAGAAAGTCAAAAAAAAAAGAAAAAGAAGAACCGGAAGTCGGAACATGACCTTTGGTAGAGGTCTTACGCGGAAGTGATAGTATAGCACAAGCTCAGATTAGGGGTAGCCCTTGTCGGAGCACAAAAGACTATATTTATTAATATATAGTAGAAGTAGCTGCCCTAGCTCGTTGCTCAACTGATTGCAACTAATGGGGCCGATCAGAAGCTTCTTTACTCTGCTGATACCCGGTGTGGGTCTTACTAGCTTCGGTGCTTATAGCTTCGTGGATCTAAATCACCATCTTGAGATGGTAGATATACTGTTGGTTTGCCGGGGTGGAGCAGCTCTGCTCTTTCTACTTTCTTATAGTAACTAGCGATTATCCCCAGCGAATTGTAAATACTACACTAGTGTGGGCGGATCAATGACTACTGGACTCGATGGCATCCTCGACATTAGACAAAAAAAGATAAGCTAAATGCACTAAGATTTCTGGTTGAGTACACGGGCCCTTCTAAGTTTTTATGGCACGGGAAGGGGAATCCGGTAAGGAAGACCAGAGAATCTAGAACCAAAGGACAACTTCTCGTGATGAGCGAATCTTTCGGCCTCGAAGCTTCCGCGAAGATATTTCCTTTTGAGTTTTAACAATAGGAACCACGAGCAGCTCTTTTGATATGAATCTAGCCAGCCACTATGCGTTCCAAGAACCAATCCCGAGAGGACGATTGAAGATGTTGAATGTTGCCCTTCATTCAACCAATGAAATCTTGGAAATAAGGCTAGAGGGCTTCGGGTTGCATCACAATCAAGTAGAGGATGAATTGGAAGCTTGCGTCTTAGCGTGTTGCAAAACGGAGCGCAAATCTGGACAGAAAATCTCGCGCACATGCGCGAAGACAGGGTGCGCATATGCGCGAGAAGTACTGGACAACGAAGACTTTAACAGTGGGCTTCGCGCATATGCGCCAGATTAGGGCGCGCATATGCGCGTCATAGGCAGAGACTTGCGCGCATATGCGCGCGGCGCAGATTTTTTTTCCTAAGTTAGTGTTTTAATTATTTTGGCAACTAGATTTCATATCTTGATTATGTAAACATATTGGACGAATTTTGGGACATTATTCAGATCATTATTCATTGAATATCAAAAACTTTTGAGAACTTTTCTCTCGACTTTCAAGGCTTTTGCTTTGTAAACAAAAAAAATCAAACTTATCAAAGTTTTAACTTTGTGGCGTTTGTCGATCGTCTTGTGCGGATTGTCATTGACTGGTTCTTTGAAGGTTCGTTCTAAATTTCGATTGTTTTCATCGTGATTCTTTATTACTAAACCTCGTAGTTTAGGGGTGAAAATCACACCATACTTGATTCAAAAGATCGGGACACAACAACGAATTCCTTGTTCGTTTTTAAATTGAGGGCGCGATTCAATTTTAANATTCCGCGGTTATGCCCGTTAGTAGGGGTGCGCGAGAGCGGGTTGGGGCTTTGAATAAAACTCTGGTCTAGCACTACGATGGAAAAACAATCAGAATTGCTGAACCATCGCTATCGCTAAAGTAAGGAAGAGTGGAGACCCATGGCATATACCTATGGACTAGAGATGGTAGTTATATCTTAATATCACCCACCACCTCGAAACTTTATCCGGGTCTTTCCAAGGGTCAGATATACTACTCAATGTTGATCTAGACACTATCTTAGCTAGCAAAATCCATTTTGCTAGAGAAAAGAATGATATATAACACTGAAAAAGAGTATCCGCCCTTACTATAACAAGTAAGCAAGCGAGCTAGTGTAGTTGTTCAGCGGAGCGAAGAAAGCTGTCCGTTCTTTGTTTTCTCTAAGTAGCTCTGCTAAAACGGTTTTATGTCTACGAGCTCCTGTCTGCCCTCCCCCGCTTCTTAAGGTGGACAGAACTCTCTTTCACCCGGGCGGGAGGCTTAATGTCGACACTTCCAATATCAACGCCTTCCACCTAGTAGAATCCGCTCCTTCACAAAAGGATGTCTCGTCTTAGGATTCCTATTCACCTTTCGGCCTACCGGGTCATGAATAAAAGCAGCAGCCCTTTATTATATTATATTATTTCATTTAATTATTAGATTAGCGGGTAGGTTAAACTTTTTCCTGAAGCATAGATGAGATTAGAGATGAAAAAAGACGCTAGCATTAGTAGAAGATCATTGATCATACTTTATTGCCGTTGCCACTATTGAGGAAGATAAACTCATAGCACAGACGATTCTTACCCGTGAAGGTAGTTTTAACTTAGGGATAGACGATGGACCCGCTATTCTACATGATGTAGTATTTTGAAAGAAATGAAATGAACATATGAGACCGATGAAATAGCTACTAGCTACGGATCCTACCGCCGAGCTGTCAACAGCTAACAAGGGTCACTACGGACAGCTAACAACTGCTTTGCTACTACTGGCTCACTCTGCCCTCAAACCCCTTCCCTCCCTATGGAGCCAGCCTTCGCTTCGGCATAAGGAGCGAGATCGTTCTCTCTACTCCCCGAAAACGAAGAAAGCCTTTTCCAATAGCAGCCCTACTAGCGGATAGTAAAAATGTTGTTAATACCTAGTGTAAAGACTAAAGGTATATATTTTTTCTGCTATCACTTACGTGAATTCGTCGCTCGGTACCTCTCGGAGCGGATAGGGGGGTTTGTATGTTAGTTAATAGGTTCAGCCAATGGGGTATGGTTTATAGGCGAAACTACTTTCTCTAGGCTGGGGGTTGCTGATGGATAAGTAGGATTTTACTACCCATAAGCATAAGGAGTGCCTCACCTCTTAAGAAAGCCAGCTGCTAAGTCAAGCGCTATTCGTCTCATTCCCCTCTCAGTGGGAAGAGTGAGTAGATAGCAGAAGTTCTTTCATTCATCATTCCTGGGATCTTAGTGAAGCTTGCCCCTTAGGGGTCTTCTCACCTGTGCTATCAATAAGAAGGAGCCATTTCCGTGGTATGCTAAGCCCTTGATCTAGCTCAGTTCACTAGTCTCAGCCCAGTACCAATTCAAAGGGGAGGGCCCCCAAACCAAATGAAAGGCCGGTGTTAGCAAGAAGGGCTTGGTTGCAAGAGGGAGCTCTTTGACACCGTTAGTGAAGCTAGTACCCTAAGTTTACAGCAAAAAATCCTTCTCACGTCACTCCGATTGCCCTAACCTAAGGCAAGTGGGGAATCAAATCCTATAAGAATAGGCATAGAATGCTGCTATTGAATGCGCTCGTGGTGGTGAATGAATAAACAGTCTTGTCCTATCTTTAGTGATGTTCTAAATCGAATCAGCTGCAAATGAGCTATACAGCACGACTTACTTTTCACTTTTAGAGAGTATGAGGGCTGCTATAGGCAATGAGAATGAAGATTTCAGTAAAATAATCGACCATTTTCTTGCATCAACTAGATAAGAATACGGCTCGAAGCAACATCGCTAGAGCTTTTTCGAGGATCAAGTAAGCTGGGTTCGATATGCGAATGACCTTATCTTAGCTATAAAAAGAGGGGTCGAATCAGAAGTAATATACCAAAAATGGAAGAAGGTTTTTCAAATAGCGCTCCATGACCTACGGCTCGAAGCAACATCGCTAGAGCTTTTTCGAGGATCAAGTAAGCCCCGCGAAAGTCTAGTCCTAGGATTGCTTGTCTCAATCAAAACAAAACAAAATAAGTGGTTGGTTGGTGATACGAGTTCCTTTCCATAAATGGAAAGAAAAGCTTACTTTGGCATATATAATAAAATGAAAAGAAAGGGTCCCACCCAAGTGCAACCACACTAGCAGGAAATGAAATGAAAGCAGAAATGGATCTGTGTCACTTTATCATTGTCTGTATGCTTGTCTTCAAGAATCAATCAACCAAACAAAGAAGCAATCAAGAAAGAAAGTTGAGGTATCAAAGTCTATCCTGTCTTCTTTCTTTTCTGTCTACCAGTTCAGTCCTTTCTAAAAAACTAGTATACCTGCTAAGTAGAGGGAATGGATGAATTGGTTTCAAAGACCTTGACTCTACTCTGTTCCCGTTCCGTTGGCTGGACTAAATGTACTAAAGGTAGCTTCTTTCCTGTCTTGCTTTCTATCAACCAGTCCGATCCCTTTCTCAAAGTCCTTGTCAACAGGTCCTAAGATAGCTTCTTCTGCATTCGAGCTCCGAACTACTCCTCAGGCCGATTGAATTTCACCTCTGAAAGATCTAGGACATCGATTTCTGTACACAAAAACGCGAGTTTCAAACCCGAATCACTCATGAGGGTCCGTTCTCGTGCCTTTACTTCAAACTAAAAGAGGCCCTTCTGCCAAAAGATCAGATCGTAGGCTGAAAGATAGACCTTTGAAAGGTAAAGGATGGCACAAATGGACAACTCCTTTGCCTGATCGATTCCTCCTAACATTAAAAATTCGTACCACTCNAAAATTCATACCACTCCGGGCTCTAGGGTTGAAAAAGGGGCCGCACAAACCAAACATTCCGCCAGCAACAATCTAATGCCTGGTTGGTACAATCAAAAGGGTCAAACTTTGTTCGTTAGCTGAACCAGTTGTTCCATCTTCTACCACTCACTCGCATGCCTAAGCTGGTTTCGTTGCTTGAATGTTTGTATGCAGATAGTCCCAGGTGTCTCTTATCAATAGATACATTCTCGGAGTGCTCATTTCGTAGGGAAGGAGTCAAATAAAGAACTCCATTCCGCATAGCTTTTCTTCCTCAGTTTGTTCGAGACCTTTCTTCTAGTTCTTATATTTGGATATCTTCTCCATATCCTGTGTTATCAACATTAGCAACCTTCCAATCTTTAGGAACAGTTGGTTCATACTGGTAACAACTATTTAGCTCGGGGTACACATCTTTTATCCAATGCTTTTCTCGTACCGCAACATTGGTCATCAGGAGAACGCTGGCCTTTTCTTGCTTCTTCTCTTGCGTACCCTGTCTTCTGCCATGAATTTCTCTTCGCTCCGCCCCTCCTTCGGTCGAGCGTCTATCCTTATCTCTTTTCATGCCTTTCTCGCGCGTATCTCTTCTATGTCTATGCTGGCCTCTTCTCTGTGTTCTAATCCTCGGCCATTGCTTCATGCTAGGCAAGGACAAGACTCTAAAGCCTGCCTTCATCCGCTTGTTCATTGAGGTTCGATAGAGTTGAAGTGCAGAAATCTGTCGATTACCTATTCTGTGGTGTCATTCCTAGTATATGAATGAAACTATTTTGGTCATCTAGTCAGTAGCTCAGTAGCTTCAGTCTTCTACTACTAGTCTAATTGGTCATTCCATTTTGCTTCAGTCTCTTATTCATTCGTATCAGAAGCTTGGGGATCATGCTCTCATGCTATCGGTCTCATCCAACACAACACTCTTAAGGCAGATATCACTCGATGCCATAAGAAACCTCTATGCGGTTGGGGAGTTGCTCCTGCCAAACAAAAAGGAAAAAGCGAAACCAACTGCACTTTACTTTATCGGATAGGTTTTCCTCTCTAACTCTACCGGATGCTTGTACCGATCATACGAAAGTACCAAGCTAATCTCTATTGAGAGGTCGGTAAGGGAATGCAATTGGCTAAAGCTAAAGGCTATCAGTGGAAAAAGAAAGCCATCCATGTATTGGTTTATACCAAAAATACAAACCAATTTCTCTGAATACAATCAGTAGTCTTCCTTACCCACCTTATTAGCTTTAAAGACTATCCTTTCTTCTAGAAGATACATTCTGAATGAGCTTAGATAGGAACGAGCTTAGTGAAATCATTATTGAAATAAGTTAGTTTGAGCCAGAACTCACTCTAAGAAGGAGAGCCCCTCAGCCAAGAAGAGCAGGCCGGAGACTTTTGAACGGTGCGCAATATCGGCTATTTGGCTCAGTCAGCTTCAAAGCCGTAGCTCGCTACCCGCTAGGTTCAATCAAATCAATGAATCAGATTCCCACTTACCTACCCAGTGGGGATAAAGACTATCAAGTCGACGTTCCTCAGGACTTGCCCGGAAGGGAGAATAAATCTCTCTTTCCGATGCGATATCCGATATATGATGTGATTTGCTGACTTATCCTACAGGTTTGTTTCCGCTTTATTTACTAATTAAGGCGAGTTTCCTTCCTAACACCTTTTGCACACTAATGGAACTTCTAATACTTCCTTCCACAGTAACAGGCATTCGCCCATAAGCAGGTGGGACTTCTTACTTTAGGGTGGCATGGATGTCTTTAAAGGAGCTGCTTTTAAGCTCGAAGAAGTGAAGAAGAAGATTTTCTTTGTTCTACCGCTTTAGAGCTGGATGCCCCCAATCGTATGCAATATAGCCTATATAAGAGAAAGAGTGCCTCACGTCGACTGAAAGCCCGGATCAATGTCATATCACACAGGCGCAACCTGGCACCTATTGTTCACGAATGCCCTCTTTCGTAAGAGAGAAGGGCTTTGTTTTCAAATACGCTCTTTGGCTCTTGTGCTAGAATCGGTATACGAATAAGCTCTTTGTCAAATAGGTTATTTTCAAAGAGGAGAGGGTAAGTAACAGCTAGCCTTATTGGCCTGGCTTTTAAAAGTTGGAGAATACGCATCCCTTGAAGGTGTCGCAAAATTGCTTTGAGGGAGAAGGTATGGAATTCCAAGGTGAAAGAAATAAGACATCCAACATCTTCTATGAATCAAACATCTCCGGATCTAAATATTAGGTGAAACGAAGCAACAGTCTCTGTTGAGGAAAGAAGGAAATGTTTTAAGGTCTAGAATAGAAGCAAGGGACTCTCTTACAACAGATTCGGAAAAAACAAGCTCTCTCTTGGCGTGCCCCTAAAAATGCCTAAAAAACGGGGTTTAATGCAATCGGTGAATCGCTAGAAGGCTCGGTCTCAAACAGACCTACAGTTCGTATTCCTGCTTTCAACCTATAGTCCATTCCTAGCTTGCCTTATTCTTTCCCTCCAGGGAGCCGACCGACTTATTGTATCAATGCCGTTAGTTAATGCCTTAGCTGAACTACCAGCTCTTTTTAAAAGGACTACTTCATCCCCATCAGAGTGCGTAGGAAGATAATGCAGCTAAACTGAACCTTCTCCTGGCCGAGTTTTGCTTCAGAGTCTGTGTCACCTCCCTAGGTTGGCTTCCCTTCTGTGTCAACGGAACATCTAAATTCCAACTATTATCTGTGGGTGGGATTATGTTCTAGTTGTTGATACTAAAGAATCGTTCTTTCTTCCATGGCGAATGAAAAAGTAAAGGCTGATTAGGTTGACTTCCGTCTGATTGGAATTTAGTAGTTGGATAGGTTTCTTTTGTTTAGGACATCATCTGCTCCGGCGAAAGCAGTTTGATCATCTATGGCAGAAACCGACTCAGTAACCAAAGTTATGGAAAAAGATCCAGCGAGGGCAGATCCTTTAGACGATTAGTTGGGGGTAGGTGATTCGGCTACATCAACTACTCAAGCATCTTAAGTGGTAACATATAGTCCAGCAACGGAAACCGATGACGTGATATAAATTTTCTCGCCTAAAGTCTCTGGTTCCGGGATAGCTTACTCTCCAACAGTGGAAAATGAAACGAAAGACGGTCATCTTTTTCTAATAGGAGCTAGCAGCACTCGATGAAATGAAAGGAGTTCTAAGTCAACGACAGAAGTTTGATTATATATTATCGTCCGCAGCGGAAATTGGATCATCTAAAGTACCCGATGGGGTGTGAAAAGCCTAGTTATTGTAAAATCCCCCACTACCAGTTGAAGGAAAGACAGATCAGTACCACCCCTCTCTTCCTATTCTTAAAAAAAAACTCTTGGCATAACCAACTATTGGGTCCATGTAACATCAAATCATAATACAACTCCCCCAATCACTGTCCGAACAAGGTCAGGCATGTTCCATTCTGGGGGTAATTGCTTACCGGTTCTCACCACCCACTCTGCGTATTATCACAGATTCTCTCAAATATCCGCTCACACTCAGGTGGAGCGCGCGTCCGACCTAGTTGAAGAGGTACTTGACGAGAAAGACACAGACTATTCTCATCATCTATCATAAAATAGAAATCACTGGGCGTTGGATTCCCATAGAGTACAAGCGAATTTCCATTCATGACAGACCACTTTTTGACTGCTCCGCTCCCCCCTCTACTACCCAATTCCTGTCTTCGGAACTACGAAGATAGGTGACTTTCTGCGATGGCCCTCCACCTCGTTGGGAAAAGTGAAAGGAAATAACAAGCCCTAAACTAAATACCAACTAGCAGCTTATCAACCACCGAACACAGACTCATGTTGGCGATGCCATGGTCAAGTAAGAGGACGACCCATTCACCTCAAAAGAAAAATATCGCCTCTCAAGTAAGCCAAACGATTGACGTCAAAGAAAAGGACCACCCACCCAGCGTCTTTCAGCCAAGTACTTCACAAAAAGAGTGGAAGGCACAACTAATTGAAATTAGAGGATATTTTATGTACTGTAAAAGTTGCTCGGAAGAAGAATCACGCCTCCAGTCGATTCTACTTCATGTCTGACTAGATAAGTCACAAGGCCTGTCCTTCTTCAGGCCCAGGTCATCTAGTCGGGGAGACCCCCGCACTTAATATAAAGGAGATGTAGTTGACCAGTCATAGAACCGGCAAGTCGGCAATAGGAAAAAAGCAAGTAATAACGTGGATAAGACTAGGCCCCCTCCTCTATCCTGTGACCCTTGCCCAAGTGAGGACCTTACTCCAAAGACAGCTAAGAATGTGCTCCCAACTCAAGAAAAGGACGCTTGGCAAGAAGAGGAAACCCCTCGTGAAACAAGTCCTCCAAGAGGAAAGAAGACCGTAGGCCACCTGGGATGCTGTAAATGGGAATGGATATGGATTACTTGGAGCCGAACGCAGGGCGTGAATAGAACGATAGCTGACGAACTTTCCATAAGAGTACCTATCTATCTTCAGACTCTAAGAGCTAAAAGGAGAGGTACTTATGGCAGAACGGGCCGATCAAAGAAGCATGCATTTACATTACAGACAGGAATGCGATAACCTGCTCGAATAGGCCAAAAGATATGGAATTCCCCGCTGGGGGAGAAGTTGGTAGAGAATGACTAGAGGTATCCAATCGGCTGAAATCGGCTCCGATCTTTTCTTATCTTAAGAAGAAAGAAAAGGTTGTCGGGCGAATGAGGAGATAGCGGCAGCAAAATCTAAAGTCCTTGAGGAGATCTCTTACTTCAAGAACTGAGACAAAACTATGGATAGATCCCTGGTTGAACGGCTCACCGTCGATCCACCAGCCATCTAGGTCCCACCCGACCGCAGTGGAAAGGGTTCAGTCAGTTAGCTCATCATAAATAGAAAAACTGACGAGTGGGATAGGAACAAGATTCTCCACCGATAGAATGAGGACATAGCAAATCAGATCCTAGCTAGAGAGCGGCCCCTTTCGAACCATCTCTCAGCCTCAATCCAGTTGCCTTACTTACTTCCCTGAAAGGAGTGAATACCAGACCTGTTTTCTGTTGCTAAATAGACAAGGCTTCCATTCTTTTTAAAAAAGGAATCTCAGATGCCTGTAAAAGCTCTTGTTCATTGTCTCTTGCTGAGCACTCGTTGAGAGCGGCATAAAGCCTTTGTCCTTGATCTGATCGCTACCTTAGCCCCCATAAAGGGGTTTTTTAGAGCATTCAAAGAAAGTTCGTTCTTAAAATAAGAGAATCCCACCCCAGGGCTTCTTCACTCAAGCAGCACTCAAACGAAGTCCTATTGTCACCCCCAGCCTGAGGTAGTCCCCATAGAAAGTTCCCTCGAATGTAAAAGGATAGGGATTCCTATGATCGAATACCAGCAGTAGCTGAATTCCTTTATATCCCCTATGTTGAGGAATCGGTTACCCACTTTTGAGGAAAGGATCCAATCTTGACCTTCAAACTCGAAAAGCAGCAGGCAAAAGCCACAGCTTGTTTTGTTCCAGGCGAGTGTGCTCTTTTCGAAGAGGTAGGTAAGGTCGGTCTGGTCTTTCCTGTGGAGATCTCAGGCTTGTCTATGGTGAAAGGGAAAAAGCGAGCTTTCTTCGTATGATGAAGACGAGGATGAAGTATTTGATGCTGTCGGGGAAAAAAGTAGGCTTTTAAAAAAGAGGATTTCGACTCCGCCGAAAGGAAGTCGTTTTGCACCTACCGGAATAAGGTAAACCTCAGTTTGGAGAATATGGCTGATATCATACAAGCCTTGCCCTCCATGCCGTTCCTCCAGCATTTCGCTTAGACGCTCCGCCTGATAGCCCCCAGGAACCTTGGTGCCTAGGTCCCTTAAGAGTTCCTGTATTTTTTCTGCGATTAGCCTTTGGTTTTCTATAAGCTGGCGAAAAGCTTCTAAAGGTGCTTGGTGAAAGGGCCAGATGAAGCCGAAATTTATATATTTCATATATTATATATAACCACCTTCCAAAACTCAACTTATTTTTCTAAAGGTCAAGAGCGTGACTCTGCTTTTGGAATGGATTGAATCGGTTCACTGGATGGAATCGGAACTTTCACTTCCTCGAGAGGGAAATGCGAAAAAATAGTAGAGTTCGGGCAACTTTACTTTACTTTAATTTCTTTCTTATTTTTGTGGAGCTCTGTCCATTGATCAATTTCGGCTAGGTTAAATGTTGGTCACGACCTTTCATTTGATTGTTGAGTTATAGTTTCATTTATTAGTCCAGTCGGGAGTGCTGAATTTTTATTATACAGAGGAAGACTTTCTGTCCACGCGGGCAAGTTTTTGGAGCTACTTTCTTGTTCTATTCTAATGACTTCGTCCTGCGCTTCAAATGCGATCTATTCTTTATTTAGAATCAAGTCGGCCTTTTCTCAGTCTTCATAGGTATTCTCGAGGTCAATGAGATGCTCTAGTCAAGATGAAATTGGGGGAAGTTCGAAAGGTTGCAGTGTTGTTTAGTCTCAACATCCGGGTGGATACCTTAAGAATTAAGTCTGGAATTCCATCTTTTGGTGGGCACTCTAAGTCAGTTCATTCCCGGCGAGGTTATTAAATATAAATAAGAAATACAAGAGGGCTAGGCCTAGGAGATTTCCGCTATGAAACCCGATAGGAAGGTCATGGTTTGTGTCTACTCCTATGAGTACGAGATTAGGCACAGAATCATCAGTTGTTTAATCGATTCAATCTCAGTCAATGGTCCACTTACTCCTAGAAGGCAACAAAGGGGCAGGATAAGCTAAAAAAAGGCATTGGAGAACGATTGTGGTGGTCAAGATAGAAAAAAATCTTTGAACAAGCACTGGTCTGGAGAATGGCAACGAAACTTCTTGGTGATCCAGTCAAGCAAGGGCAAAAACTACCAGGCCCAGGCTTTGATCACATTTTTATGGTGTCGATCACAACTTTTTTTTGGAGTCTCTGAAGTTTCTTTCTCATGCGCGGTCCTCAACAAACACGACATTTTGCAAGCAACACTCTAAGCGAAGAAAGATTGAAAGGCATGGAGGTAGCCCCGCCAGCTTTCGAAAAATGGGTTTGAAAGAGAGATTAGGACTCTAGTTAGGATTAGAACTCTAAAGAGATGGGCAAGTTGGATCAGAGCTTTTCCGTAGCTATGTCCCTTAACCAATCAAGCCTGACTTTTCCTTGTCTTCTTTTGTTTCCTGTCCCGGTTAGCTAGGCCCACTAAGGCTAAGTAAGAGAATAAGAAAGAAGGCTTTTCTCATTTTCCCGCCCGGAGATCTTTTCTTACAAACAAAAGGGCAACTAATCATAGCATAGACGTGGTCTAGCCACTCCACATTAGTCCCCTAACAAAAAAGTAGCAAGCCCCTTTGGTAGACAATGCATGCATGAGAATGACCCCAAGTTGCAGCTGGAAAGATAACTTCGCAAGCCAGTCTGCGAAAAAGTTGGCTTCTCTGTAGACATGTTGGACTCGAACCGTCAATTCTCACGCTAACATCGGATACTATGAAAAATGGATGCCTTTGGGTTTGACTCATAACAACCCTTCTCAAGAAGAAAGTTTTTGAATCGACTTCAAGTGCATAAAACACCTCCCACCCCACCCCAGGTCCTACACTCCATTCAAACCTTGGAATACACCCCGCTCTAGTCAATTAGCAGGTACCAATCATGTACTCCAACCCAGAACACCAAGCTCCTGCTAACCCCACCTAAGACTGAATTGAACCATCCGAGTGATAAAAAATATTTGAAAATCTTTACCTACTCTCACACCACTTCCCACATATGTACTATGATCTCTCGTGCCCGGTGAAGAATGCTCACAACAGGGTCACCTTCTACCCGAAACTCATCCTCAAATAGATACTTGTTTCGCCAATTCCAGATCATCCAACTCGCTAGCCCGAACTGGCCACTGAAATTCTTCAAACAAGCCAAAGCTACCTCTTAAGTTAGCAAGAGTCCAGTCATGAAAGGTCCATGTCCATTGATCAGAAATTATAATAATCTTTTTTATTAACTAGCTGCAGATATATGAAAAAGAAAGCACTTTTTACAAGTCTATAATTGCATGTAAGGAAGATTTAACTACACCGTGAGCAAAGAAAGGCTTGAGCTTGCCATCTTCTATGGAATCTTAGTACCGCACATACCGTAAGCTCCTTTATTTTTTGCACAAAGGAAGATATTTTCCTATCAAGTTGATGAAGAAAGACATTCATGAGCACAGGTGAGACGGGTCGCAGGCCACTTCAAAACATTTTCCTGTAAGCGTAGAATTGGAGCTTTCACCATTCGTCACTTGATCTCTTCAAATTGACTTGCAGCCTTGGTCCAAACAAATGGACCTGATTTAATACACGCAGTTATCAGCGCCATGATGGATGGTGCAACAATTTCGAATAAAAGGCCGATAGAATGTATCCAATTCATGAAAGCTGCAAACTTTTATTAGGAAGAGAAGGTATAGGCCTGTCCCTATATCTTAACTAAAGACTATTCTAAATAAGCTTGAAAGGTGAAAGGGAAAAATTGGAATCTTTGAAAAGTCTTAGTTCCTTCTAAGGAACATCTCTTAGGATGTCCAACACATGAAACCGTTCCAAGCCACTCTAGCGGAGAGACTCAAGCAGGTTCTATTAGAAAGAGGAGACTCCTGAATAGTAACGTACTTTCACCGCCTCAAGGCTAGAGAAAGAAATTATTAAGGATGCCGAGAAGAAGCTCTTGTCTCTTGCTTGTTCGGTTTGCTCTTATGATGCTTTGAACTCCGCTTTTGCTAGAGTTTACTTTTACGTCTCGTAGGAAAGTCTTATAGTATGTAGGTTAGTCAAATCAGTCAAGCATGCCAGTCCAAGGCACTGAGTCCTATTTCTAGCAGTCATTGCGTAATCGTAAGCAGCCCTTCCAGACAGCAAGTGCTAGTTCCCAGAGTGTAAGTAGTAAAGTAGGCAACCCCTTTCTTTTTGAAAGACTATTCCTTGCCATTAAAGTTTGATTTTATATAATTGGAAATTGGGGTTTCTTTCCCATGTCAAGCTAGCTATCATGGAGTCCATTTAAGGGCTTTTTCTTTATTTAATTTGCCGGTAAGTAGTATGTTATAAGGCGCAGAAAGCACTCTTTCAAATAGCAAGGAGGAAAGCGTAAAATGGGCAGGGCAGGAGATTAGTCATTGAGACAGCCAGTGAAAGAAAGTGAGAGTAGGCCAAGGGCTAGGGGTTCGATTGGAGTCAATAAAGGGAGAGGGCTTTTTTTGACTACTACTATTACTAGGAAATAGAGGTCTAATGCTAATATCTATAAAGATTTCCTTTCTTCGCGAGTCATTTCTTATCTTTTTGGAATAAAATCTCCCTTATCGATGTCAGGACAGCCGAGTTAGTTTCAGTGCCCGTAACAGCAGTTGCAAGCTAGCAAACCAGTGAGATAGAAAGCTCGCATTTTAGGGCCAATTAGGCCAATGGCAATCCAAGAGTCCATTACAGCCAGCGAGCTAGTTTAAGAGAGAAGGGCTTCCATTTTTCTTCCTTTTGTCTTGGATCGAGAAAGAGTGAAGATCAGGATTTGATGCTCTTTTGAGACAGCTTTCAATATAACATATAGCTCTGCCCTTCTGGCTGTCCGCTAGTCATGAATGGAATCGGACGCTATGAATACGAATTATTGAATGGGGGGCATTTTCGAATAATTATTAGACAAATAGGGCACTAGAACGCTATTCTTCCTCCTTCCCCGCTTAGCCCTTAGTTAGGGGCTTAGGACATTAGCAAAACTTCCGCAAGGTAGCAAAGGAGCAGCAGTGGAAATCACAGTAGTTGTAGCAAAATCATTGGCACGCTAGGCCCCTTTTGTAGGAGAAAATAGGATAGGCAGGCTACTTGAATGGACATCTGAGATGGAATCAAGCCGAGCACAAAACCCATCTGGGCTGCTAGTAAGGTGGACTGTGAAGCCTTCTAGCATAAGTGATGCCTTCCCAAGGTCTGGTCTCTTCGGTACGGGTACGGGCTTTGAGAATGTAGAATAGAAGGGGCTTTCTCAGCTACCGGGAAACACTGCTTAGAATTCCAATGCAGTACCTCACACTTGCGTCTACCCCTAGCCGTACCACAACAATTTAGAGCTCCGGGAGATCGTCCTGCCTAGTTCTCCTTCAGGAGTTGCAAGCCGTCTATCCTCAATAAATTTCATTTTAGGTTTTAGCACCTTCGCTGTAGAAGCACCTCTTTCAAACGCTAAGCGCAAAAGGCACTCGAAGGAGTAGTGGGACCAACCATGACCAGCTCGAAGCTATACAAACGATCCTTCTTCGTAACATCAGCCAATCCAGTCAATGGAATGGGGTCAGGGAAAAAGCATCTATTAAAGGGGCATTCCCCTCTCTAAGGAGAACCGCGATTCTAATTTCAAAGGAAGAAAGCCAGTCTTTTCTACCTAAATAGAAGAAAAAGAGTGGCAAGCACCCTGGTCACGGGAATTCTAATCACTAAAAGTGGCACGTTGTCTCGAGTCCCGACGGGGCATCTTATCAAGAAGTAGATAGGCATCCTGTTATCTAAGCCGCTATCGGTTTCAAGTCACTTATCGGGCTTCGCCTGGTGTCGAGTGATTGTCGACTTTTGCCTGGCTGAGAGGGCTATCGGGGTTCTCGTCCGGTAGTGACATTAAATCACCACTTTTACTTGTAATTATGCCTTTCGTGTCGTGCATTTATGCCATTTCGAGTGAGT
>NC_133316.1:10447641-10457641 GCF_012295235.1 Primulina huaijiensis | reverse complement strand
CGCGACTCTAATAGAAAGAAACGGTAAGCTCTCTGCTCTATTTGCTTGCAATGCTATGCCTATCAAAGTTGGCGAAGCGAAGGCTTTTGTAACCTTAGACTCGTTATGCTGTTCGACTGAACTCGTTGGCTCCGCGTCCACCGAAAGTCGGTAACCTTCGTCAGCATTTGGTACTCTTTCGATAGCTTCAATAGTTCACTGAATTTGGTGTAATGAACCGCAAGCCCTTCAGAAAGAAAGACATAATATAATCTATAATAAGAATGAAGATTCAAGTACCCTTGAAAAGACTAAAGGAACGGGGGAATGACTACCTGTAATAAAGCACAGGCTAATACGAGCCGACCAGAAGAAGCAAGGCTTAGATTACCAGATCCTGGACACAATCTTCCTAGAAATGGCGAGGCAAGGGGCTCTCCATTTCTAGCCTCTCCTTCTTGCTTACCTAGCTCTTGTCTTCCTCTTTTCTAGGTTCTTTTCTGAGTGTTAATACGATAGATTTTTCATTTGCCAATGAATTGGATCCGCCCCGATTCGATCAATAATGAGATTCTCGTTGATCGAATTTTGAAAAGTATTTATCACTATTCAGAACAGTGGAGCTTTCGACCCAATCGTTTAGCCTACCTATCGGGCGCCAAGCCAATAAAAGAGAAAGTTTTCGCATGGGCTCATCATCTGATGCAGAACCGATGCGAGAGGGAGAATAAATATGGGGGAAGCGGGGATTGATAGCTTTCAAGAACCAGTGGAAAGAGTTGTTCCTCCTTCCTTTCCAAAAAGAGTAATTAGGCATAAAAGATTTGATTGAATGAACGCCACCTTGGTTGTTTTCAAACAAATCCAATCTTGGGCCAAGCGTTGCCAGCCGGTAATAGCCGAAGGCTAAAAAGGGAGAGATAGGGAAGAGGAGATTAAGGATAGTCACTCCATAGATAGTGCACACAGATTCTTCTTTCATTTGAAATTCCTTTCAGGTCGGAAGGGCTGCTGGTAGGGCTGTGCCTATTCTCCCTCTTCTTCCGCTTTACAACCGGAATAAGGAACCTTAGAATTCACCCTACCTGTCGATGAAAAAATTGGATTTGAGAGGACCACCTGCTAGCAGATCAGAAATATTTGTATGGGTATGGAATGTCCTACTCCTGCCTGAGCTTTCCGATCAACCAATCCCCTATTTCAAGGACATCTGTGTTAGGTAGGCCCAGGGATCACTAATTAGTCGAATGAACCCATCTCTCTGGCCTATCATTTGTTGGTCGATCCGGCTGGCATCTCCTGCATATCTATGGGGCCCCTTTATACAATACAAGTTTGCTGCTAGGAAAGGAGAATCAATCATCAATAGAAGTTTACTGACCTGGCTCTTCAATCGACGATCTACTACTCCCTCTTAATAGCAGATGCCCATGCTTTGATTCGAAAGCCCTAGCCAGTGATGAATCCCCAAGAAGATAGGAGTAAACAATTCCTCCTCCCTTCAGTCCAGTTTGAACCCGTCCCAAGAACGAACACTTTCCTACTGCAAGGTGAGGCTCTGCTCTTCTCCCCTAGAATCCACTCCGGGTCGGGGGAGCAACTAGTCCAACTTCTTAAGCAGCCGAGATATTCAACAAGGAACATTTGAAACAATTCCTTGCCTCACCTGAGATGAGAGGGAAGGTCGATTTGACTCGAATCCTGGACCTGATCTTTAATCCTACACCGGTTAATGATGCGATGGGATAAGTTTTTTTTGTCATTTTTTCATGCCCAGTCGAGTGACTTCGTTCCTGATGGACAAACCCTCGATTTGCCTCTAGCTCTATAATCCACCCGTCTTCCACAGTCCCTGAAAGCCCTCCCGGGGCCTAGCCCTCTTTCTCAACTCGAGTCTTAAGTTCAGCGACTTTCATCGTTGACGAACACCTGCGCTAATAAGATAAGACAAAGAAATGGGGAGTCTATGCCTTGAATGAATCAGTAACAACGGATTAGTGGAATGAGGGATCAAGAGACGGATAGGGGGGAATTTTATATCAATCATTGGTGGACCTTCCCTTTTTCCAGTCACGGANGAGGAGCAGGATCCGTCAAATCGTCTGCAGGTACATAAACTGCTTGAATAGAAGTTATGGACCCTTCTTTCGTAGAAGTAATTCTTTCTTGTAAAGAACCCATTTCGGTACTCAGAGTAGGTTGATAACCGACAGCGGAAGGCATTCTACCCAATAAGGCCGATACTTCGGATCCTGCTTGTACGAAACGGAAGATATTGTCGATAAATAGAAGTACGTCTTGTTCATTAACATCTCGGAAATATTCCGCCATCGTTAGGGCAATTAAACCAACTCTCATACGAGCTCCCGGCGGTTCATTCATCTGGCCATAAACTAGAGCAACTTTTGATTCTGCAATATTTTCTTCATTAATCCCTCCAGATTCTTTCATTTCCATGTAAAGATCGTTTCCTTCACGAGTACGTTCACCCACTCCGCCAAATACGGATACGCCCCCGTGGGCTTTGGCAATATTGTTAATCAATTCCATAATGAGTACCGTTTTACCAACCCCAGCCCCCCCAAACAGTCCGATTTTTCCCCCACGGCGATAAGGGGCTAAAAGATCTACTACTTTAATTCCTATTTAAAAAATAGAGAATTTTGTATCTAACTGTATAAAGGCAGGCGCAGATCGATGAATAGGAAATGTTTTACGAGTATCTACAGGACCTAAATTATCAACAGGCTCTCCAAGCACATTGAAAATTCGTCCCAGAGTTGCTCCACCAACCGGAACACTTAGAGGAGCTCCTGTATCAATCACTTCCATTCCTCTCATCAAACCATCTGTAGCACTCATAGCTACAGCTCTAACTCGATTATTTCCTAATAATTGCTGTACCTCACAAGTCACATTAATTGGTTGACCAACAGTATCTCGACCTTTAACTACTAGAGCGTTATAAATATAAGGCATCTTACCCGGCGGAAAGGCTACATCTAGTACCGGGCCTATGATTTGGACGATAAGCCCCAGTTTTTTTTTCTTCCAAGGGAAGTACCAGTTTTGATGAAAATTCATCTCCTCAGCCATTGCCGCACGCCAGTGAAGTTTTATTTCCTTGTTGGGTGTAGCGGGTATCTCGATGTCAAGGCAGGGAATGGAGTGTTTTGAGGCTAATAAGGCCTTTGGTGCCTTGCGAAGAAACATCTTTTAGTCTAGTAACCATAGTATGGAAGGGTCCTTAGATATTCTTTGGCGTCTAGAGATGGGTTTGGGTGGAGGTGGTGGTATAGGGAGAAAAACTACAAGATCAATGGCTGGGTGAGCGGGTGTTTCAGAATTTGGTGTAGGGGAAGGAAGGGGAGGGATGTTAGTAAGATCAATGTATAGTATAGCATCAGTGTAATCTCTTGACAACTTTCCGTCTCAAGCAAGGAAAGAGTAAAAGTCAAGACAGACTAAGGCGATAGAAAGAATTCCTATTTTTTTTACCTTTCCCGGGGTCACTCCATTTGAGCTAACTGAGCTAACAGTAGGATATATTAAAAAGTGAAATAGCCAGCCTATCTCTTAATCGTACGCTTACGAGCATATCTTAGTTCCATCTCGTGGGAGTCCATCTTCCTTCCCGTTTGTTTAAGTTTGAGTTCCTTTCGGGAGGTGGGGTAGGCAAGTTTGAGGTGGGCAAGTGAGCTCTCCCGGCCGGTCTCCTAGTGTCTAAGACAGGGAGTTAGTAAGTTTTCAAGGAGAGGCGGCAAGTTAACAAGCCAGTTTCTTTCACCAATCCTGTGAGCTAGCTCCTTTCTTTCTTCCAGTGTGGAACTAGAACCAGCCTATAATCTATTCATCTTACAATTTGTTTTTACTACGTATCATTAAGAACTAGAATACTAGGGCTCTTTAGCCCGTTCCTCAATCGAAAATAAAATAACCAAGGTAGGAATTGGGCACCGGAGAATGAAACTTTTACAATCCATATGGATGTACTTCTACTGTCAAAATGAGAGTTTCAGGCACCTTGTGGTGTGGGGAATCATTCGATGTCGGAACCATGTTCTATAAAGATCCCACTACAGCCACTCCAGACATCAGCTTAGGCGCGAGTAACAGACCCTAGGGGGAAAGATTCCTAAATCCACTCTTTCGGTCGGCTTCGGTACCTATTGATGAGGAGAAGCCTACACATGCTATGCCGGTTCGATTTATAGATCCTAGAAACAAGGGATTCTTTCTCTTTGGTCTTCGGTTCATAACGTCCAGTCCTGCAGGAGGTGCTTTCAGATGATACTTATCCCGGATCAGCATCTGAGTTTGAGTTGAGTCAGTGTCGTACTATTCATGATCAATTCAACCAGAGACGGGGAAGATACCTAAATGAAATAGTCAAAAATTCCTTAAAAAAAAGGGCCATAGGCCAGCCTAACATAAAGAGGAAGAATCGTACTACCCACATTGTTTTCCTTTCGACAGAAACATTTCCCTTAACCGTAGTAGGCGAGCAGGTCAACTATATTGTTCCCAGAGGCATTCTTTAAAGCATCAAAACTACGTGTATCACTGGCAGTCCCCGGGAAAGTTATCTCGACCCGGCCAAAAAAAAACGCAATTTCGACTCATCAAGATTCAATCTATTTGGGGGGGTGCCCGAACCAGGTATGGATTTTTGTCTTCTTCGTATGGGATATAACCCCGCAAGGTGGAGTACCGTACCACAAGGTTTTTATTCCCACTTCAAATGCCTATTAAACATGTTGTCAATAGTCTGTCACGCCGTCTCGATCCTCAAATGGGCGCTACCATAGATAGAAAAGATCTTCCCACCTATCTATTGATTGGTCATCCCAGTTTTGGGACTCAATATTGATATTGTCGGGGCACCTTTAGGGTATGACCAGGAGCGGAGCAAAGACAACCTATCTTGCTGCTACGAGTGCCTACCCAATAGCTGATTCTTTCTATTATGCTGATAAACTCTGATAACCCTACATCAGGAGAGACAAACCGCATTTAAGGAATAAAAACCTCGGATTCCTATTCCTTTGTTGAGGCAAATTTCCTTTTTATTGTGCCCATTAGGCTAGTCCAAATTGAATTAGTCAATGCGCTAAGTAATCTCCTTGCCTGCCCGCCTCAGGAACATTCTAATCAATGGTCTCGGGAATTTTCTACGATAGGTCTCACAAGACTAAGTCAATTTCGTCTCACTAGTAATCGAGACGGGATGAGTCGATGCCAGGTGCCATGCTTATCCGTTGTTAGCGCTTTGTTTCTTCTCATCTCAGATGTCGCCTTGAGAGTTCCATCCTCACCCGGTCCTTGGCTCTTTCCTGGTGTCAGGTTATCAAGAATAGAATCAGAGTAAAGAAGATTCATTTCATCTGCATCCCTCCTCCTCCTTGAAGGAAGTACACTGACATAGATTGATTACCGACCGCTCCCTTCCTGTGGTTCTGTTCTCCCGGCCTTTCAGCTAAAGTTTTTATTCCTCCTGTGGATGTAGTCAATATAAAATCACTGCAGCTCTGGGATCTATTGAGCAAAGAACTTTCTCTGCCATCTAACCTGCGCACTCCAATCAATCTAAAGAAAGGTATGCCTTACCTGATTCACGCACAGCTCTATTCTATTCTGCTTTCAATCTATCTCAGAAAGTGGTACAGATCAAAGTTCTATCCTACTGCTCCTGATATGAAGGTAAGCGGTTGCTGCTAGTACTATATTAGACTTCAGTCTTTCTTTCTCTCTCTGATAGTAAGAGGAAAAGGTTTTTATACGGAAAGATAACACACTAGGGTAGATTGGAAAGGGAACAGGAACACACTTTAGTCTCTCGACATCTCATTAGACATTAGACAACAAACATAGAAGAGTCAGCAGCTCTCTTCCTCAGTCTTGGTTATCTTACAGGGTCGGCTAGGTGAGTTTGATTCCCATTCCCGTGGCAAAAGGAAAAGAGCTTGAGCTTGATATCCGGGCTTCTATCGGTGAAGAAAGGATATGCTCCTACCGAAGTTCACTGAAGTTCTCGGTTAAGGCTTCCCTTCCATTGGATCTGTAGGATATCGAGTTTTCTTACCGCCTCGATCGGCTATGGGATATGCAATTATCTTTCCTGACCTAACACAGAGCAAAGTACGCGCTAGTGCTAGTACACGAGTAGACCGCTTTCACCTAGCTATTGCTCACTAACAGAACCTCCCNGCGCATCGGAATAGATTTCCTCCGATTGTAGACACTCGATACAGACAGGACCGAAGTCTAGGAGTAAGACGTACCGCCACCACGATTGGGAGAGTAGGTTGGAGACTTGTTACGTCTTATTCACACCGGGATCCCTAGACTTAGATATGAGTCAAGTTAAAGAATAAGAGAAGAAAAGTTTTATCTGTATTCACTAGTGTGTCATAATTACTGAATTATGTGTTATGATTTTGTATTTATTGCATGACATGCATGTATACATGTTCTATACTGGGATTTGTTCTCACCGGAGTTTCCGGCTGTTGTTGTGTCTGTATGTGTGCATAACAACAGGTGGGGCAGGATCAGGGTCACGCAGAGGATGAGAAATCGAGCTAGCGTGGAGATCACGGGTGTAGAAGATCAGTAGTTGTTTTTACTAGACAGGTACTGAATTTCTAAACACTAGTATGTTAATTGTAGTTGAACATGGGAATGTTATTTGCAGTTAAATAAGATGACAGTATTTTCTATGATGTCTTGTGCTTGTTCATATACATTTGAATAAATGTTTAAAGCAACATTTTGACCCACATTTTCTAGCAAAGATCCAATTAATCCCAAAGATAATCGAGTTAGAGCCCGGGTCCCCACAACAGGTGGTATCAGAGCGATAGATCCTTTAGACTGAGAAAGAATAGAATGAGCGGGGTAAATTGAGTCTCTTCCTTGCTTTTGTTGTGCTAGCATGATTTATTGCTTTCCCTATTACATGTTGTCTTGTTTTCTGAGTTGATTACAACATTTAATTGCAAAGACTGAATCAGAACCGATTCTGGATCAGAGGTATATGATCAGAGGAGGGCTGAGACAGATTATATAGATTGTGTATTAATTCGTTTGATAATCAGATATGCCCCCTCGACGAGTACCGCAACCAGTAGCAGGTCAGGCACCAGAACAGGGCAGTACTTCCAATGATCCGATGGATGTGACCGCTACACCGATGGAGACTTTGTTAAAGCGGTTTCAGTCGTTCCGTCCACCTACACTGAAGGGCACAGAGAATTCAGTTGAATGTGAAAGCTGGTTAGATGACATCGAGATGTTATTTGACTCTCTTGACTACACCGATGAACGACGAGTTAAACTGATTGGGCATCAACTGCAAGAAGTTGCCAAGAAGTGGTGGCTTACCACAAAGGGGGCCTTGGAGCATCGAGGTACAGAGGTCACTTGGAAAGTGTTCAAGACAGAGTTCTATCAGCGATTCTTTCCCGTCTCCTATCGAAAGGACAAAGGTGCTGAATTTGCCAACATGAAACAGGGACAGCTGAACATCGAAGAATATGTCGCTAAGTTCTCCACCTTGCTCCGATTTTCTCCCCACATTGCTGAGAATGACGAGGCCGTTGCGGATCAGTTTATCAATGGCCTGAATCCTGAGATATTCACCTTGGAGAACACGGGACGACCCCACAATTTTTCTGATGCCTTGAACAAGGCGAAGGGAGCAGAAGCCGGGTTGCTTAGGCAACGAAGCACTTCTTATACCACTCCGGCTCCTAGACCAGCCCAGCCCTCGGGTCAGTATCAGCAACCACCTCCCAGATTCGAGAGCGGTGATAGCAGCAGTGGGAGGAAAGACAGTTTGAAAGGGAAGGGGAAGCAGTTCAAGAAATCAGGGAGCAGTTCGTCGAGCTCCAGTGGGCTGAGACAGACAGGGTCGGGTCAGAGATCAGAGTATACAGGGGTTTACTGTAGTTCTTGTGGAGGTAGACATCCCACCGAACAGTGTCAGGGCGTGATGGGTCGCTGCAACATTTGCAGACAGCAGGGCCACTTCGCCAGGGTCTGTCCACAGAGAGGTACACAGCAGCCTCAGAGTGTAGGAGCATCAAGCTCTGTAGCTCAGCCTGAGAGGCAAGCTTCATCTGTTCATTCATTGCAGCCAGCCCCTACATCGACACAGCCTAGAGCTAGAGGTAGCCAGACAGTGAGCCACCCTCCTAGACAGCAGGCTCGAGTATTTGCGCTGACAGAAGAGCAGGCTCAGGCTGCCCCTGATGACGTGATAGCAGGTAATTGTTCGCTTTGCGGTTATCCTGCTTATGTTCTGATAGACACAGGTGCATCACATACATTCTTATCTGAGCGTTTTGCATTGACACATGCATTGCCTATTGAGTCGTTGCTGTAGTGTCTATCTCTTCTCCTTTGGGGACAGGGTTGATATCAGTGACATCTGTTAGATCACGTTTACTACAGTATGATGGGCATGAGATAGATTTAGACTGTATTGTACTTGGGTTATCTGATTTTGATTGCATTATTGGTATCGACATGCTTACCAAGTACAGAGCGACAGTAGACTGTTTCCACAAGATTGTTAGATTCAGACCAGAGATGGCTGAAGAGTGGAAGTTCTACAGCAAAGGGTCTAGAGCTAGGATTCCTTTGATTTCAGTATTATCTATGACTCGATTACTACAGAAAGGAGCAGAGGGGTTCCTTGTCTATTCAGTTGATTTACTAAAATCGAGTCCTACTTTGGCAGATGTGCCAGTGGTTCGCGAGTTTGCAGATGTGTTTCCCGACGAGATTCCGGGATTGCCTCCAGTCAGAGAGGTAGATTTTAGCATTGACCTAGTACCAGGTACGGTTCCTATTTCTCGAGCTCCTTATAGAATGGCACCGATAGAGTTGAAAGAATTGAAAGAACAGCTTGAAGATTTGCTGGTCAAGGGATATATCAGACCGAGTGTATCTCCTTGGGGAGTGCCAGTGCTATTCGTGCGAAAGAAAGACGGTTCGATGAGATTGTGTATCGATTACCGGCAACTGAACAAGGCAACAGTAAAGAACAAGTACCCATTACCTCGTATCGACGATTTGTTTGATCAGTTGCAGGGATCCTCTGTCTATTCCAAGTTCGATCTGAGATCTGGATATCACCAGCTGAGAGTTAGAGATGTTGAAATACCGAAGACAGCATTCCGAACCAGGTATGGACATATGAGTTTATTGTCATGCCTTTTGGTTTAACGAATGCGCCAGCAGTGTTTATGAGTCTGATGAACCGTGTCTTTCAGAGGTATCTGGATGAATTTGTGATTGTTTTTATAGATGATATTTTAGTTTACTCGAGAAATGAGATTGATTATGCTGAACATTTGAGAATTGTGTTGCAGACGTTAAGAAATGAGCAACTGTATGCTAAATTGTCAAAGTGTGAGTTTTGGCTGAGACACGTTGTCTTCTTGGGTCATATCATATCTGGTGACGGTATTTCTGTTGATCCGAGTAAAGTGGAAGCTGTGATCAGTTGGCCGAGACCGACTTCTGTGCCAGAGATACGCAGTTTCATGGGTTTAGCAGGATACTATCGACGATTTATTAAAGATTTCTCCAGTATTGCGAAACCGATTACCCAGTTGACACAAAAGAATACTCCATTTGTGTGGTCTGAGGATTGTGAGTCTAGCTTCTTAGAGTTGAAGAGACGACTAACCAGTGCTCCAGTGTTGACGATACCTTCAGGTACAGATGATTTCGTTGTATATTGTGATGCATCACACAGAGGGTTAGGATGTGTTCTTATGCAGCGACAGCATGTTATTGCCTATGCTTCGAGACAGTTGAAGCCACACGAGACTCGATACCCAATTCATGATCTTGAATTGGAGGCTATCGTTTTTGCATTGAAGATCTGGCGTCACTATCTGTATGGGGAGAAATTTGAGATCTACTCTGATCACAAAAGCCTGAAGTATCTATTTTCTCAGTCAGAGTTGAACATGAGACAGCATAGATGGCTCGATTTATTGAAGGATTT